>NC_048299.1:153753498-154121170 GCF_013100865.1 Trachemys scripta elegans
GTGAAGTAACTCCCTGCTCTCCATGTGTCAGTATATAATGCCTGCATCTGTAGCTTTCACTCTATGCATCCGAAGAAGTGAGGTTTTTACTCACGAAAGCTTATGCCCAAATAAATCTGTTAGTCTTTAAGGTGCCACCAGACTCTTTGTTATTCTTGCCAATGAAGCAAGAGTAGCTAGATTTTGAGTCTCTCTCAAGCAGCACCAGTAGCCAGAGAAACATATAGTTCAGGTTTTCAGTCAATTTCTACTCTAAAAAATGAGGGGACTGCACTTTGGTGTGCTGTTGTAAATCAGAAATAACTCCATTGAAGTCAATAGTTACACATATGTAAATGAGATAAGAATCAGGCTTATTAGTAGGCTTATCACTTTGTGTAGCAAACTGTCCTGATATAGATATTTAATTAAGCTGTTACCACCACTATCACTTGACTTTTAAAATGAAAATAAAATTAAAAACACATTAATTTGATAACATCACTTTTAATGTTACAGTCAATTGTTAATTGTCCATAAAATATATCCTATTCAGTTAATCTCATGTATTATGTCATTAGTGATGTCAGTAAAGGTAATACTGGGTTTTAAATACCTTTTCATCTTAAAAAAAATAGTTTCTCTTGTTTTTATTCTGTTTGTTGTCCAAAAAAGAGTGAAATGAGCAAAATAGCCATTAATTTTTATTCCTCATTGATTTTTAATCAGTCTGCTTAATGGATCTATCTTGTTAGCACGTTGTTTGGTCACAGATGCTTGAAAGATCAGTTTTGTTCTTCTAGAAACATACTGTTTGAAAATTTAGCAAAGCATTCATTGCTTGTTTCTACAAAACTCTGAATTTGGGGATTGACACTGTCATAACTGTAAAGGGAATGGTAATAACTCTCCTGTGTACAATACTATAAAATCCCTCCTGGCCAGAGATACCAAAATCCTTTACCTGTAAAGGGTAAAGAAGCTCAGGTAACCTGGCTGACACCTGACCCAAAGGACCAATAAGGGGACAAGATACTTTCAAATCTTGAGGGGGGGGGAAGGCATTTGTTTGTGCTCTTTGTTTTGGGGGTTGTTCGCTCTTGGGACTAAGAGGGACCGGACATCAATCCATGCTCTCCAAATCTTTCTGAACAAGTCTTTCATATTTCAAACTTGTAAGTAACAGCCAGGCAAGGCGTGTTAGTTTATCTTTGTTTTCTCAAATTGTAAATGTTCCTTTTGCTAGAGGGTTTGTCTCTATTTGCTGTAACTTTGAACCTAAGGCTAGAGGGGATTCCTCTGGGCTCTTTGAATCCGATTACCCTGTAAAGTTATTTTCCATCCTGATTTTACAGAGATGATTTTTACCTTTCTTTAATTAAAAGCCTTCTTTTTAAGAACCTGATTGATTTTTCCTTGTTGGATCTGGACACACAAGGGGGTTGGATCTGGACTCACCAGGAATTGGTGGGGGAAAGAAGGGGGAGTGGTTAACTTCTCCTTGTTTTAAGATCCAAGGGTTTGGATCAGTGTTCACCAGGAAATTGGTGAAAAAGTCTCTCAAGGCTACCCAGGGAAGGGTTATAATACTTGGGAGGGAAATATTCTGGGGGGGGGGGAGGTAGACAGAGTTTCCCCAAATGACTCATAAATAATTTGGGTGGTGGCAGGAAAACCAAATCTAAGCTGGTAGTTAAGCTTAGAGGTTCTCATGCAGGTCCCCACATCTGTACCCTAGAGTTCAGAGTGGGGAAGGAACCTTGACAGACACCATAGTTTCCCTTTAAACCATTACAGGTAATTTTGTGCATGACTGATTTGAATTGGATTCTTACTAAATGGAAGCAAGATATTACTACATTACAGCATGTATTATGTGGGAGTGTGAGAATAACAGCAGCTAGAAATCCTTTCACCTGGGGTCTTTGGTCTGATATAACTTGAGTTCTCCCATATGCGGAGCATGACCTTTATACCCCAGCTTGGAAAACCTCTCCATGGCTGTTTTTGGAACAGACTTGCCGAATACCCATTCTGTGCACTGTTGGGCCAGCCTATTTCTGACCTGTGTTCCGGCTGTGGGTTTGAAGTATACCAGAAGCTGCCCAGTATGCCTCCCTCAAGGCTTGATCCAAAGTCTGTTGACTTCAGAGGGCTTTAGATCAGGCTTTTTAATTCCCAAGCAGTGCATTAAAATATGAAATAGTACTGCACATTTCTCAGTTAGTGCTCATTAGATGGAATCCTGCACCATGTACTGAAATATACTGGTGAATCTCACTGAGTCAAACATCTCAATTTCTATTTCCCCCCCCACCTCCCGGAAGGCATATGTCAGAAAACGGAGAGGGGAGGGTGGAACCCATCTGATAGTCTAACTGGATTTTGTGAAAGAGGAAAATATCAAATTGGCAACAAGTAAACATCATATTGCAGAGCTCGTCCCTAATAGAGTGTGTTTGCAACATTGTCTCATACAAATATATACATATATATACATTTCAAGGTTGATGAAAAATGCCAAATTAAACATAAATGTAGACATAAATTAGCATTTTAAAGAAGAAATACCAGTCTGCCAGTTGCTAATAGCACAGTCAGGCAAGAATGTTTGTTTTTCTTTCCTCTGAGAGCAATAGAATTCTCTATGCTCTAGAAATTATTTTGGGGAAGTTCTGTCACCTGTGCAATACAGGAGGTCAGATTAGATGATTGCAATGGTCCTTTCTGGCCTTGAAATCTGTTTATCTTTTTTCCCCAGGCTCCGCAACACTAGTGGAGCTTCTCCATGGCGATCAATCCATACTCAGGAGTGCAGTAGTCACCACAGTATCTGTGGGAGCAAATGGCCAATAGATAAGTATAGTATGGAGTTGGTGGCAGTCTGCAGCCTTGAAATTCTGTGCCATATGGACTTATTCTATTACCTGTTGTGATAGAGCTGCGGAGAGGAAGCAGGATTTGCCCTGAAGACAGTATTTTTACTGATGAAGAGAGTCATAAGATCCTGTGGGGGTTCAGGCTAGGTTTCCTAAAATGATTCATCCACCAAATTCAGCAACAGCAAAGAGATTGGCACTGAGTATGGAGAAGAGGAACGACTGGAAGTCAGGGAGAGATTGGAACTCAGATAGCAAGCCCAGAGCGGGAGACTAGAATTGGCTGGACAAGGAGACTGGGACGGGTATGGGAAACCTGAGGAGTGGAGACTGGGGCTGGGTAGGCAAAGAGAATGGGATTGGGATAAAGAGCTAGAGGTAAGGAAGCGATGGGACTGAGACCTGGACAGGTTGGAGGGTGTGAAGTAGAAGAGCTCTAGCTTAGGGGACACGAGCAGAAGAGTCTTTGCACACTTCCCTCCAGAGCCTGGACTAGAGCCCAAGATTCCTGAGTCACACCGTTCCTCTGCTGTCAGCAAATATCTGTGAAACCCACTGGCAAAGTGTCCCATCCTCCTCTAGTGCTAGACTCACATTCAGGATGTCAACCTAATGTTGCTATCATTTACTTCATTAGGTCAAATGATAAGAGGTCTGTGGGGAGAATCTAAGGATTCCAACTCTACTGATGGGCCCACATGGGTGTCAGGATGGTGCCACATGGTGAAATTACTGGGGCTTTTTTCCAGTTTGTTTTTTAAACACCTTGGAAATTACACATACATGCGCGCGCGCGCGCACACACACACGTGCACAGTGTTAAAAGAACAGTAGTGAGTTTAAGTCAAGCATTCAAAAGTTAGTAAATGCCAGAATCCAGGTTGTCTTTGAATCCTTAATTCAGCCCCCTTGTGCATATGCATTATGATATACTTTTCCACACACATCCCCATCATGTAATTAAAAAAGTCTTATTGCACCACTGGAAGCCTATAACAAAATAGCTACTATGTCCTTTGGGGATCTCAAAGAACTTACAAGCATTACCGACTTCACAAGGTGTTGTGAGGATGGGTTAACCTTTATTTATGAAAAGTGCTTTGTAAGACTTAGGTGGGGGTATTATTTAAGCACCAGAGAGGCTGTTCCAATGTCATACAGCAAGTTGGTGGGAGTGTAGGTCTCCTGATGGCCTACTCCTGCTCTAAGCATGGGACCACAATCTCCACCCATAAGATTCTCTCAACACATGAACACCTTTGGCAATACCACATATTCCCTGTTATGCCTTGAGAGTCAAAATCTTTTTATTTTCTGGTTTGATATTCTTTGCACGTTGCATGCTGGAAGCCTTTTTGATACAGATTTGCCTATTTAGAATGCCAATTAAAAAAAAAACTTGCTTTTTTTCTTTTGAAAGATTTGTATTCCTTGCATACTATTTAAAGAAAAAAAAACTAGACATTAAATAAATGCATGAAAGATTCTTCAAGTTTGTAATCCACTTAATATTTAATAAATGCAATATATCATTTTTTATAAATATGTATAACTAAGATATAGATAGATTCAGAATGCATACGGGATTACAACAGGATAACACATTCATCTCTGCTGGCAAGAGAAAGGCCACTCGTGTTTTATGAACATATTAATTCTCATTGGTGGAGATAAATGCCTTACCCTGCTGCAACCAATTATAAATGTGGCTTATGCAAAGTTGCTCTTCCTAATTTCCCCAATGTGTAAGTTTCACGTGGAAACTGCTGAAGGGAAGATACCAAAAACATCAATTATGTATTAAATTTGAGAAGGAGAATAGTGCTGGTGAAAGGTGCTGGATTGATAACCCTTCTGTACAAAGGAAGAATGGTGCAAATGTGCCCCCAGGATGTTTTCCCAGCTGATGTGCCTCTCTTCCCTGAAGAGGGGGAGCCTTCTTTAGGGGTAAAAAGCGAAGTTTCCACTCGGCCCTTGGTCTTTTTGATGAGGCTCCTAACTAGTCCCACTGGAACTTGGGCCTCTGTTTGGGCTGTGTGAAGTGGTGCTGTTAGTTCTAGGCCAGCCTGGTAGTGTACAAAGACCACGTGATGGTGAAGAGTCACTGCTTTTGCTCTTCATCCACCTAGGTAGTGTTTGGTCTGGTGACTGAAAGTGAGAAGCTGGTGTATGTTTTGACTTAAAAGTCCCGACGTTACTTGGGACCGGCTCATTGGCAAGATTGTCTCTCTCCTCGTTCCATAGTGCTGCAGTTGCAGTCACAGTCACTTGAACTGGAACTTCCTCTCTGTAAAGAGAAGTAGCTGCCAGCAATGTGCTTGTCTGTGAAGTACCTTCAGCTATGGAATTTAATCCCCGTTCCTAGATCCAAAAAGAGCCTTACTCCATTGACCTTCAAGACTCCCTGCCTGGCTCACCTCTTTACTTGGACTGTGTGGTGAAGAGCAGAGCAAGATAAAGAGGTGGAATACTCTTTGGCTTTGATTCAGGTGAGGTTGGGTTTTTTTTAATCAAAAGGAAGGTAGAGGGATGGGTGTGACTGTAAGTAACACTCTGATTTGATTGTACTTTGTCAGAGGTGCATGGAGCCCAATACTGTCACCTTGGTCACAAATCTAAATGGTTTAAATACATTTCAGATGGGGGAGGGAATGAAGGGTGGACACATAAATGTCATTGGGGTGTGTTTGAGTGCACTGTCACATTTAAGGAAATGAGATTACATCTTCTAATTGGCTTAATACAGCTGTAAATTGCATACACACATAGTTTAAATAACTCAAACATGCTTCAAGGTTACTTTCTTTGATTCTACTCTGTGAGTGTAAGCTATTTGGGGCAGGGACTGTCTCTTACTATTTGTCCCTACAGCATCTGGCATAATGGAATGCTAGGCACTACTGCAATACTAAATCTTCAGCACTACAAATAGATTTTTTTTTTACACTATTATGTTGCATTTGTATTGGTGGTTTCAAACACTTACGGAAAAAATTGGTCTGTTCTTGTTAATTCTGCTCTCTTCTAGTCTGTTCTTATCTTTTTTTTTAGCACCCTTTTCTACAGGCTACAGAGGAAAAGAATGATTGCAATGCAGTTGTTTTGTTACTTACCGGACCACGTGCTTCTCCAAAAAGACAATAGTTATTCATAAAAAAATAATTAGACTAAACAAAAGAATTTCAATTATGTTTCTTCTCTTGGAAGTTTGAAGAGAGAGGGGGTTGTTGTTTTTTTTAGTCTGGCCAGGTGCCATTTAATGAATTTGGAGGGGGAAAAAATACTGTGGCAAATCAATTATGTTCCCTTCCTTTTCATCTGCACTCATGGAAAGCTTTAAACCACCCAAGCTGTACCTGATTGCATTGCAGGTGAACAACTGTTGCTCTGCTATTCATCATTCATGTTTCCAACTTGGTTAGATTATTGAAATCATCTTTTGCAGTACTGGGCCCAAGTAGCACTCAGGATGCTAACAGGTATCTATCTTCCTCACTATCAGTTGAGATTCCTTCCTCTTATGTATCCTTCCACACTGCTTACACAATATCATATCTGATGTCCGTCTCGTCAAAGGAGTTTGGTGCTGTTAGTAGATGGACAAAGGGTTGATCTTACCCCTTTCACGGTGAGGATAAACTACAGCGTGAAGTCCTGTCAGCGAACCTGTGTGGTATGAGTGTCCAAAATAACACAGGTGCCCATTGGAGCTCTAGGCCTTGGGGAAGGTGGGGCAAAGAAATACAACTCCCCCTTGCTTCCTTTTTAAGTTCAGATGATGCAGGTAGTGAGGCGGCATCGAATAAGGCAGGGTAATAAATAGAAGAGAGCCCCAACAACAACTTTTATATCTGGGGAGGCAAGCCGCTCACCAGTAGAGCTGATTGGAATTATTTTGGTTGAAATTTTCTGTTTTGAGGACATATTGCCAGGAAGGGTTTGAGAGAGATCTGGGATGCAAATTGGGAGTGTTTTGGGATAGAAAAACACTGTTCTGGGTCAGCCAGAGCAGGGACTTGAACTTGGGTCACCCACATCCCAGAGGTCAGCTCCCCGAATCACTTAATCTGTTTCTTTCCTATATTCCATGTTTGTGCAAATGTGTCAGAGGTTTTCTTTTTGTTCCAGTGCAGAATGAAAACAAACCTTGAAGTTGCCATGAAATGGAATTGTTGTTCTCTGAATGGTTCTGCTCACCAGCTCGTGAGCTTTCTGCATGCCCTCTTGAACACACTGGGACTATTCTGATTCTCTCGTAGTGCACCTATATCGCTCTCACTCCCTCAGTTCTAGAATCTCTGTTGAACTAGTTAGCACTGAGCCCCTTAAAATCGCAGTTTACAGGACACAAGAGAATTTGGTAAAGTGGCCAGAGAAATATCCATTTTATAAAATGTGCCTGCATGCACACAGAGATACATATATATATTTCACACTTGTCTTGATTTTGAATCCTATTCAAATACTTTCATTCACATTACTCGTATCCCAAATCTCTGCAACTCCTTCCATGCCAATAAGCTGGGTACTTCATGCAAGCCAAGCCCTTCTAAATAACGAGGGGATTTTGTACACCACGTAGTGCGGTTTAGTGGTTAAAAGAGGCACTGGAAATCAGGACTATGGCATTTTGTTCCTGACTTTGTGGCTTGATCTGAGTCACACAATTCCTTTTTATAGTGACGGCTTACCCATCTCTAATATTAATTTGATAATACTGAATTACCCAGATTTGTTGTCAGTCTTATTTGATGCAAGTAATATGCTCTCGGAGCTGTGATGAAAGACAATTCTGTTTTTTTTAACAGGTGCGTAACTAATAGTTTCAAAGAGAAGTAGCTAGTTTTAATATCTACAGACTGGTGCAGTGCACATATAAATAGAAATCAAGGTTTTAAAAGTCAGATAAACAGGATTTAGTTTGCAGCTAGAGATTTTGAGCACACCGGTTTTGTGTGATAATATTTTAGATTTATTTCCACAACTTATTGCACATTCATTTTTTGGAGTTTTCATTGCAGAAAATTGCCAGGAGGAATGGATTTTGTCTTCCTCAGCTGGCAGAACAATTTTCCACCTGTCGCCCAAATATTTGATGAGCAGGATTATGGTACAGCCACTGAGAGTTTATACTTTATATCCATAGGAAGCAAGAGGGTCTGATGAAACTAATATCCTGATATCAGAGGTTGACTTGCAGAGATGTATATGCAGCACTTATGACTTTCAATATGCACTAACAATTTGAGACACCTTGGCTGCAAAGACATGACGTGCACACATGATTTTTGGTTGGGCAGAATGGTAAAGTGTGTTTCTTCTTTCCCCCCCCCCTACCTCCCCCAGCAACCTTATATTGCCCAACAGTTTCTTTCTTCAGAGGAATACTTGCCCTCTTAAATTAACTACTGCAGCACTTGGATTTCCACTAGAGGTCTTCCACGTGCTAGCTAGACCCTGAATCTAGTTGAATTGACATATTTCCTAACTGCAGCCAGAGGAGCTATGGAAGCAGGAAGCTTCTAGGTTTAGCTACATTTATAGAATGTCCTTTAATTGAAAACACATTGTGACTGCTCCCAAGATTTCTTATCACTGGGGGTACAGAGAGACTCAATAAGATAATTTTCTTTCATAAGCGTAGTTACTTGCAACTAGGCCAGCTGAATTATATGGCACCTGAACATTCATTTCAGTGGATTCCTTTTGATAAGACATATTCTTAGTAAAAGACCTGATGCTTTGAATGATTTTGGGGAGCTGCTTTTGCAGTATGAGGGGAATGAACCTTGTAAATAGCATGGAAACAATTTGGGTGCAATATAATTACACCAGCCTAAAATCTTCACCACCATCTTAGTCAGGCTTTTCCAGTGAAGTGAAAGTGATCACTAAAGATGATTCTGGGGTTTGAAGTTGTTTGATGTGGAGTATTTAATATGAATAATATTTTATTTGTGCTTCAGAACATCTAATGCCAGAGCTGGAATATATAAAAACAGAGAGAAGCACGGTGGATTTTTCTTTTCTTTTTTCCTGGTTGGAAAGGAGACAAGCTACTGCAAAAAGTTAACTTATTCAAAAGCATGTTTCTCCATTTAACAATTCTCTGCCCTGGAGTCAGTATAATTCACATAAACAGTCCAGAAATATTGTTATTTCATGTGTATTCCAAGTATAACTGGCATAATTATCTTTTGTATTTGGCTCATTAAACGTTATTTTTTAGTGAATCACTGCTGGACAATTGTCACATTGCAGTGAAAAGAAGTCTCTGTAGGTGCATTGAAACATTACGGAATTGTAGGTGTATAATTTTCTTGTACCCTTAGTTCTTTTTCTGGAGAGAGGAAACTGCAGTACTATGAAATCAACAATTGCCAGTTAATCCAAAGATTTCCCTTCCCATCTTAAGTATAACCCACACCCGTTGTGTGTGGCAGCTTATTCCCTTTTAATGGTAACTGGTCAACATATACATTGATAAGCACATCCTTGGCTTTTAGATCCAGAGGTCTTCAGTTCAGTCACCACTGCCGACAACTGACCTGTGGGCATGGCATTACATAAGCACAGTACCACTGTAGATACCACTGTTATTTCAGAAAGTTGCTCCTCAAGTGTATAGACAACAGAGATATAAAAAAAACCTGGCAAGTTGGCTCATGGGCGAATCTCTAAGCTGATGTGCTTAGTATTCTTTAAATCTGTAAACATCCTGTGTATAAGGCAGTATTACTATTATATGTGTTACTGTTGATGCTGCGGAGAACTTATTTCACCAGCACTAAGTATAGTACAACAGTACCCTGATTGCAAGTGACATTTAAAAGTGTTTCATTCCTTAAATTAATAATAATTACATGCAGTGCACTGCAGCCCTGTATTTTAATGAATTACTTTATCACTATTAGTAGCATGATAGTGCCTAGAGAAGCCAATCAGGGCCCCATTGTACTAATTGCTTTTATATAAACATAGTAAGAGATGGTCTCTGCCCCAAATACCTTACAGTCTAAATAGGCAAGGCAGACAAAAGATAGGGAACGGAGGACTATTACCCCTATTTTACAGAGGAGGAACCAAGGCCCAGAGAGATGAAGTATCTTGCCCCAGGTCTTATAGGAAGACTGTTATAGGAGAGCTGAATTCAAATTCTAGGCTCTGAGTGCCAGTCTTGTGGTTCCTCTCCCCTGTTCTAAGATGTGTTTGTAGGTGCTGTGAATCCAAGCTGAGTGTTCTGTTGGAGGAAAGGAGAAAGATGTTAACCCTCAAATGCATGACAGATTGTTAACCCCTTTTATCCTTACAAATTAGAAGGGAAATTAAAGGAGATTAGATTCTAACCACATTCGTGCATTTAGATGTTGTAATGTCATTTATGTTGACTCCACTGACGTTGTGCCGCTATCTATACATTATATGATCATATCCGCAGACTTATGTTAGCACTGATATATTTTTCTTTTTAATGCCTTGACATTGTCCCATTGTCTCCACAGCCATGCACGGATATTTATTTTCTTTTGTCTTGATATTAGAAAGTTATCTCTGTTCAACAGCAGTGACATCTTTCTGGTTTTCCATTTTGACATTGTATTACCATATTACACTTGTAGAGGTATTGTCTTGGCCACCTAATTATAATTCCAACCCCCACTGAAATTAGAAATATACTAACATGTTGGGGGAAGAAAAATTGAGTAAATAATGTAAATACTTCAGAACCAATTACACATTCCTTCCCCATCAAAATGGTTTAGCCATCTCACAACCTTTTGTGAAACACCTCAGTTCGAGTGGCTACCTCTGAGGGACAAAAAACCAAGACCTACAGGATGATCCTGAGTCTAAAAAACAGAATATCTGGCAGTGTGTACTGAGCACCTTACAGATTTCTGAAGACAGCTATGTCAAAAAAAGGGACGATAGCGGGGACACCTTGACAGGTGGGAACCCTGACTTCAGTCAGTTATGCACTTTTCTCTGTGCTTTTCATACCCATTTTGAGTTTCCATGTAATGTTCTCCCAGAATCTTATGATGTGCCATGTTACCAACAGCCAGTATCTTAAATTCACATCAGTGTTTATAGGCAAACTCAACTGCATTTAAAATCCATGAGCATGCCTGCACAAAATTTCACTGTCGACAAATGGTGCCAGAGACTCCATGACATTTGCTAACAAGAAGGGAAAAAAAACAGGTTAAGTTTTTATCATGATAAATTTAGTTTAAAATCTTTGTTTTTTTGTTTATTCCATGTATCATCATAGGGCTCAACTCACTGTTGCCACCTTATGTCGTCATTTACATCAGTGCAAAGTGGGTGTGAAATGCTGTCGAATGATGGTAGGGTTTTTATTCATGTTATACACTGGTGTACATGACTACACCATGGAGCAGGGCATCAGTGAATCGGATCTATACCATTCTGAGATACGCAGCAAGGTTAATTGTAGAATTTATGCACTGTTCAGTTCTTTGTTCTTATCACATTCTAGGAAGCTGCTCTTGGGTTTATGGAGCTGGGGAGGAAGGTGAGGAAGGAGGACTGGCAGCTTGTGCATCAGTTTTGAGTTTGAGTGCAATTATATCTTAGACAGCACATACATGAAGTTTTATCTGAAGAAGCCATGTTCTGTATGCAACAGATACAATGCCAGCATGGTCATAATATATATAGTAGAAATTTCGACATTGCCACAGATGCTGGTGGGTGCAGAAATGTGCCAGGGAAGCAAGAGCTCAGTTCTTAGAGTGGGAGACTGAGCTGGGAGACGCTTACTCCATGAATTGCTTTTAACAATGTACAAAGCATTAAAAAGTGTTTATTTGTAAGATTAAATCTGCATCACAAACCTTATGGAACCGGAAAAGCAGCAAGCATTGAGGAAACAGCTGCAGAGTTGGAGGCTTGACCCAACTAGTGCCATTTCACATTTTTGTAACCTGTTGTTACATGGAGGAGAGAGAAAAATGGTTCTCCTCAACCTCTGAGGATAGGACAAGAAGCAATGGGCTTAAATTGCAGCCAGGGCAGTTAGGTTGGACATGAGGAAAAACTTCCCAACTGTCAGAGCGGTTAAGCACTGGAATAAATTGCCTAGGGAGGTGGTGGAATCTCCATCATTGGGGATTTTAAAGAGCAGGTTGGACAAACACCTGTCAGGGATGGTCTAGATAATACTTGGTCCAGCCTTGAGTGCAGGGGACTGGACTAGATGACCTCTCGAGGTCCCTTCCAGTTCTATGATTCACCATAGATAGGTACAGCGCCTGGTGAGCCATTTAGATAGACTGATTGTCCATTCCAATGAAGCAGTTGTGTGTCATTTAACAAGGTAAATAGAAAGTGTGTTCTCCTCCAGCATACAGGGTTTAAAAAATATGCCATGAAACACATCAGCATGCATGTTCTATTGCGGACCACTCTTGCTCTTTTCTGTGTTGTCAATCTTTACTAAATACCATGTCCCTGTAGGCTTTAGTAAATCCATGTATTAGAGGAAATAACAAAGGTATTAAAGGATTTTATATGGGCATCAAAACCTCATACTCCCATCAATGTCTTGAGTGACTTCCAAGAAAACCACATCATTGCATAGAGGGCAGGGTCACCTGATTAAGAGCATGTAGACAAATCCCACTCAAGTTGCTTTTCTGACTGAATAATGATTCTGGTTTCATTACTAATACCATTCCTTGCATGAGTAATTTACATATCCTATAACATATGAATCTTTCCAATCCTGTTTTTTTCCCTACACCCTTTCTGTGCTGCTATCTTCCATCATCCTGCCATAGAAATGAATTGAAAGTCAGAAGGCAGCTGGTGCCTTTAGTTTTGCAGTAAGTGATGGAGCGTAGGTGGTTGGAAAAGGGACTGTAAGGAACAAATAGTATCAAAAGAAACTAACAGTACAGCCAGGTGTTGTCTAGAGGGGTTTGAATAACAGTTAAGAGAAGAAAACCTAGAATCTGGAACTAAATATCAATACATGTGATAGGCCATAATAAGGGATGTGATAATGGAGAGAAGATAGACCAGTTTATTGGAAAAGTATATTGGACAAATGAAGTGGCTACGCAATGGGGTTTTCTGGCATCTGAAAGGATCATGAGAGAGAGACAGAAAAACATAGTGCCTTGGAAGCAAAGAGGAGGGAAAAGATTGGTTTAGGAACAGAGAACTGAAGTGAGAAGAGCATAGATAAAACGAAAGAACATGAAAGTCTTGGAAGGTAATTGGGAGCAGAAGAGGATAATAGAGAGGGTAATATAAAGGAGAACACCTAGGGATAGAACGTGTACAACATAGATATATCAGAGGGGTAGCCGTGTTAGTCTGGATCTGTAAAAAGCAACAAAGAGTCCTGTGGCACCTTATAGACTAACAGATGTATTGGAACATAAGCATGCGTCTGACAAAGTGGGTATTCACCCACGAAAGTTTATGCTCCAATACATCTGTTAGTCTATAAGGTGCCACAGGACTCTTTGTTGCTTTTAACATAGCTATAGATACATATAAAAATATTCAGAATTGCTCGAGATAGAACACTGTGCTCAATACATTCAACATTGAGTCTGAAAGTAATGTTCTGGTCCTTAACTTTAAAGCTATTCATTGACTAAACCAGATTATTCCGCTATCTGTGATTGACATTCTACAGTTGACTACTCTGGATTTGTCAACAACAAGGGCAATATTTATAGTGCAGAACTTTCTCCATGGCTTTGGAATTCCCTCTGTGTAGAGATTAGAATAGCCATATACTCCATTTGCTTTCAGGACAAGATGCAGGACTTGTCCCTTCCTCACAGCTTTTTCACAGGAAAGAAAGACGGGAGGATAAATTTTATATAATCTGAGGGCAGAGTAGGGAGAAAATCTAGAAGATTTACAATGATTACACTTTGTGGTGGACCCACATAACTCTTTATGTTGCTTAGATACCTCACTCTGAATGCAGAGAAAGCTTTGTTTGCTGCTTATGGCATCAACAGTATCTACCTGTCTGTTTTTCTCTTTGGGAAACACATGCAGCGCGCTGAAAAAAATGTTTCTATGACTTTGTTTGTTTGTTATAGCGAACAAAAGGCATTTCATTGATATCTCATATGCTGTTTACTAAGCATATTCACTGCAATAACACAATACTTGGTTATGTAGGATTATATTAAATGGAAAAAAATACCATATCATAGTCCGTAAACCTGACAAATGCAGGATATAGTTTTCTGATAGGTATCTAGCATTGACTATAATGAGGTTAACATGCATATTTGTTTAATTCTGAGAATTTTCTCTTGGTTGGGGGTTCTGTGTCCTATCTTCCCCTACCCCCCAAAAATTCCCTAACATTTCATTTTAAAACAACACCACTTCCTTAATTTGCAAAAACATTTACAACGGTCAGACTTTGCTTCCTGTTTAAAATGGCTCATTCCAAGCTTTCAGTGTAACCTCTGAATTATGTCTTCCTAAGATTTTAAATTTTAACAGATTTACCTCTGCTGATGCTGCTATCAAGGTTTTAAAACATGACCTGACAACTAACAGCAGCATATTTGTTCTATAAAGAATTTAGTGTTTGTTCCTAACTTTTTTTTGTTTCTATTATTGTCATAAAAAGATTTAAAGTCCCCATTGTATTAGTGTGCAGAACATAAAACACAAAGCGCTTCCTGAAAGGTAATTTTCCAAGAATGAAAAATACAAGAATCGTGTTTGATTGTTTGGTCTTCTGTCATTCACAGTTGCATTAAAACAACCATTTTTCTATAACTATGAATTGCCTTAATCTTGAAAACTGACAGTTATAAATGAAAAGCAATAATAATTTGAAAGCAAAACCCTTCAGAAGTTCCACCAGGCTTCAGATGAATTTGAAAACAAGTCGATGCACAAAAAAGATGTTGCAGGGGGGAAAAAGAGGCGGAAATTAAATAAATGAATAACATTTAGAAGGGGCTTTGATTTGACCAAAAGCTGCTCTGGTGACCACAGCCAGAACATTGTTTTATTTATCTTGAGGTGTGTGTGTGTTTATATTTCACATGGCATAAGGAATAATCTTGTAAACTGATTTATTTCTTAGGTCCTTATCCTGCAAGGTGGCTGAGAGTAGTAGAATCTGTGTCTTACAAGAGTATAAGGTTGTGTCTTCCTATATGCCCGTTCATTGCTAATACAATGGGTCACTGATTTTGATTGGGGTCTCTGAGGGCTACTATTATATATAGATATAGCTAGATAAAAAGGTACATGTCCGTGTGTGTATACATACAAAGTCACACATCCAATATATTTACTTTACTCTAAATTTATTCAGATCATGCCTATCTAGCAGCAGGGACCTTACAGTGTATCTGCAGCAACTATACTTCTGAAAACAATGAACTGCACTCAATTCAGAAAGGGAGGTGAGAATTGTGTGATAGATTTGGCAGGTTCAATACATTTTTCCTGTTTCAACTAAGTCCTTTTAAATTGTTTTTAAGGAGAGTTGAAATGTCTCATAATACTCTGTCTAGTCTTGTTTTGCTATTGATTACAGTAGCTGAACTCTTTAGGACTTCAATGTGAAGTAACATTTTAGGCCAAATCCTGTTTGCCTTAATCACGCTGCTTCCATAATTTCACCTTCCACTGAAGCATGTATGACTCTGTGGTATGGCATCTGCTAAGCACAGCCTCAAAATGAGTAGCGGGCTGAGAGATTCAATTTGAAATCAAAAGACCAGATCTTTCTGAGGTCTCTAGGAAATGGCCCATCAACTTGAACAAGTGGTATTTCATGCCGTATTTCCGTAGGGTACCAGAAACAGTGGGCTATTTTCTTATTTCATTGACACTGCTATGACTCTAGAGATCAGCTACTGTAAACAATGCATTGAATGAACTTTATCCAGATTGACAACAGTTTAGAAGGCGACAGATTCTGACCCAGTACCAGTTTTTACAGGAAAAGAAGAGGTTGTAAACCCATGCATGCCTAGGTACATGTAACGGCAGGTCACTTGAAGAAGCAGTGCGTATGATATTCTAACATACTTGAACTTCCATAGGGAATAGAGGGATGTATTGGACAATCCCAATGGCCCTTTGCAGATGACTGAGGCTGTAAGGAATGAACATTTGACTGTGGAGAGCTCTTCATTTTTATAAATTGGCAGAAGGTAGTTGCTAGTGTCATAAAACAGTGTGTTCAGTGATTTAAACTTATACCCATTGTTTTCTTTGGACACATTAATTTACTGTATAGATCGGGGCGGGCAAACTTTTTGGCCTGAGGGCCACATCAGGTTTTGGAAATTGTATGGAGAGCTGGTTAGGGGAGCCTGTGCCTCCCCAAACAGCCAGGCATGGCCCGGACCTGCCCCCATCCTCCCCCCTTTGCTTCTCACCCCCTGACAGCCCCCCCCCAGACTCCTGCCCCATCCAACCCCCCCTCGTTTCCTGACGGCCCCCCTGGAACCCCTGCCTCATCCACCCCCTCGCTCCCTGTCCCCTGATGGTCCCCCTGGGATCCCTGCCCCTGACTGCCCCCCATCCAACCCCATCTCTCATTCCTGACGGTCCCCCTGGGACCCCTGCCCCATCCAATCACCCCTTCTCCCTGTCCCCTGATCACCCCCAGAACCCCTGCCTTAACTGCCCCCTACTGCCCCATCCAACCCCCCCTTCCTGACTGTCCCCCAGGACCCCTACCCGTATTCAACCCATTCCCCGCCCTCTGACTGCCCCAACCCCTATCCACACCCCCTCTCCCTGACCACCACCTTGAGCTCCCCTGCCCTCTATCCAACCCCTCCCACCACTCCCCACCACCTTACCGTGCTGCCTGGAGCACTGGTGGCTGGCAGAGCTTCAGCTGCGTCGCTCTGCTTGAGCCAGCCACGCCACCGCGCAGCACAGAGCACCAGGTCAGGCCGGGCTCTGCAGCTGTGCTGCCCCAGGAGCTCACAGCCCCACTGCCCAGAGCATTGCGCCGGCAGTGGCGCAGTGAGCTGAGGCTGCAGGGAAGGGGGAACAGCGGGGGAGGGGCCAGGGGTGACCCTCCCGGGCCAGGAGCTCAGGGGCCCAGCAGGAGGGTCCTGCGGGACGTAGTTTGCCCACCTCTGGTATAGATTCTTGGAAGGAGTGTGAAACCTCATAATATCAGCCCTGCTGCCTACCAAAGCATGGTCTTCTATTTACCCTGAGCTGCGCTGTGCTTCTTAATGTTTTCCAAAGTGCTTTGAGATTCTTTCTTGACAATTGTATAAGTTCATCCTATTATAGCACATAAATCATTTTAAATAAGTGTTTTAGTACGGAGGCAGTCAAGAACTACAGGCTGAGATGCAAAAGGGATGTGCTAAGAACTGGAGACGGAAAAAAGCAACAAGGGGAAGGAGTATTTGGGGGTTGGTGGTGATGGAAGAATGAGAAGATATAGTAAGGATGAGAGCCAAGATACCAAGATAAAAAGAATAAGAGAAAGGGGCACTGACTTTGAAAGTGAACAAAGCAGTGTATTTCTCAGTCCTTGATGTTAACTCCCTTTTAGCATCAGGAAGTGTTAAAACTGTACAACAGGAGGAGCACACGTCCCAAAATCATTGCTAAATTATGTGCTTGAGGAGACAGGAGCATTTGTTCAGCATGCTGCTGTACCTGTTCCAGTCCCTGGGAGCTGTCACCATGGTATTTCATGTATTCATCAAAGATTTTGCACTGTGCTTGCCAGGAAATGTCATCTTAATTAGGGTTAGAGTGTGAAGTGCAGTGTGTGTGGGGAGGGGTTGAGAGGAAGGGCAATGCTAATAGATGGGATATAAAATATTTCTACTTTAATACAGGTCAGGAGTATTGCAGAACAATTCTTCTGTTTGAGCATAGTAATGGGGACCACAGAGAAAGTCCCGTGTATCATAAATCACATTAAATATTTCATATATAAAAGTTTGGTTATTGTACCACATTCAAATGGGTGTGCCTGCAGTTCTCATCTAATTAGGTAACAATAGGG
Organism: Trachemys scripta elegans; assembly: GCF_013100865.1. Classification (NCBI taxonomy): domain Eukaryota; kingdom Metazoa; phylum Chordata; order Testudines; family Emydidae; genus Trachemys; species Trachemys scripta. The sequence goes on from NC_048299.1 coordinate 153,771,376, forward strand.
AGACAAGCAACATCTCCATAAACAAAAACCAAGGAATGCAATTCCTTAGTGGCTTTCCTTGAGATTAGGTAACTTCAGAGGCACAGATTTGCTTTCCAGCCCAACCGTTCATACTGTTGGGTAATGAGCTCTCATGCTTACATACACTAAGGATAATGGAAGTCCCTATTCACTGAAGTCAGTGGGACTATATTTGTCAGGTGCAGATTTGCAACATGAGGTCGTACACTATAAAATGCGGTGTGAAAATAATTTCAAGCAGATACAGTGTAAAAATATTCCAAGATCTACAAGTGAGCGATTTGGGGCAGGATACACAGGATTGTTACCGCCTCCTCAATATAATATTTGTTTCATTCTCCTTTTAAGTACATGTAATCTAATGCCAATTCAAGCCAAGATAAGTCTTCTTATTGATTATATTGGCATTGTATTACAGTCATTGGAAAGTGTCATCTTGACTTTCCATTGACTTGTAATCTAAAGCCAATTTAAGTTGAGAGACAGACACAGCTTGGCTTGAATTGGCATTTATTCATGCACTAAATGGTTTCTTTAGGGGTTATCTTCCTGCACCACAAATGAAAACCATTCTACTGAGGATGGCAAGATCAGTGTTCAAAGGATGACTGGTGGATAGTTAGTGTGATGCTGATTTAAAAAAAAAAAAAAAGGATTCCAGAGGCAATCCTGGCAATTACAGGCTGTTAAGCCAAACTTCAATACTAGGCAAATTGGTTAAAACTATATAGTAAAGAATAGGATCATTAGACACATAGATGAACACGATTTGTTGGGGAAGAGTCAACATGGCTTTTGTAAAAGGAAATCATGCCTCACCAGTCTATTAGAATTCATTGAGGGGATCAACAAACATGTGGACAAGGGTGATCCAGTGGATATAGTGTACTTGGACTTTTGAGAAAGTCTTTGACAAGGTCACTCACCAAAGGCTCTTAAGCAAAGTAAGGAGTCATGGGATGAGAGGAAAGGTCCTCTCATGGACCAGTAACTTGCTTAAAAGATAGGAAACAAAGGATAGGAATAAACGGTTAGTTTCACAGTGGAGAACAGTAAATAGTGGGGTCCCCCAAGGTTCTGTACTGGGACCAGTGCTGTCAACATATTCATAAATGTGGAAAAGGGGGTAAACAGTAAGGTGGCAAATTTTTGGAGATGATACAAAATTAGTCAAGATAGTTAAGTCTAAAGCTGACTGCAAAGAGTTACAAAAGGACATCACAAAACTGGTTGTCTGGGCAGGATGTCGGATGAAATTCAGTATTTATAAAAGCAATTTAATGCACATTGGAAAATATAATTCCAACTATACATACAAAATGATGGGGTGTAAATTAGCCGTTACCAAGAAATATTGAAGTCATTGGATAGGTCTCTGAAAACGTCTGTTCAATGTGCAGCGGCAGACCAAAAATACCCAAACAAACAATGTTAGGAACCATTAGGAGAGGAATAGATAAGAAGACAGAAAATATCATAATGCCACTATATAAATCCATGGTATGCCCACACCTTGAATACTGCATGCAGTTCTGGTTGCCTCATCTCAGAAAAGATACATTAGAATTGGAAAAAGTACAGAGAAGGCAACAAAAGTGATTAGGGGTATGGAACAGCTTCCATATGAGGAGAGATCAAAAAGACTAGGACTGTTCAGTTTGGAAAAAATATGACTGAGGGGGATATGGTAGAAGTCTATCAAATCATCAATGGTGTGGAGAAAGTGGATGAGAAAGTGCTGTTTACCCCATCATATAACACATGAACCAGAGGTCACCCAATGAAATTAATAGGCAACAGGTTTAAAACAAACCTAAGGAAGTACTTGACCCAACACATAATGAATCTGTGGAGTTCATTGCCATGGGATGTTGTGGAAACCAAAACTATAACTGAGTTCAAAAAAGAATTAACTAAGTTCATAGAGGATAGGTCCATCAATGGCTGTTAGCCAAAATGGTCAGGAAGCAACCCCATGCTCTGAGTGCCCCAGAAGCTGGGACTGGACAACGGGATGGATCTGTTGATAAATTGCCCTGCACTGTTCACTCCCTCTGAAGCCTCTGGCACTGGTCGCTGCCAGAGACATGATACTGAGCTAGATGGACGATTGGTCTGATCCAGTATGGCCATTCTTATGTCCATTAAATTTAGCCACTGGTAAGGTCGGTTGGAGGATAGACTGATAGCAATATTAAAAAGAGATGATGATGTAATTTGACATGATACATTGTATGTATGTTAAAAGTGTAGTGGTTAGTAACACAAAGTCTTCCTGGGCCACAAGGAGAAAAATTGCCCCGGTTCTTGTCTCAGTGGGGAATCAGCAATCATTTTTAGCTGACTTTTCATTGGTAGCAAGCAACCAAGCATCTGAGGACCTAGGAGGAAATTATATCCTCCACTGATGTCAGTAGGGCCAGGTTTTCACAGTATCAGTCCTTTGCCCCAAATGGTTAACACAGTAAGTGCTTGGCACATGTTAAGTCTCTGTATGGACAAGCTAGGGTGTGAATCTGTAGTGCACTAAGTCACTGCATGGAGTCCGCTATGTTGCACAAAAAGTTCCGTAGTGTGCTTTGACCTACCGCTGTTTCTCTCAGTGGTAGGCCAGTGTGCACTATGAGACTTTTAATGTACAGCATCAGGGTCCACATAGCAAATTAGCATGTGGCAGACTAGTGTGCTATAGATTTATACCCTAGCTTGCCATGCACAAAGTCTCTGTATAGACAAGTCCTAACTAAGCAAAATTAAGGCTGGGCAACATAACTACTAAAGTACAGTGTGTGTTCTCATTATTTGGCTAACTCTGTTTGTGAATAATTAACAAATTGTTAACTGTTCTTTCCCATCCATTCACCGTCTACTAGATTATTTGAGGATAAGCAAGGGTATCTGCTTTGTAAGGCATTCAAGACATTGATGAAGGTTTGATGCCCATATCAAATCATCTACCTTTTTGTTATTTCTTCCAATGCTGGGATTCAATAAAGCCTGCAGGGATATGGTATTTATTGAAGATTGACATCATGGAAATTGACAAAAATGGTCAGTAATAAAATGCTAAGAATTATGATCTATTTTATGAAGTGCATTGTGAATGTAACTTAAAACATGCCAAAGATCTTCTCTGGCCCATCCAAAAAGTGTTTTTGTTTTTCTGATCGAGATGTCTTTACACTACATCTAAAGACATCTTGGGGGGTGTGTGTAAGATATCTTTACATATAAAATAATATATTACTTTATATAAATATAAGTAATGTATTATAATTAATATATTAATTATAAAACACTACATATATTCATAATTATAATAGCGTAAATACATTATATCATAATTATGGGTATAATGTTAAATAGCATTTATCGTCCGTGTGTTGTGAACATGCGCACGCTCACAGATGAAAAATGTTTATATAAACATATACACACACACACACAGATGAAAAATGATGAGGTATGTACTATTATTAAAAGTAACCACTGTATTCTTGCTATTCCATAATATAATAGATCTGTCCTCTTAAAAAAATTGTCATGCTATTTCATTGTAATTTACCTTTCATCTAATTTCATCTCATTATTCTTATTTAAATCACATACATCGCCGTCAGCTATTCCTTTCTCTTTCACAGTGTGCTCTCTTTATCTGCCTATGGACTCTGTTCTCTGTTATCAATTGGCCATGCTGTACATATTCAGTCCTTTTTAATCTTCCTTCATAAATCAGGCCCTACTGATTTATTTTTGTTGCTATTCTCAGAGTTCCTTCACAAAGCTGCCAAGCCATTGAAGTAAATACACAGGGACCAAATCCCGCTTCCACTGAAATCAACAGGAGTTTTACCATTGACTCGATTTGGGACCAGGATTTGCCTCAGTTAAAACAGAGTTGTAACAAATAACAGGCTTGTATTGCAGTACTTCTCTCTTGCCCTTCACAGTCTTGAGCATCTGGTTGACTAAGTGTGGGAGTACAGAGGGTAAATGGCCTTGCCCTATAAGGAGTTGAGCGCCCTCAGGTCCTATTGACTGTAACAGGAGCAGAGGACGCTCAATACTTCTCTGGACAAGTTCAACATCTTGCAGGTTCTGGCTCTATGAAAGCTGCTAGGTGAGATCTTTCCCTTCCTTGGTTATCTTTAAAAGGACAATAATAAATGGAATCGATCTCAAAGTGTGTTGAAGTTTCTTCAAACCCTGTTAGAGGTGGCTGTTTGTTTATTCCACTGCCAGGATGCTAAAATAACACTGGTCATATCAATAAACTTCTGTACAGTTAACGTGCTGATCACTGTTAAATCTGCAACAACTGCCTAAAGGAAATTAAATGTAGTATTTGAGAGGAGGGTGTTCTTGTGATTAAGACACTGGACTGAGACTCAGGAAATCAGGGTTTAATTTCCAGTACTTCCACAGACTTCCTGTTTGAGCTTGAGCAACTCAATTTCTCTGTGCTTTGGTTCCCATCTGTGAAATTGGGGATAATGATACTTCCTTTGTGTGTCTCGATGGTTTTTAGATGGCAAGTTCTTTGGGCAAGGGGCTCTTTCTTACTATTGGTCTGTACAATGCCTACCATTCCAATCACAATTGAGGCCCATAGGTGCTACCATAATACAACTAGATAATAAGTTTCCAGGTATTATTTAGGCAGCAAAATGACATGGCAGAAATGATAGAAAATCGAGTATTAACTGAACCCAAACCAGAAGTATTCCTATTGAATTATGGGCTAACATGTAAGTCACTGTCACCTCTTATGGGTTCCAATATGCAAAAATTTCCTTTCTTCTCTCCTGTCAGGAAATGACAACAGTGAAGCCCTTCCTGAGTCTCTCCCATCCGCTCCTGGAACATTGCCTCATTTTATGCAGGAACCAGATGATGCTTACATCATTAAAAGCAACCCCATTGCCTTGCGATGCAAAGCCATGCCCGCTATGCAGATTTTCTTCAAGTGTAATGGTGAATGGGTCCACCAAAATGAGCATGTCTCTGAGGAAAGCATGGATGAAAGTACAGGTAAGACTGGGACTTATATGTTCATGTGAAAATATCTTAGAATACATTGCTTTTTGGCAAAACACAAAAGGCAGAGGGGAGAAATAGGATGTAGAGAGAGAGTGAGATTTAGAGGGGAAGAATAAAGGGCACCTCTTTCAGAAAGTTTGAGGACAACAGCTCTTAAAAGATAGAAAGGGAGAGCCATGAATGGAGATAGTGTAGGAAAAGATTAGCCCTGAAATGTATAGCTGTAATTAACTATTCTGGCTGAATAGACACAGGGAAAGGGAGAGAGGAAACGTGAGTGGGGCTGCAGGCAGTAATAACTGTAAACGGGAATGAAGTTTAATACAGTCAAAGTTTTAAAGAGGAGGTTAAGGGCTTGATCCTGCTGCTTTTCTTGCCGCTGATATCAACAAGAGCAGGATTAGGCTTCGAAAGAGAATGACTGAGGGGTTTGGAGGGAGCAAGAGTCCCTGGTATTGCAGTTAAGACACCTGTAGCATGAACTACAAGTAGGGAAAACCTGTGCATTTACGGAACCCCTTGTCTCTACCCAGCGGGGATGAGCTTGGAAGTCTGTGGCAGTGCTACTAAACTGTATGGCTTGAATGTTTTTTTTTTTTTCCCCTCTGTGGGATATTTGGCAGCTAATGAAGTTAAGTGGGAGCATTGCATCTTGTAAAAGTGTGTGTCTGAAAATAGAGAGTGAAGAGAAGGAAGAATGCTGAAAAATGATCAGCAGATTTTATCATGCTCCTAGACCATCCTATAGCCCCTCTCATTTAGAGACATCTTGATAAGTATTGCAAACCAATTTAAAGCGGCACCCTCTTGTAATTTCACAGTTCTGTTTCCTTTATTACCTTCTCCTCCTGTTAAATTCCAAGATTGCTAGGCAACTCCATGTCTTGGAAATAGCTGTGTAGATATAACATCCTCTCTGTCGGTACAATAAATTCCTTTTTGGGGGGAAAATGCCACCATTTAAAAAGAAGTTTCATATCTAAAATGCTGGTGGTGTAAGGCATTCATGTGTAAGTGACAGATTCTGAAGAGATTACACTCTAAAGGCTTTTTGTAAATGCTATTCATGAATGAATTTTAATCTTTACAGTTACCTTTTTGAAAAGCATTTAATAGGCATAACCTTTACTTCCAAAGGCATTTCTGAATCAATATAGAAGAAATGTCGTTCCTAAATGTTTTTCTTCCATATGGTTAATGAAAATGTGTCTTGTCCACACTGCAATTATGTTTTCTAAGCCTTGGACTAATAGCAAAATTGATTAAGAGAGAGCAACATAGATTTTTTTTAAAATTGCACAGGTAACATTGAGATTTTTAAACTTAGTGGCTCAGGCAATTACAAATTGGATATAGAACCTAAAAATTGCAAGCTTGAATGCAGCCCAGCATTAGAAAATCACCAAAAATTGTTACTATTTGAACATGGATATGGTCAGAATCCTTTTTGTTTGTATTTTCAGAATCCAAAATGCACGTGAAGGCTGCATACACTGAGCCATAACCATAAATTAAACTTTATTTTGGGATGCTTTTGAGACAAATGAAAAAATAGTTTATGGGTATTTTATTCTTTTTGTATGTTTACATCTTGTTCTGAGACACTTAATGGCGGGTGGTGGTGGGAATGGATGGAAAGCTCAGCGGCCTTAAATTGAGGGATAGACCTGGTGAAATTTTTTTCAACTACTTGTTTATTGCCATTTTTGTAACTTAGTGTAAACTTTCCAACAGCACATAAGTCCTGCTGACTTTAATTTTTTTTTACTTCTGCTCTATTTATTGCTGGGAGTTATAATGCAGATGACCAGATCGGATTTCCAGGTGTGCCTCTTTGTTCTGAGATTTGACATTTTATACCTCTAGTAGAAAATGGTACCAGTGGAATCGCCAATTCAAAAGCTAGAAAGGAAGATTCCAATAATTCTGGGAACTATACTTGTGAGATAGTGGGTACATGTGTATTACAAAGGAGTCTATAGGTATGACGAACACTGGGTAATAATTGCCCAGATGTGTCTCTACAACCCTGCATGTTCTATCCCTTTGGGATAAATCAGGTGGTACTGGTACCTCCTTTGTTTACTTCCAGAGGAATCTGTATACAATTTACAATATATGCTAAACTGGAGAATGCGTTTAGTGCAAGACTTTAGTTCTTGGTATCTCTGCTCAAAGCAGAAGCTGTGCTACTTTTGAGGTATATGGAATATTATTATTTATTGCTGTCTAAAGGGACTGCAGATTGTGCCATACTGTCACCATCTAATAAATACAATCTGATTTAATATAAGTACACTTTAATCTTGTTGCTAGGATGAAGATGCAAAAGTCATTTTAGCTTCACTTAATCATTAGATGGGTTTTTAAAAAAAGGAAGTAAGAAATACGGCACCTCTTTTTTTTAATTATCCATATTTAAATTACTGCTACAGGTATTCCAGCCTGCAGACACCTAATCTGCAGAATGGATGGTTGCACTCTTGGCTCAGGAAGCCCAGTTGTGCTAGCTGTGGTATTAAGCAATATGAGCTGTGATGTCCCTCAAAGTTTCTTTGCATTTTAATGAGATGCACAAAATGTAAAACTGTATTTCTGTATCTAGATTCTCAATGACAGAAAAATGACTTTAATTCTCCTTGTGTGGGCCACAGTTTCTGAGGCATTCCATAGTCTTCAACAATTGAGTTAACAAAGCATTCACTTCTCAGGACATGTGGCGAAAATGCCGCATGTCTGAAAGCGTGTGACAGGTCATGAATGTGATTGCTTGTTCTGATTCCTGATATTTAAACCTGAATAGTATAATGACTGCTACAGTGATTTGTCCTAGTTCTTAGCTGAGTCACTCCTCCAAGGTTTAGACACTAGCAAGACAGTTACTGGCAGGCTGGCATGGCATTTTGGGTACTGGGCAGCCTTCAGTTTTAGAGTGGTATTTGGAATTATGCCAAGAGTGCACCCTCGTCATTCAGAGATAGTCCCTAGAACTTGTGAAAGCAGATCACGTTAAATGGAAGTGGGTCCTTCCCTCCCTGCTTTTCTGCTGGCAGTAAGTGTGAAAATTGCTGAAGGGATAAACATAAAGATGATGCCCCAAAACAGCAAAACACCAACAACAACAACAACAACCCCCCCTCCCCCCAAAAATCCTCTACATTTCTAAAGAGGAAATGTAATAACAAAGCAAGGAATATATCTCTGCATATTCCTCCCAGCAACTCCTAATCAGATGTACACAAGAAGCACTTGGCAGTGGTAGCAAAGGCACAATGCTACTGATGGGTTTTATCTACAACTCATTATTACACTTGTATAAAAAGGTAGGAGGGACAGCTGGTGGTAGGCACTGGGCTTACTTTGGCACAGCAGTGAATATTAAATATGATTTCCCAGATTTGGGTATTACAAAGCAGAAATAATAGTCTTAGAATAAGACAAAGGTCTTTATGAATTTGAAGAGTAGAAATAGTATGAAGAAAGGATGGCCATTTGGTTAAGCCTGAGACACAACAGGACCTGGGTTCCAGCCCAGCTCTGCCATAGCCTCCTTGTGTGACCTTAGTCAAGTCACATCATCTCTCTCTGCTTTGGTTCCTGATTTGTAGACTGGAGAGAGTTAAACTTCCTTTACTGCACCCTAAGTCTATCTTATTTATTTACAAGGTAGGGGGTGTACTATGTGTACAAACAATGCCTAGCACAATAAAGACCCAGTCTTAGGCCATGTCTACACTATGAGCTAAGGGTGGGATTCCCCTGCTCATGTATTCGTACTCATTCTCTCTCATTGAATTAGCATGAGTATGAATAGTAGCATAGCTGTGGTCGCGGGGAGGCAAGGCTGAGTACATATCCACTGCGATTGTATGCTGCTGCTAGTGTCACCATGCTAATTATACTCACACTAGCTTGATGAGTATGTGCATACAAGCAGGGGAATGACGACTAGCTCAGTGTGAGATGTAGCTTTAGTTGGGGCCTCTAGGTGCGTCTGTAATAAAAAAAATTAAATTAAGGCATAACTTCTTTCTGATTTTTTTATTTCCACTTGAACATTCCAGAACGTACCTCAAATTATTTTTAAAATACTTCATCTTTGGGGTTCCCAACAGGATCAGACCTGTGAAGAGTAACTAGAGTTTTCTTTTCTGATAAATAAAAGGATTACAGCAATAACTGCTGTCAGCATTTTTCTCATTTAAACAAATAAAGCTGACAAATGATGAAGTTCTGTGCTGCTGCGTTATGTTTAGTGCATACAGAGCAATTATTCATCTGCTGCCAGCATTAGTCTATCTGCAACTAAACCATCCAACAGCACAGAAAGCTTATTAGCATATCAGTACCACAATCATAATTTTATATTCTGTAAGGCTGTACTGTATAACAAAAGATGACGGGTATAATTTGCACAATAATTTAAAGGGTTGGACTTTCAGTGCTTATTAGAGTTATGCAAGTTATCAGGTACAATTCTGCTCGTGTTTATGACATGCTAGCTTTTGTTTGCATGGATTTTGGGCTCTGCCTATGACATTTCCTATGAACAATTTTGCTGGTATCTCTTGAGATGTAGGAGGTAGGTGGATATACTTCTTGGTAGTATTGGGTGAACTGCAGTGATGAGGAACTGCAGCATATTTCTCCTGCCACAAATAGGACTACTTTGTCCACGTTTTTCTAAAATAGTTGTAAATAGGATGGTGCTCTGATGAAGAAAAAAGTATTTCTAAGCATTTCCCAAATATTTTGGATGCCTCTCTTGGGACATCTTAAAGGGGTCTAATTGTTCAGGAAATGCTGAGCACCTGCCTTGTTAAAACCAGGAACTTTTAATGTATCTCTGCTTAGGCACTCAAAAACATTAATCACTTTTGAAAAATTTAGGCTCTAGATTGGAGATAACATATCTTAACAAAACTTAAGCCATAATTGGCTAAATCCAGAATGATGACTGCTCAAAATTTCATGGTAGTAATAAGGAGTCATTTCCAGGCCCTTATTATTCACGTTAGAAGGAGAATCTCTGTAAGTTGGTAGCAGTACAGGGACTATGAAACACTTTAAGCAGTTCTGGACGAGTCCAATTCTAACAAGTCGCTGCAATATATAGCGTGGCTTTATGATGTGCAGCATTAGGCAGACATATACATCTGAAATTCATCTGATATGGCATGGATGCCCACACTTTAACCAGTTAAGAGCTCCATTGGCAACTTGCCTTGATTCAGGATTGCCCCAATGAAGCCTATTGCAGCTACCCTCATCTTTAAACCAGAGGCCAATCTACATACGTGGCTGAGCATGCAAGGCTCCATTTCTCTGAGCTGTTCCAATTGAGATGGGGCATTTTCATCATGGGGCGAGCAGTCTCTTTGCCACAGTGCTGTGTAATAGAGAGGGGAAGCTGCTGATAGCACTCCCGGGGCTGTGCTTCCATCATAACAGAAGATACAGCTTTGTTCAGAACTGCAACATCAGTGTGCGTATTTAAACAAAACAAACCAGAAAGATGTTCGCTTGCTTGTTACAGAATGAGCATTTGAGTGGCTAATAGGGCTAATGAGACACCTTTATAAAAGGTCACAGGTTTGGCCATGCCATTGAGTAGTGTGACAAAGCAAATAGAGTAAGTGAAAAAAAGTAAAATGTTCTCTAACAGCTGCTGGCAAAGTAGCACAAATTTTGTTTTGCTTTACAGCATTTAAGGCTGATTTGACCTCCCCTCTAGTATTCCTGGTGGGCCTTATCGCTACTGTTTACTGAAGGAACAGGTTGACTTCCTAATGCCTTTCAGAAGTGAAATACCCAGCTGTTAATGATGCCTGAGATTAAGTGGAAGCCAATTTATGGAGTTCAGGTTTAGAAATTCCTTGCTGCTTTATAAACTTCACAGGCATGAAATATTTTGAGATTGAGTTTCCATTCATTTCCAGCCAAGGGGAAATAAGTATCTCAGGATGGCACAGGAGGGGAGAGAGAAAAAAGTGGCAGGAATGAATGTGCTCCATTTTTAAATTAATGCTTTTATGACCAGCTATCTTTCAAATTATTTGTGATGCTTTTTTACTGGGTTTGGATTATATCTCCACTCCCCCAGATTGTCCTACAGTGAGTGTCAAAGATGTGGCTAACAGCCACAGCCTATCAGTCTAGGGAGGGAAGGATGCATGGACCCTGACTCTCCTCTCAGTCTTGTGTAGGAAAAGAGAACCTCCCAATTCCACTGCTAGTGTAAAGGAAAGGAGAATTGGGGCCACACTTTGTAGTGTAACGTTATTTCCCCCTCTCTGATATGTGGCTATCCTTAGCATATCATTTTACCCTGGAGGTGAGATGGTGTCTTTCTTGAACCAAGCTGGAAATATCTGGGGTCCCCTGAAATGCCCTTTGCCAAGAGCAGAAAGGATGCAACTGACGGTGGTGCTCTGTTCTGAAAGAGAATGTTAGACAAGATGACACAAAGCAATCTCTGGCCATAGCGACAATAAGTTGAAAGCAATCACATTTAAAGGGCATTTGTAGGAGAGTGGACACAACCACAGATTCTACTTCTGTGAAGTGTAACTATACATGAAAACAGTTTTCCTGATGGACTCAGTATTAGAGCTGGTTTAAAAAAAAAAGGAAATGTTTAGCTTTCAACAAGATTTTTAATGGAAAAGTGTTGATGAATCATCTAGACTTATTTCATTTTGATTAGGTAAAAACATTTAGTTTAATTACATTGTAAGTCAAAATAAAATTAAACTAAAAGTATAGTATATACATTACAATATTAATGTTAATTTAAATTTCAACATTATTGAAACAAATATTTTGATATTTCCAAATTGAAATGGTTCAGAATGTCCAATTTGTGAAAAAATTTGGAATATTGGCATGATTCCAAATTTGAACAAAAACACATTTCAAAATGTCATAATTTCCTATAGGTCAGAAATTCAGTTTTCTAATCAACTCTGCTGACTACCTCCTCCATTCTCTTGCAGTAGCTCAGTAGAACTGGATTATGGGATTTTTTTCCTATGGCATTTGGCAGCTTTGCTGGCTGCATGGTTTTTCATTTGCTTTCCTCCTCAGTCCAATTGTTCTGTGCTTTTGTGGAACTGAAAATATGAGGATACCACTGTTGCTATATTGTGTGTGTGTGTGTGTGTGTGTGTGTGTTAGTTAGTTCTGATGAGAAATATCACCTTTCTTGTTTGTCCCCTGGAACTCTATGAACTCCTGAAACCCTCAGAAGAATCCTCATAGTGAATTGTCTCTCCACTACTGTCACCTCTTCTTCCCAGTCCCATTTTGCTAGAACCAGAGTTAAAACCTCCTGAGACTTCAAAGGAGACCATCACCACTCTCACGCACAGTGTTTCTTATATTAAGTAAAACAGCTGTACCAGCAGCATGTGTCAGAAATGGCAGGTCTCGCTAAGTATGTCCCATACATGCCCTCAAGCCTGATGTCCAGCATCTCTGGGTTGAAGAAAGCTCCTGCTGAATATTTCCCATGCCCAGCAGATTATGAATGCTAGACTGTAGCAATTAGAGAGAGAACACTTAGCTCTCTTCCTGTTTGTTCTTAATTAGGCAATCCTTTCTCCTGGTCACTGTCTCACTCTTTTCTCACTTCTTTTTGAGTTATTTGCATCTTTCTGGTAATGAAAATGAACCTCCTATAATACTGTAAAAATTGAAAATGAACCTGTTTGCTCATGCACTAGTTCTAGGAGAAGCAACTTTGAGGAAATATTTGTAAACTTTTATCTGATGTATTATCAGCACAGATTATTCACCCCCAAAATAACTGGGAATTGTATGCCCAAATACAGAACCAGTGCTAGAATTTTCATCTGGGTAAAATGTATGGTCTGCATTACAACTTGTGTCCGGTACACCTTGCTCTTCATTAGCTCACATAACAATATGGAAGATCCCTGTTTGCCTTAAAATAATTTATGCTGTTTGCTCCCACAATAAGATATGTTCTACCAACTCTAGAATACTATGATCAGTGCATTTAATGTTCATTATAATTATTATGGGCTAGGAGATTCAAGAAGGACTAATCCCTTAAGAACTGTCTAAGGACAGACAGATAAGTGGGCATAAGTTAGGGAAAGGGGAATAACGAATTGAGACTCGTTTTAATATATACATCCGCTAGATTTACCCTACTTAGCACAGCACCAATGGGCCTTTAAGAGGGACTTAAATATAGGACCGCAGATGAACTCAGGGAGGTTGTACCATGCACAGGGGCCTGTGGAAAGAGTCTGAATAAAACAAACAAGATGCTTGTCTGAATGGTATGAACACGATCGTCTGTGATAATTGTAAAGAAAGACAATGCTTTAAAATGGTGGCTGGTTTACTTAACCCATCAATACAAGAAAGATTGGTCAGCTGGCAGGGCATTCTCCATCAGGACCTCAGACCTTGGGTTCTCCCCAGGACTGCAGCAGCCAGACTTACACAGACACCCTGGTGCACAGTACAAGGCTCATATTTTCTCCCTTCCTCATGAGTGTGGGTGGGTTGTAACTTCGGCAGGGATTCAGTGGGGCAGTCAATCAGTTCTTGTCACACTTACGGCGTTTAATTTGATCAGGCGTTAATTGACTGGCCTGTCAGTGTATTTTCAGTAGGTTGTCAAGAGGGCTGGATGGGGATTCACTTTTATTGTAGTTTATAAACAAATCCAATCAGTAAATAAAAACATTTGGAAAGCAAAGGCAGAAAAGAAAAGATTTTTAAGGCAGATATTACATTATTCCAAAGCCCAAACTCGGTTGGTAATTCTTCCGACTTGTGCATTCTGACCTACTCAGCTGTTCAGATTTAATTAGCAGTAATATGTTATTGTCAAACTAATTAAAGCTTTGCCTTGATTAAAAATGGAATTGGTTAATTAAAGAGAAAAGGTTTGGCCAACCTTAGCTTTATGCCTGAGTAAGATGTCCTGTATCAGCTAATTTTCTGTATCTTTCCTATTCAGGCTTGAAGGTTCGAGAGGTGTTCATCAACGTGACGAGGCAGCAGGTGGAGGATTTTCATGGGCCAGAAGATTACTGGTGTCAGTGTGTTGCATGGAGCCATTTAGGGACCTCAAAAAGCAGGAAGGCATCAGTCCGCATAGCCTGTAAGTGGAATCAGTGTGTGCTAGTCAAGCTTTGGCTGTTATGCTAGGGTTAAAGGTAATCGGGCACTAGGAAAGTATTGTCATTGCTAGCGCTCCCTGTGAAATACTACAGGAGCCTTAGAGAAAACACACCATATTTGTTCTGATGCTGCCTTGCCGGAGCTCCTTTTTATTTTAATGTTGGTTGATGATTTTCTTTGAAGTGTACTCAGCAAGTCTGTTTCTCTTAGAGATTCTGCTTGGATTGCATGCACACAGGTGCAATGCAAAAAGAAATGTTAATGCAAATTGAAAACCTACTGGAATGTGCCCTATTGCTCTGTGCTGATGACAAGGGTCTAAAGACATCTGCAGAAGCATTTAACAATGTATGTCTGCTACATTTTTCAGAAAAATATGCAAGAATACATTAGAGGCTTTTGTGTTCTGCTATTCTAAATCTGCTTTTGAATATTGAAACACATCATTGATTGTGTGGGCTGATGTGGGGGAAGCAGGATGAGAACAGGAAAATGGGGTGATATTTTTTTTAATTACACTGTCAGCAGAAAACAAATGAGAAGAAAAATCTACAAAGAAAAGGGATAAAAACATCCCTATTAGAACTGAGACTAGGGTACAGCCTGCCAGACATTTTAGAGTCCCTGGAAAGAAGAAATTGTTCCTTATGGGAAGAAGCAGATCATTTACAATAAAAAATAAATAAAAAGAGCCTTGTTTTTAAGACATTAAAAGAGCCATTGAAGAAGAGTCAGGTAAATCTAACTAAGAGGTTATTCATCTCACTTGTGAACTGGGCTATTATTCTACTGCCTGTGTACTTTTATAGAGACTTAAGAATAACTTCCTCTTTCTTCATGTGGCAAGGGGAAGTTGTTCCTTATTTTGCTATTTTCACATTTTGCCATTGGCTTGGAAAACCAGGAGCTGTTGCTCCTAAGGTCATGCTATCTACTGTACTTAAAAAATATAGTGACAAGCACAACATCTGCTTCCCAAATTGGAGGACATTGTGAAGAGGATCAAAACTTCTTGTATTATAATATAACCAACAGTAATCTACTTAAGCAGCTATACTGTAAATTAGTGCCAAGGTTGTGAAGCTGGCTAACTTGCCAAGGCTAGCTGAATTCTGTGTTCTAGATGTGTATAACATATTAGCTCTGGTTAAAAATGTTTGCTCTGCTTGTCAAAATTTTAAATACAGTAGAACCTCAGAATTATAAATACCAGAGTTATGAACTGACCAGTCAACCACACACCTGATTTGGAACTGGAAGTACACCATTAGGCAGCAGCAGCAGACCAAAAAAAAAAGCAAATACAGTACACTACTGTGTTAAATGTAAACTACTAAAAATAAATGGAAAGTTTAAAAAAAAAAGAGATTTGATAAGGAAACATTTTCTGTGCTTGTTTCATTTAAATTAAGATGGTTAAAAGCAGCATTTTTCTTCTGCATAGTAAAGTTTCAAACTGTATTAAGGCAGTGTTCAGTTGTAAACTTTTGAAAGACCAACCATAATGAGGTGTTCACAACTCTGAGGTTCTACTGTACTTCCAGTATTTTTCATGAAAAACTTTGTTTTCTGACCTGCTGTATTAGCCTGTATAGTTTATGCTCTGCTGTTTAAACTATTTCCAAAACATGCCATATATGTCAGTTTCTTGCCCGAAGGTGGGTTTGAAAGGCACTCCAATGTGCAGAGAAGCAAAGTAAAGAATTAATTTAGAATATATTTCTTTTCAGGCTATGCTGGTGATGTTGCATTGAAGGTTAAATTCATCCCAGATTCATTCCTAGTATTACTCCACTAAAGTCAGTGTAGTTATTGTAGTCACCACTGAAAAATCACTATTTTCCAAGTTAGCACACACATTGCCATTATTTCTTGTAACATGTATAGCGAAAGACTGTGGTTTTGCAGATACAGCTCATCTGGTCTGACAAATGTTAATTTCCTTTAATAGCAGCCACTGTACCGAGGATTAGAGATGAATTGTCCTATCCGCCCAAACAGTATAGAAGAAACATAGCTACCAGGCAGGTTGCATAATGCCAGTATTTGTAAAATACTGGGGAGAAGGGGCAGTAGTTTTCCTCAGGCTGGGGAGCTATTTCTGTCTCAGCCCATCTCTGCTCCTCATATCAGAATTGCTACACTGCAGTGTTATCACTCACAATCAACAGATCATTATCTCGATGCAGGAGAAACTAGGAAACACAATAAACAGCATTATGGCGAGGAGAAACATTAAAATCCAATGGCCAAAAGGACAGTACCCGAATATGAATGTTATAATACAGGGTGTTGTATGACTGGAGGTACTCAAAGCTTCATCTGGTTTTCACTTTACAATTACAGCTGGTGCATTTTTCTCATGGATGGGTCTGAACTGTGTTTTTGCAGCATTGCTGTTAGTTGAGGATTCAGGAATATACTTTCTCTAACCCTCTTGTGGTCCCAGTTTATCTTTTACTTTTAAATCGCTAATTCTGGTTATTAGGCAAATACCTTACATTGTTAATTAATAGGTAAGTACAAAGGTCTGTAAAAGAAGGAAACAATTGCTCAGCTTTGATGTGCACTTATTACGTTAGGATACTTGTAGGGGACTGGGAGTGAGAACTGCTGGATTCTGTTTCCAGCTTAGTCTTTGACTCACTGGGTGACTTTAGACAAACTACTTCTCCTTTCCATGCTTTCAGCTTACCCATCTGTAAAATGGGTACAATATTCCTCTGATCCAAGGACCATAAATGCTCTTCAGAATTAAGTAAGCATCATAAACTCAAATGACTATGAACACATTGAAATTTTGCCTTAACTGTGTATTTCCTTTTTGGCCCAGATGAAGATTGTTTTGGAGTTTGCTTCTACAATTATGCTTCCTTGGCAGGACCAATTTAAATAAAACAGTTGGGCAAACTAACAGGACAACATACCAACCCCCTGATTTTTATAAGTGACTGATTTTTCATTGGCTGATTTAGTTTGAATGTGTAAATTCAATTTTTATTTCACTGCATTAACTGTCATAACATTGAATGAGCTGATAATTCCCCCGTATTGCTGAGCTGCAAAAGACTATTATTCTGAATTGAATTTTTATTGACTTTTCTCTGTGCTATGATTTTTTTTTCTCCCCTAACGTGGCAGAGTGAAAAGAGAACAAGGAATGAACTGAAGCAAGTGGTTGGTTTAGCTGTCTGTTTTTTTATATACATCATGCCAATCACTGTGGAATCTGATCATCTGCATAATACATACCTACCTCTCATAAATAATTTAAGATATTTTACAAATTTGGCAAGCATTCTGGACCATGTTCTTCCCCATTTCTGTGTCCTGTAACATACTGACCACAGTAGAGCTGTGCACCTGAGAATGGTATTGCTTCATTCACCATTCTCTTTGATGTCTTTTCTTGCACTAGTGTTTTTGTGAGGGGTGGGATAGACAGCACAAAAACGCTTCCAGAAATTAGAGCATCAAAGATGGTGAGACCTTGAGCACAGTTCAGACGAGCAAAATGAATAGTCTCTGAATAGGATTCTGTAAGATCCCCCCATGTGTTTTCAGGAGCTCACTTTGTCATGGACCTGTGTCAGGCTGTCTCTGATGAACAACCCAGTTGCTTAACTTGGAGCATGGATTTTTGACTCAGGGAATATCCCCTAAGGGACCACAGATGAGAATGTGCAGATCTAATTTGTGATAGTGCAGAGATCACTAGTATTTCATTTCAGACCTGGATCACAGTACTTGTTGTTACACCAGTTCAGGTGGCCTTCTGTTTCACTCAGAACTTGTGATTCTGAATCGTAAGTTTAAAGCAATATTGCAATTTATGGTTTTCTGAAATAGCAGGTAGCTATTTTTGTAGAGCAATTTGGAAGACAGAGAAACAAAAAGCCCTTGTGGACACAGTTGTATTCTAAGTATTAATGAATAACTCTCTAAATAGGGAACCAATACTTATTTACAGTGCTCTACGTGGGGAAAAAAACATTAAAAGAGAATCATAAATGTGATATTTGCATCTTTTTCCAGTGAGTGGCTGACTTGCTAAAAATAAATCTTAATGTATTTATAAAATGTATAAAAGTGTAACTGATTCAGGGCCTCTGCTACTTAAGGGGGACGTATTTCATGAAGTTGTAAGCACTGGAGAAAATTAAATCAATAAATCCACATTGTGGAATTTGAGGCACTCTGTTTAAAGAAAACGACTTTGTCTAACGGAAACATCCTCACTTGGAGTACATGCTGTAAATAACCTTCCTTCTGGTTAGTCTCTCATGTGCTTGCATGGCTGCAAGGAATGTGTCGTCTATTACCGGGTAAATCTAGACTCTGGCACAGGGATCCCCATGGGTAAGGGGTTTCTTTCCCAAGGCTGAACATCAGTGGTGGAACTGCTTGGGGAGGCTGCTCCAGTCTAATAGAGTATCCTCTGCAGTGCTAGCATGGAAGAGGTGGGGAAGGAGGACTAGAGAATTTGTGTAATAGGAGATTTATCTGTCACCTGGGAATCTCCTTGGGGAAGAAGTGAAAAGCTTTCCCTAGGGTGTGGAGAAGTGATGGAGGCAACTCTACCCTAAGAGGGTAGCCAGTAGCCCTACCATCACCTTGAGTGGAGAAATTTTTCCAACAGTGAATGCGCTGACCATGTCGGCCTTTCCTCCAGTCAAACCTAAAGCATGACCATCGGAGGAGTCCCCACATACGTGGGCTCTGTGCCAGTGGTGTGCACCCTTCCGTGCGTCCCACCTGCAGACCTTCCTCTGGCACGGTGGAGCTTTGCAGTTCCTCTTTGCATTTGTAGAAGTAAGATCAGGATTTGCCTTTGTGGAATTATATAATAATATAATAATAATAATGGAAATATCCCATCTCCTAGAACTGGAAGGGACCTTGAAAGGTCATCAAGTCCAGCCCCCTACCTTCACTAGCAGGACCAAGTACTGATTTTGCCCCAGATCCCTAAGTGGCCCCCTCAAGGATTGAACTCACAACCCTGGGTTTAGCAGGCCAATGCTCAAACCACTGAGCTATCCCGCCCCCATTATATCCCCTCCCTTGTTATATCCCAATATCAAGGAGGACCAAAGGAGTATTGAATAAAAGGGTTATTAAAACACACACACGGGGATATAAAAATGGGGTGCAGAGGTACAGCACCATTTAAGTAATCAAAATATGAGGTAAGTGGGACTTAAGTGAATCTTAGACCTTGTGCTGGCACCACTGTACGGGATGAATTTCATCCATTATGACTATCCTAATTTGCACTTTGGTGGAATCCTTCTGGGCAAGCCTCAAGTTGCTTTTCTTTCCTTATCATTTATACTTGGTTGGTTGTTGGAGGGAGGCTGTGTGGGTGTTTCTTTGTGCATTTGGTACTGGATGGGTTACTTATGTACCTTCTTTCCTGCCCACCCTCTTCACTCTTTTCCTGGTGGGTCCCAATGCTTGAACATAGCTATAGTCAGATCTAAAAATCCACAATGGCTTAAAATAGTTTTTAAAAACCTGCCAGTCCCCATACAGTACCATTATTCTTCCTTCAGCCCTTTATTAATACTGTTTAAAGTTCTGACCCACTAAGTTGTTGACCAGACAGTATGTAATGGTGTCTATCTTGGAAGATATGGGCATGTTGTCTAGTGCTGGGGGAAATTGTATAACTTGCTGCAGTGTCTGCACAGATTTCATATTGCTAGTTACGCTTCTGTGCTTCCTTTTCAATTGTGTATTGATTGCCAAGTGTCCAAAGAATCTTTGGACATAATGTTTTATAAGTAAACATTTTTGCATTAGCAAATCCAGTCAGACATGAGGATAGTTAATGACGGAAGTTTTAATGAATCATATTGCCACAAAATACAGATCAGCTTCATTTGTTTTATTTTAAAATAATATCCTTTGATTGGTATTGGCTGGAAAAAACTGTTTTTAAAGTTGTTTCAGTGTCACTACAAAGCATTCCTGGAGATTATACTTCACCTTTTGAAAGCCAGAATGGTTTAGGGGGGATGCATACAAGGTGAGAGGGAGGAAGTTCTGGGTTCTAATCCTGATTCACTTGTGTGGCCTTGAACAAGTCACTACTTTCGGTCTCTGTTTCCCCATGTGTAAAATGGGGATAAAAATATTTATACACCCACCTTCCAGAGAGGGATATTAGTCTATGTTTGTCAAGTGCTTTGAACATATATAGTGGTAGAAAATTACTAAGCCTTATTGTTAATATCTTCCACAACATATATATAAAATAAACTGCATGAAGAATGGCTTTTGGAAAACCTCACATCCCAGCAGCTGAGCTTGAAACTAGTTCAAATAAACTGCATTGGTGATGTAACAACTGCATTCACCTTTTTTCAGATTTACGGAAAAACTTTGAGCAAGACCCACAAGGAAAGGAGGTTCCTATTGAAGGGATGATTGTTCTGCACTGTCGGCCACCAGAGGGAGTACCTGCAGCTGAGGTGAGAGAGGAGACACTGGTTTTGACATCACTGTTATTAGCTAGTCTCTTTTGGACTGGATATATTTGAAGGGGAAGTGGGGAAGTATCAACTAAAGCCTGTTCCAGGTGTTTGTAAAAATCCAGTGCCATTACAATATTCTACTCTAGGGCCTCTTGACATGTTGTTAAAGCCGGTTCCAATTCAACTTTTTATTGTCAATGAAGTTGTGCCTAAGGAGTAGAGTAATGGGGAGGTGAAGGCACAGATATCCGTAGAACTGGCCTTTTCACCCGTGAGAGTTCAAGGATGACTGGATTTAAATATTTGCTTTAGAGACTAAATATGTGAGACTGCACGACAGTGAGGCACCAATCTGCTCTTACCTGTCAAATGCAGAGAAATAGATGGTAGCCTCTGCTTTGACATGGTGAAAGGTGAGTATAAAGAATGGATGGAATAATAGCGGCGATACTTCGCACTTCTGGCATCCTCGGTGTTCAAAGCATGGCGCAAACACTGACGTGGCTGGACACTCCACTATATCCAATAGTGCAGCAGGGTAAAACGGTCTGTTTTGTACTTCTGATCGTTTTATATTTTTTACCCATTCTGAAGGATTTTTTTTAAAGCCTTTGTCTTTATGTTATTTCATTATTCCACCTTCAGAATGAAGTGGCAGGTGATTTTTGAGGCTTCTAGGTTGTTGTTTTTTTTCTAGATGTAATTACTTAACAAAAACAAGTGCTTATTTGAACATTTCTCTTCCCTCCCCATCATCTAACCACCTACCTCCAAAATAGCAGTTTGGAGTAGCACACACAGTTTGGGGTAAAATAGTTAGCACCCCACATACATACTCCCCTTCTATTAATCACTGTCTGTTTTATTTTAAAATATGCAAGGGGCCAGAATTTGTGCCTGATCTAGGGGGAAAAAGTGACTCTAACAAGATGCACATAGAATAGCACTGTTCAATCTCACTGCTTTTATGCTGCTCCTTTTGCGTGTGTGCATCGTCCATTAGGGCTAAGCACTTGTCTTCATACCTGTCTTCAAAATGTCGGGGACACAGTAGATGCTTTACATATAAACTCTGGTGTAGCTCCATTGAGGTTAGTGGACTCAAACTAATGATGATTTTGGCCCTGTTGATGTTACTCTCTGCTTCCTGGTTCAGAGGAGGGCTTGTCTAATAACCCATGTACAGCAGTGGGCTAACTAAATGATGCTTAGTGAAATGCTTGGCATAGCTATTTGGAGGGCTGTTGCATTATAGATGGAACTACCTGCCTTTCTGAATAGCAGGATGTTCAGCAGGGGTGGACAGTAGTCCCACAACTCGGTGTACGGTACATCAATAAACACAGCTATGTAACTCCTGTGGGAGTTACAGTACTAGCTAGCTAGCTAATCCACCTTTGGGCTCGGAGCTAAGAGTCTGGGCCTGCCCGTGCTGTATTGTGCTGTATTTACTCTCCAAAATGCCAGAGCTGCATCTGTAATGCTGCTATTTAGCATCCTTTGATAAACAGAGAAACTGATATCAAGTAGAAGTCATTTGTCTTTCAAATCACTATGGTATCTACTAATTGGAGGGACAAAAGAAGCTGGGAAAATAAACTGCAAAGAAAGAAAACACAGTCTCAGAGTTAGATGGAAAACATGCTGGGCGGATGCCATCAAAAATCCAGGAAGAGTTAAGAAATGAAGCAAATTGGGATACAAATTAAAAGATCTTGCAGGCTGGTTTAGAAATAGGGGTAGTGAAGAGGGGGAATGTGTATTTATACATCTAGCACTCATTTCTCTATCAAGAGAATTTCTGCTACTACATCCACCCCAATGGTATCTAATTTCACCCACTGCTCAGTTTACTATATCACAACCTTGAAAGACTTGTTTTTTTGCCATTAATTCTCCAAATACATAGGCTCCAGGGTGAGCAGAAAGTTTATAAGTGATAAATTAAACAAATTTCAGGCATTTTCTTTGGAAACAAAAGAAACAAATTTTAACCCACCAGGTAAATAAATGCTATCCAACCTAGCAAGAATGTATGCTGAACCGAACAATTATATAAATTTGGCTATTTCCCGTTGCAGATAGCTAAACAGTCAAAGACCATTTTCACTGTTGGAGTTCAGTAATTTGAAAGAAAGGGGATAAGAAATTACGGTGATTCAGAGCCAACATGTTTTGAATTTTATTGAGGTTTTGAGAATTATCAGCAATTTTCCATTTGAAAATAGATATCCAACCCTGGAAAGTGTGATAATGGTCAGTAATTGGTGATTCATTTCTATGCAATTGTTGCC
Source organism: Trachemys scripta elegans (assembly GCF_013100865.1). Lineage (NCBI taxonomy): Eukaryota > Metazoa > Chordata > Testudines > Emydidae > Trachemys > Trachemys scripta. The sequence goes on from NC_048299.1 coordinate 153,794,372, forward strand.
TTTTAAAACAAACTGGGCCAAAGATGCCCCTGATGTAATCCCAATGGATTTTCCCACTGTGCCGTCATTATTGTTAAAGCATTAAAGAGTAGATACAATAGCATGTTCTTTTCTGACTGTTCAACTACATAACAACACTTCTATTACCAATATTGAATTCCCCCCTAAATAAAATGATTGCTCAGAATAGTAAGTTTCTATAGTAACACTTAAAGGCTTGGATTCGCATATTTAAAAAACCCTTGCCTTTTGAGGATGTACATCATATGAGGCTTAGAGTGGGACAAGACTTTCAGATGTTGAGAGATTGAAGTTGTTGCCCCTCCCAGCAGTGTCGGATGGAGAGAAGAAAGTATATCTGCTTTAGGGCCATCTGGGAACACTGGGGTGAATCTTAGCAGAAGGGTTTAATGGTGTCATTCCAGTTGTCCAGGTCATTTATTTGTATATTAGAATTTAATGCTGATGGTCTTTATCAGTGCTGTAAGGTGTTTTTATTTTATTATGGCACTCAGAGTTTTTGATATAGGCATTTCCCCTCCCTCCCCCAGCCTTCAATTGAAATTGACAAGTTGAATCCTTAAATCATAGAATCAGAGATGTAGGGCTAAAAGGGACTTCAAGATGGTTAGTCCATCCTGCTGTGCTGAGGCAGTACTAAGTATACCTAGACCATCCCTGACTGGTGTTAGTCCAACCTAGTCTTAAAAACCTTCAATGACTGGAGTTTCAAAACTGCCTTAGGTAACTTGTTCCACTGCTTAGCTATCCCAGTATTAAATCCAAATCTTAAAATGTAAAGTCAGGGCAGGTTGTTGGGGCAGTTCAGGGTTGGAGGCAGGAGTAACTAAATGACTTGGGTGTTCAGAAGACCCCAGTGTTCAAAACTCACAAATTAGGCCCCCAAAATCATGAGATTGACTTAAAAATCATGAGATTAAAAAAAAATAGAATTTGGGTTCTTTTTATTTGCCTTCCTCTTTTTGAGGCTTTAGGGTTCACATTTTAAAGTTTTTCTCCATAACCATGAAGAGTTAGCTTGCATTAGTCAAAAAATGTAAATTCCTAAGATTCTCAAGTTATCTCATGATTTTGGATGCTGAGGCTTTAGGAAAACACTAAATATAGTGAGACTCTCAATAAAATTGCAAGAGTTGGCAATATCAGTATAGGTTCAGAGCCAGTCCATGCAGAATATTGACTCTTACATAACTAATTTGCCTGGGTTTATCATTTTTATTTACCTTAAGCTTATGGGAATGGTACTAACTAAAGATAACCATTTCACCATTTGATACTCATCATTATTTAGACAAAACCTATTTGTTGTTTTCAGAATAATTCATTATTCCAAACTCTGCTGCTTTATTCTCCCCAATTAAATAGAAAATCTCTCTTTCATAAAAAGTTAGGAATTATGTCAGATGAAAAGCTGACAGTTTAATGGTTTTCCACACATTAAAATTGCACAGCTCTCAATAAACCCTGAGTTACTGAGGTTGGTTGTAAAATGGTTATTGCTGTTAATAAAGCCTGTAAATCTTAACAGGTCATATTTGCTTTGGACAATAAAACTTCACATAAAGGCTCATTGTGTAAGGCTAATTCTATTCACATGAAGGTAAACAGCCTACTTAAAATAATTCAGTGTCTTTGGAAACTGGATACCAAATTCAAACCAGAACAGATCATGGTTTGTGGCAATAGTCCTTGTGGCTGTAAACTCATTAGTTCTTTGGGGCAGAAACTGCCTTTTTTTGGGACCGTGGTCCACGACTGGGGCTCCTGGGCACTATAGAAATACAAACAATTATTATTATTTATTAATTCTCATGCACTAAGAAGGGTTAGGGCTGTTCAGCACTTGGATGGGAGGCTTTTAGGAAGCAGCCAAAGCTTCCTGAATGGTGTCAGAGATTCAGTCCATTTATACGGTTTGCACCATGTTTTGATGAAAGTTTCCTGTTTAAGCACTGAGAGTTGGATTCAGAGAGGGGAAAATACCTATTAGATCCAATTTCGATAGCACCTATTCAGTCAACTGACTCCAATTCCTGTGATTTTTATCTCCCTGCCAATGCAGGACTGTTCCCTGAAATACGGTTTCTGAAGTTTGACTGAACAGTTTCCAAGGTCCAGCATATCCACTGCTTCCCTTGGGAGGCTGTTTATTTATTTGTATTGCAGGGATGCTGAGAGTCCCTGGTTGTAGACCAGGACCCCATAGTGTTAGATGCTGTAAAGACACCCAACAAAGAGATGGTCCCTTCCCCCAAAGTGCTTACATTTGAAGTATTAACAGGAGACAATAGGTGGATAGAACAGGAAGAGGGAACACAAAGATGGTTAGGTGGCTGGTGTGCTGTGCCTGCTGCCTTATATGCCATCCAGTTTTGAGTATTTTATAGGCAACATAGCACAGGAAGAGTTTTCAGAAGGGATTTGAAAGAGGAAGATGGGTTTGTGCTTATTTCCTGATCAAATGCATTCTCCCTGTCAGGAAGTCCTCTCCACATCACTCTTCAAGATTCACTCTAATTTTCCCCTTTCTTAATTTCATCCTCTTACTGCCAGTTTGAATCCCCTTTTGCTACCCCTAAATATTTGCACTCCATCCTTGATGTTTACACCCTTCAAATATTTGTAGTTTCATTTTGCCATCTTAGCTGAGTTTAACATATAAGGGATGATTAAAAGAGCTAAATATGGCTCTGAAGCTGCAAAGAGCTCCTTGCAGAATGGGGCAAGAGGCTCATAAATTGATCCCTGCAGCCCGTTGGGGATTGTGCATCACTCTCACTGGTAATGTGTAGTACTCAGAGTTCAATAAATAGAAGGGATTTCAGATGGGATTAATAAATAAATCAATAGCCGAGTCCTATATAAAGGCAAAGTTATCTATTAACAGAAGCTATTTATGTGAGGGAGAAGGCGGGGATTTTCAAAGGCAAAAAGGTGCACAACTCCCAGTAAAAGAGAGGCTTCCATTGGTGCTTCTGAAAATCTCTCCATTACTCTGTGAAGGATTTGGGGGATGCAGATTTTTAGAAGGACGTTGTACCTAAGAACACACAGCAGAGGTGATTTATTCAGAGTCTTGGGCAAGGCAGAGAAGAAAGTATGCACTTCTAATCTAATGTGAGTGTGAGAGAAATGGCAAAGTTGTTCCAAATAGTGGGAGCTGAAGGGGAGAAGGCGCTTGAACCAACAAGTTGAATAGAGAAGAGACTAGTACTAGATCAGAAGGGAAGTGAGGTGAAGATGTGTGTGTTGAAGTCAAAGAACATGAGAAGAGTAATTTGTTAAGTGGAACCTGCAATGTCGGAGTCAGTGGGATTATTTTAGACTGGGAAGGCTGTGATTGTATTACTACTGAATGTTTTATAAAGCTGTTATGTGTTAGACTGAGCTCCTCCTGGGGAGCCTGTTACCTTTTATCCCATGCTGCAGAGGACCTGATAATTCTTTTGTAAATAGTTTAAGCTTTCGTGCGGATTGTGCATGAAAACGCATTCATTTGGGCTTATGGGCTTTGCGTGGGATGACGCTTTCCAGATTGTTACTGCAACGTGAAGGTTGTACATTACTCTAATCTGAGGTGGCTATAGCAGGGAGGACTAATGGAGGATGCAGCTTACATCAGGGATCTGGCAATGGTGACCTTTTCAATAATTAGTATTTGATTAGAATGTCTAACATTGTTACAGAAACCTAATGGACTCTGAAGAAAGGAAAGCATTGGATAAATATACTAGGATGTTAGAGACCGTAAGGATTTTCACGAGTAATTTTTTTGAGATTCCCGTTGCCACAAAGTAACTATGAGTAGTCAATGGGCTACTAAGATATTCAGAAAGCAGGTAGCTACAACAAATCTGTCCCAACTAAGCAAAATTGGTCTGTAAGTTTAAACAAAGTGTGTTTCATAGCAATTTTGTAATTTTCCAGGGCTTTGGATTAGGCCCTGTGTAACAAGATGAAGTTTGGACAAATTAGTCAGCATGCAAAGGGAACCTGTGACTCTTAAAAAAAATAATTGGGGCCATGATTAGTCAGCTGGACATGAGTTTCCTGTGTGATACTGTGGCTAAAAGGACTAATGCCATCCTTGGATGTACAAATTGAGTAGGATGAGGAAGGTTATTTTGCTTATGTATTTGGCACTGGGATGACTGCTACTGTAGTATTGTGCCCAGTTCTGGGGTCCACAATTTAAGAAGGCTGTGGAAAAGTTGGAGAGGATTCAGAGAAGAACCATGAGATTGGTTAAACAATTGTTAACCCTGCCTTACTGAGAGAGACTCAAGGAGTTCAATTTATTTAGCTCAACTTATCAAAGAGAATATGAAGGGGTGACTTGGTCCAGGTACATAAATACCTATATGGGAACAGATATTTGAGAATGGAGGACTCTTCAACCTAGCAGACAAAGGTATAAGAAGATCCACTGGCTTAAAGTTGAATCTAGACCAATTCAAACTGAAAATAAGGCGCACACATGTAAAAGTCAGGGTAATTAGCTGTTGGAACAATTTACCAAGGGTTGTGGTAAAGTCTCCATCATTGGCAAGTTTAATCAAGACTGGATGTCGTTTTCTAAAAAAAGATGCTCTAGTTCAAACAGGAATTAATTCAGGGAAGTTCTGTGGCCTGGTTTATGCAGCAGGTCAGACTAATCACAACGGTCCCTTTTGACTTTATGACAGACCTAGGCTTTTTATGTCTGTCTTATGGATCTGAACCCAAATAGAAAACAATGTAGAAAAGCGATTTCACTCCCATTTCCTATCATCATGCCTATAAAAGGTTCTGATTATTCTATCCACTAGGTGAAAATTCAGGACTATTATTTTTCTGATGAGCCAGCATGTTGTGTGGTTGAGCTAGTCCCCAGATAATCGATGGATCTCTTTATTTCTGTGACTGACTGATATAATCAAACCTCTGATCACGCAACACTCGTCAATAGAAAGCAAACGCTTTACAACTGGAATGAAATTTAAATCCAGTTCAGTTAATCATTTGAGCATGTCTATTGCCAACAATGTAAATCTTCATCTCTAGGATTATTTCTTCTGCAATGTAAAGGTGCCGAAGATCAGCTAGAGCTAAGTGTGGAGGTGTTAAAAATAAGCATTCTTGCCACAAATGACCCAAACCACCACTTACATGTGGTCACCTTCCCCAAAGGAAATGGAAAGCAGGGTTTCTCCATGACAGCAGTTGTCATGCTTCTGTAGGAGAAATCAGGATAGATACATGTGATCCTTTGGGAGATGGGGAGCTGTTCTTTCCCTTTCACCATCCTTCCTTCTCCCTGCCCCACGCTGCTTGCAACCAAGTGATTATAATTAATGCTAGCTATTTGTTTGTCTATGTGAAAAATTAGTTAGTGGATCTCCGTGCATTTCCTAATGGATAGCTGTCTGCATTACTAAATACATTACAGTAGCACTGATTGGCAGCATTAGCAGAGATGCTAAGTATTATGGGGCATCGTGACTAAACTGCCCTTTCATCTTTAGAGAGAGTTCTCCCAGTTCTCCCAGGCCAGCTTTGAAATCGTTTGGGGGAAGTGTGTATTTCTGCTGCTCACCTCTTCCATGGATAAACAGGAGTGCAGTGTGCAAGGCTATTTGTGAAAGTGCCAGATTCAGTATACTTCAAATGTTAATATCCAAGAGGAGGAGTTGGGAGAACATAGTTCAAAAGATTTGGAATATGTGTTGTGTTTGTATCAAATTAATTTACAAATAAAAGAAGCTACTGTAGCATTGTCAATGCTCTGTGTGTTCACACAGTTTAGTTTTAGTAAATAGTCTTTAAGCTGAATTACAAATTAGTAAAAGCAAATAATCAGGTAAGCCTACAAATAAGGAACTGCAGTACTATAATTCAGGTTTAACGTTGCACAGGGATGAATCAAGAGCTCCAAATCCTGCTGAGGCAGCACTGATTTTAATGTTGCTTCGAAATGCACTATACTACCCTGTCCTGATTCATTTAGCAGCAAATTTCAGTTGCCAGCTGTGTCAGCTAGGACTTAAATAAAAATTATATAAAGGAGCATCTCTTTAAATATGTGATTTCTTCCCAAGAACTCAATTGCAAACTACATGGAATGAAAATAGTCCTTTGCATATGAGATGCGACGGAATGTGCCTGTTATTAATAGTACTAAAATCCTCATGCAGCAACAGTTGGTAAGAAAACTGAATAACTTATGTATTACCCATTGCCTTCTCATTTTAGATAGGTTAGGTGGTCCCAGGAGAATATGAAGACATTCTAAATTCTTCAGCAATAGAGATGGGTATTTACCATTACCATATGCCTCTGCCTATAGATGTGACAAGAAAAGCCCACGCACCATCTGTCCAGGAGCAACTTAGCTCTGTTCCTAGAATGTATTGCCTTTGGAAAGGGGCTACATGTGCTTCCAGGAATTAGATGTCCTCAACTTCCAGCACGTTCAGCATTCGGCACACATTCCATCTTCCCAGTTGGGCATATGGCTGTGTCCCCATTATCTGGATAAGGTGAGGCAAACTGTGTGCCTCTCCCCATTTGGAGGTAGCTGGATTTCTGTGGGCATTCTTGGTGCATTGCCACTGCATTAGGAGAATTAAAACAAAATAAAATGAATCCTCTTCTCATGTGCTGGCACAGCAAGTAAAATGGAGCTGGTGAGCAGCTGCGCTGCAGGCATCAGCACCCAACCCAAATCGATGCAGTTTTTATGAGAGTTGAATGCTGGAATATTATTTTTTTTTTATGTGTCAGTCTGCACATCTGATAATCCTCTGCTGTAGCAAATGTTGATTTAAACATAAGAGTCTCTGCTGGCATGAGCATGGTGGGACTGGAGCCATTCCTTTTATTGTTGATTCTGAATTGGCCCAGGGAGAACACCGTTCTGGCTCCCAATCCCCACAATAGATTCTCCCCATAGATATGTTTAGGAATTGTGAGCAATAGGGGTCTCATTTAGGTTGGAGTGCCGCAATATTGCAATCCCAACACTCTAATGGTGATGCTGTTAGGCTGCCAGGTCGGGCTCAATTAACTCTGGTCCCGATTCTCTTCTCATTTATACTGTTAAACCCCATTGACTTCAGTGGAGCTACTCCTGATTTACCCTGGTGTGCTGTAAGTGAGGGGGAAATGAGGCTCAGTTCTCCCCTTCCTTGAGCCGCAGTACCGATAGCTTAGTTTGCCAGAGCAACATCTTTATCCTTGCCAGTGTTTCGTCATTCAGACCTATCCCCTCACTACACAGCTAACATCAGTGCTTGAAGAAAGCTCGCCACTGCTGTGTCTTTGCGATGCAGGCTGCGGCTACCCAGAGAGGGGAAGAACTTCTCTCCACTCCAGTGACATTTCAAACACCCCCTTTGACAGTGATGCACACTGTCTGCTGCATGAGAAGTAAAATGACATGGAGTTGTCTCTCCCAATGGTCTGACCAGTCTCTGTCCTGCTGCTGCCACAGCTGACCTTGCTACCATTGGCCTGATGTATTATGAGAACCAGTAGGGAAGATTCCCCAGCGCCAGTGCATGAACACAAGTTCAGGTGTAGAGAGAGCGTGTGCATGTGTGACACCTTCCTGATAACAAGGTGTGCATTAGAACCAATACCATGAGCATCCTGAGCCTGGCGAAGGTGAAAATAAGCATCCCTGACCTGCTAACACAAAAGGTTGTCAGCTTCTATTGGTAAGAGATCCCGTGAGGCACCAAATGGATTGTTAAAACACAAATTCAGTCCCTTTTTGTCTAGAAGCCCCTGTGGTTTCTGAAATGGAGCCTGCCATGGAGTTAACTTAAAGGATAGCTTCAAAGGGATGAGCAGAAGTAGCAGATTGAAGCACCCTGTAGGCAAAGTCGGATCGCTTCTTCATTTACAGTCAATCAGTGTAAAGAAAACAGGGCTCGCCAGCGAAGTGGCAGGTTGATTTTAATCCGGCTCTGTTTGGCTTTGGAAGCCCTGAAAGGTATAGGCCCTGGCTATATTCAAGGAATCCTGCTTGAGTCCTTCCTTGCAGAGATGTCTTGGCTGTCACACTAGTTGCCCATCCAGGAGTTCTACCCTGGTTGCACCTTGAGAGTGGAAGTGCGAGAAGCTGCACCTCTCTCACTCGCCCCCAGGATATCCTTATCAGCCCATCCCTAAAAAGTAACAAATATGCTTGTGTTCATGTCTGCCAGCCCCTGCATAAGACTGTCCTTGGCGTCTGTTTAAACAATGTCATGAGCTTATTTGTGTTTTTTTACTTTTTTTTGTTTTTAAAGAGGTTTTAACTGTATTGTATTATTGTGCATGTGCTTGGCTATGTGTGTTGCACTTTATAAGCTGCTTATTAATTATTACTTCCTTGCATTATTGGTGGACAAATCCTTGCACTGTTCACGCTATGCGCCGTTTGCATTCTGTATTGCATTAATTTGAGCTGATCTTTAGATTATGCCCCTTGCCTAGGCTGAGCTATGTTTTCCATCATTTATTGGGGGCAAGCTAAAAAAAAATGTACAACCTTGCATGAAACACCCGCTGTTTTCAATATTAGCCAAGGCCCTGAGTCCATGAGAAGGGAAATGTGGCCATGGGTCCAGACTTGTCTCTGGCATGTGAAACACAGTTCAGGCTAAAATAGGTGTTCACTATCTGGAAAACAGAAGTCAGCAATAATTATCGTAATGTATTGTCCTGTCAGTTTTCTACTCTTTTCAGAAGAACAGTTTACTGGCATGATGCTGTGCTACCCATGCACAGGGAATCAGATTTATTATGTGCATGTCTGTTTGGAAACAGGTCTTGTGGCTGTAATCTAGTTTGACTGCTCATTGACTATTTCTGAATTCTTTGTTTTGACAATACTCTTGATCTGAGAAGCACCATGTCAGCTTATGCTGCATCCCTCATGCTGAGCCTGCTACTTCTAGGTCAGTTGTAAAATGTTGTGCGAAATATATCCCGGCATTCAGCAAGGACAGAGCTGGCATGCCATACCCTTTCAGCTGATTCAAGATATAGAAAAATTATAGGGGCTAGGCAATGATGGCAGATATAAAGTATTCCGAAGACTGCACCATACAGAAAAGTCCAAGACCCTGTGAAGATACATAGACCACCATGCTAGTAATAAACAGCCAGTAGGACTCAGAAAAAAAAAAACCCTTTCAAAATAAGGTGACCATTTATTATCAGTCAGTCAGCCATCTATAACTAGCTTAGAGAACTAGAATGCTATTGAAAAAAAAAAAGGGAATAGAAGGGTGCCTGCAGCTGTAAACATCCATCATGCAGGCACGAAACCTTACATGTTTGTAGTCTACTAGCCCAGGCCCATTTTGGGCACTAAGGGATAACCCATCCTCTAGAAAAATGTCATTGCTACCACAAGTTAGGAATATATCTGGTGGTCATCATCAGTGTGGATGTAGATGCTGGAGGAGGTGTAGTTTTTCTATATAACATCATGTTTAAACGTTATCAGGCATCCAATCTGAAAAAAATCATAAAATCACAAAAAAGAGGCAGAACTTGTTGAAATATAGTCTAATTTTGACAAAAATTGGAAGAAAGCTTCTAAATATAATTGATGCAGTCATGAGCTCAAAATAGTACTGTTTTGGAAAGTTTGAGAAATATTTAGCCCCTGATGATCTATTTTATGCATTTTCCTGTGGCTTTTTTTTTTTTTTTTTATTTTTTTTTGGCCTTTGGTTAAAGCTAAAGTATGTAGTCACATGGCAGTAGGAGCTTGTTTGTACCATGGACTATATCAAGATATTTGTCATCATTTGTAGAGTGGACTGATGTGAGAACAGATGTCAGTCCACTATTTTTATGAAGTTATGCAGATAAGATTCCTACCCCTAAATTATAAAATACACATTTTTGATGTTTTCTCCTTGGCTGGCGACCTAAGTCTAACACACACATGGTTCAACTGTGATTATCATCTTACTATCTCTGAATACGATGACAATACATGTAAACTACTTATATCAATAATAATAGTTAGTAGTAGAAGGGCTGTATACTGTCTTGTATGACTGTATTATGTGAATAACCCCTACATGTAACTATCAGCTACTAAAAGTTTAATGCAATGCCCCCTTCAAGCTGTATTTACTCACAAAAATAATAATTTGCAGATAGTTGAAACATTTGTACTCCCCCTCAGAATCTGTGTCTGACGTGTTCAATGCTCTGTTGCTAGGCTAATCACTGTCACAGTTGCATGCATCAGCACACACCAAATCTTCTGTGTGGCATTTGCATCTCTTGTTGCACAAGTGCTCTCACAGCTGCACTAAACAAGTGGGGCAAAGCGTCTGGAGCAGGTACCAGCACTATCATTTAGGAAGAAGACACATGAAGATACTGAACTGTTGCATGATTCCATGTGCATGACTAGATAATTTACAGATGGCAGTGTCTCACTTGTTTTGTTCTTCTTAGCAACCAAATTGTAGCACACATTCTCCAGAGATCCTTGCTTCTTATCACTGAAAATTAATGATACTAATAGGCTGCTGACTCAGAAAAAGCTGCAGTTGGGTTGGACCGCAGTTACCTACCTTCAAATCTTGCTATTGGTACTGAGGAAGGACAACTTGATTCAGCTACTGCTTGGTCCTTCATTAACGTTCTGGTTAGATCAGGTCTGTCCATGCCACGAGTTCAATATAAAGGTCCTAGTTTATAAAGCTATCAACAGCCAGAGACGTAGGTACCTCTTGAACTGTTGGATCATCTTTGATGTGTGACCATGTCTGAGTGTTTCTGCTCTTTACCCTGGATATTAAGAAAAACTTTCTTCCTAGGAGGGTGGTGAAGCACTGGAATGGGTTACCTAGGGAGGTGATGGAATCTCCTTCCTTAGAGGTTTTTAAGGTCAGGCTTGACAAAGCCCTGGCTGGGATGATTTAGTTGGGGATTGGTCCTGCTTTGAGCAGGGGATTGGACTAGATGACCTCCTGAGATCCCTTCCAACCCTGATATTCTATGATTCTAAAACTGCTCAGAGTGTAGGTAATGGGAGCAGTCTTATAAATGACAACATGCAATTAGGTTACTGACACACCACAGCTGATCTTTCACACTTGTTTTTGGGATAGAAAGAAATCACTTTTTCTTTTGCACAAAGCTTGGGGGGAAATGAGCAGTCTGCACGCACAACATGTATGACTAGCCTTCCCCTGATCTGACCACCCCACAATTCAAAATCCCCACAATCAAAATATGATTAAGACTTTCACTTTGGTTTTACAATGTGGGGCCATTGGGAGCAAGACATGGGATGCAAACAGGTACAAAAAACACACAAAGGCTGCACTAGACAGAGTCAGACTGGCTTGGAAATCTGTATGTGAGGCGCGAAGGCCTTGGGTACTATTTGTGGTGCAAATCTGGGATCATGGTCAAGCAGCTCCTGAGATACAGCTCCCTTCCCTTCCTAGCAAATAACATGTATTTAATTTTTAAGTGCTCTAAAAAGCAAAGGCAGAGACAGGATGCTTTGAAAACTGGCATGCCAGCTGAAGCCCCAGAATACCAGCTGGGGTACAATTTGGGGGGGGGCCTTGGATGAATAGATCCTCCCCTGTCCCCTAGCCTGTTTTTTATAATGGGACAAACTACCCAGGTAAATCCAGCAGATTTTTAGTTGGAGGCACAGACAGCGGAGCTGCAGCACTGAGCTGAGAACGAATGTGCTCCGTATGGGCCACAGGCCCACAATGCAGAATTCAGGGGAGCTGAGAATAGGTACATTCAGTCCACAACATAGGCACACAAAGGGCCCTAGATTCCTAAGTCCCAGATTTAGTCAACACTGGGATCCACAAACCTCCTGCTCAGCTGCTACCCACCTTTAGCCCCCTAAGCTCACTTGGCACCTACGTTTTTGCTCTAAACATTCCCTAGCTGCTTATGTTCTTCTTCGAGAGATGTCCCTGTGGGTGCTCCACTCCAGCCGTTGGTGCGCACCTGCACCTTCACTCAGAGATTTTTCCAGCAGTACTCGCACAGGCCACCTACAAGCGGTGCCTGCCTCACGCACCAAAATAACGCATGCACGTGGCCTGTTCTCCTCAGTTCCTTCTCTACTGTCCCCGGCCTGAGACGGAAATCAGCGGTCTCGCTCAATTATTTTTCACTTTAGTTAGTTGTTTTATACAGTTTATCTAGTTTTTTTAGTCAGATAAGTTTCGTTTCCCCGTCGTCGTCGTCTTTTTTTTTTTTTTACTATCCTTCCCAGTTTTTCTCTATCAGCTAAACAGTTTATACTATGCCTGGCTCTCCAGGTTTTAAGAGATGCACCTATCCATCTACCAACCTTCTTTCCTAAACCACATGTGAACACTTTCGAAGTAGCAATGCACACACTCGACATGCGCAGAGCGTTGTCCTTCTATTTGGATAGGACTAAGCCCTTAGGACTTCCCCTAAACTTTTCATTTAAATCGCAGAACGATCCAGAGGCAAATCCATCTCTATCCAGAGAATATCCAATTGGATAGCAGACTGCATCTGCCTATGCTCCCAACTAAAGAAGATGAATCCTCCAACTTCTGTTAGATCACACTCCACCAGATCTGTGTCAATGTCTGTGGCATTCTTACGTAACATTCCCCTCACAGATATTTGTAAAGCCGCCACCTGGGCTTCAGCGCATACCTTTGCTAAACATTATGTCCTTACTCAGGGACCTCTGACCGACATTCAGATGGGCTGAGCTGTGCTGTCTACAGCTTTCTTACCAAAGCCAAAGTCCCTACCTTGTAAGGAGATATTGCTTTTCAGTCACATGGAGTGAAGCACACACAGGGACATCTCTCGAAGAGGAGGAGGAGGTTACTCACCTGTGCAGTAACGTATGTTCTTTGAGATGAGTGTCCCTTTGGGTGCTCCACTACCCGCCTTCCTCCCCTCTATTTTGGAGTTTGGTGCGTGAGGCGGGCACCGCGCATGCACAGCCCGTGTGAGTACTGCTGTAAAAATCTCCGTGTGAAGGCGCAGGGGCGCACCAACAGCTGGAGTGGAGCACCCACAGGGACACTCATCTCGGAGAACCTTAGTTACTGCACAGGTGAGTAACCTCATTTTTCTGCCCTGAGCATGTGTCCTGCGACCTCATTCTAGGCACCAGAGGCCGAGCTCATGGCTAAGCCCCTTCATGATTCTCCAGTTGAGGACAAAGAGGCATTGCTCTGCCCATCTTCCCTGTGGGGCTCAATCCGGTAGGCAGGCTCAGATGGCACCTAACTCCAATCAAAGCGGTCGGGGAGGAAATAATGTTCAGCTCAAGGTTTAGGGTACTGAGCCAGCATATGGAACAGCATGGGTCAGTTTCCTCTCTCTATCTCTTGAGGAAAAGGGATTTGAACAGGACTCTGCCCCTCTCAGATGGGTGTCCTGAGAGAAGAAGCAGGTCTCCTTCATAACAGGGTTAGGGTACTCAGTTGGGATGTGGCCCAAATAATATTTAATTCAAGTGGAACAGCTTTAACAGTCAAGACTGAGGGAGCCCCCCTTCTTGCTATCACTCATGTTCCAATCATTACGGCACTCACTGGGTGATAGATCACTCTTCAGATTCCTTTGCCTCAGGCAGAGGGGGAAATTGAAGCAGGGGCCCTATATCACAGACCCTCCCTTATTATACACCACAGACTAGAGCACACACCCTGGCTGCAGGAGATGCCTCTTCGAGGTCCTTCATCAAGAGCAGAGGCGGGATTTGAATCCGCAGCTGCCATAACCTATGCGAGCAGTCTGCTAAACGATAGCACTGAGAATGGGCATGCTGTGTGAATGCCGCAAGCACTGAGATCTGGGTGGGGAATGCAGAACAGACACCCTCAGTGCCAGCCACAGCCTTGCACCCAGCACCAGTGTGGGAAATTGAAAACAGGCAGTCTCAATGTCTGCCCTAGACACAGAGCCCTGACACTGGGGGCTAGGGGAGTCTAAATGGGTGTGTGAGAGAAGCATTCTGGAGCTCCCATTTCCTCCACACTCCTGCTTCTTGGGAGGTGGGGAGAAGAGCTCTAAACTCCTTTTCCACTCATTTCTGTGGGCACTCAGCTGCTGTCGTCAGACATTTCTTTTTTCTCCATGCCACTGAAAGCTGAAGTACAGTCACATCCATTGACAGCATGAATGTTTGGCAGTATAAGGCACATGTCTGTTCCCAGCTCTCCAGCCACTCTATGCCTGGGAATCAATCTCTTCTTTTGGCCAACTCCCGTTTTGAAATAGAATTCATCTACCCCAAGAATAGAGCAAAATCTTGGACTCAGAGGTTGTATCTTTGTGCCCAAGTTCCATGTTAGCACCCTGTTTACTCTGAGTGTTTGCTTTGCATGAGCGACTTACAAGAACATGTGCAAATCAGTTTCCTCGTGATCTGGTATTGCAGAATAGTTGCCAGGCACTTCTTTCACTGCTAGGGCAATGTCATGAAACCACCAGCAAGGTGCACTTCGACCAGGTGATAATCTCTGTTCACCCTTTACGATCCAATCAGTGAGGAGAAAAATTCAAAGACTAAATTTAACTTTGGAAACTGGTATCATCCTCAAGCGTTGCTTTGATAACAGTGTTAACGCAGTGGGGTTCCAAACTTCTTGCATTTGGACATTCTCCAGGAAAGCGCTCTCACTGATTTGATTGATTTATCATTTGCATAATTGTCACCAACAAAAGAAGTATATTGACATTGTAGTCCAAGTATAATGTTCAGCAGCTGATCATACAGCTCCCCAAAAGTTTTCCACTTGGCAATGTCAGTGCACGCCATCTGCAGAAGCATCATGAGGTCAATAATAGCTAATGTTGGCTCATCGGATACTGGTAGCTCAATCATTGACAGATTTTTCTCCAGCCAAGACAGTGTGTTGCTCTTTTGGGTCTTTCTTAGAGAGTCATCCAAGTTGAAGAGGGAAAGTGGGACTGGTGCCAGCACATGCTTCATCAAACCCTGGATAGCAACGTCTCTGGACTGGGTAATAACTGTCAGCTTGCTGACTATTTGACAATTAATAGTGATTACTTGTGCCGTCTGCTTCTTTTTGTTTGTTTGTTCGACAGTATTGTTAAAATTACTAAATGATTTGAGATTATGCCTTTTATGGAATCTACCTCACCCCTTTGAAGCTTACTGGTTACAAGCTGCTTCATTTCTTGTGTGCCATTCTGTCTTATCATGCACAAATTACTGCAGTTTCAGGATCCCCTACATCACAGACCCTCCCTTATTATACACCACTGGCTGCAGGAGATGCCTGTTCAAGGTCCATCATCAAGAGCAGAGGCAGGATTTGATGTTGCAATGTTCACAAGTGGCTCTCTGGGGGGGGGGGGAGCCAAATCCTTTTAGCATTAAACCTGGAACAAGTCCAGGCAACAGTCACAGCTTTTATAATATCTTGGACAGAAGTTTAGTCTTCAGCCATGTGCTTGGTGGTAGCTTCTTTGTGGAGATCTGTTGCTGAGATTACATTTGTTCCATCATAGCTGTTACAGCTGCCTTAAAATGTAGTACTCGGTGAGAGCCATATCTGTGTGCAAAGATTCAGATGCTTCCCAGTCTGTCAGGCACCATAGCTCTTAATCCCAGAGTTGCTGAACAGAAACTTTACTCTTGCACCACCATGCTACAAAGCCAGAGAGGGAAACTGAAGAGGATACTCAACAAAAAAAGGCTACACCCTCTGACTCAGCAGGATTCGCTGTCAGCTGCTGCTTGGTCACCTTCTAACATAAAGCTTCCTCTTCCTGCCACACCTCTTGTCTGAACAACTAGTTGCGAGGTCTGCTGCTGGCTAGACTCCCAAAATCAAGCTCATACCCCCTTGTCTGCTTCCCACTCCTTGTTTCCATTACCTTGCCTTGTTCCTGCTCCTTCAGCCTGATCCAGGTATTGACTCTGGCTTTGACCCTTGGCATGACTTCTGGCTCCGACTCTGGGTTGACCCTGGCATGGCTTCTCCCTCTCACTCTGGCTGGGACCTTTGGCGCAGCTTCTGGTTGTGACTCTGGCTGTGACCCTTGCATGGTTTCTACCTCTGACTGACTCTAGCTGTGACCATGGGTGTGACTCCTGACCATGACTGTTCTCTGGGCTTCGCCTATTAGGTCAGACTGCCCATGTACAGACTCTGATGCAGTCCTTGATGAGAGATCGCTCAATGGTCAGGTCATGCCATTCACCACTTAAAGGGTCTGGCAGTCTGGCTGCTCCCTGATTATCAAGTAGGGTGTGATCTATATTTGGCTTTTCCTTCTCCTCCAGAAGTCTGGATTCTATTCTAGTTAGACATCCCCATCTAGCATAATTCACATGACCACACTAGAAGGTAAGTGGCATAATCTCTGCAAAAGTCAAAAGCTCCATGACCTTGTTATTGTCTTTCTTTGCTACTTTGAAATCCATCAGTAGTTGGGAGAAATCGTTATATAGTTTTCCCAGAACAGAAATGTATATGAATAGTTTTTTTCCTTAGGTAATGTAAGTGTCCCTGAGCTGGCAGAGCAATTAGGTACTGTTCATTAAGTCTACCAGATCAATCTGTGCTTCTACTCTTTTCTCTGTATACTTTCTCCATATCTTCAAATGCTTCTGTACACATTGGTGCTTTTCCCAAGATGTTTCTTCTGGGAGAACGTAATTGTTCATGGATTCACCAAGTGGTGCCACCCATTTCAAGCAATTCATTACCTCATTCACAAGTTTGTGGATTCTAACATCCCAGTTGTATGCTTTCCCTCTTACAGTATGGCTGATGACTGAAGCAGTGTAGATGTTGGTTTGAAGACATCCGTGTGGAAGCCCACTTTCTTGCATCAAAGTGCCTATATCACCCATGAAATTCATTGCATGATGCATGCCTCCCATCTCAGGGTGGTCATTGTCCAATTCATTTTGATTCTTCCATTTAATCAACTCTGCTTTGCAGTAGATTATTTTTATCATATCTGAGATAGGTCCAGTCTTGGCTCAGAGTCTAATATATCCTTAAAATACTTCATCATGATGCATACTGTATTTATGTCAGTTGCTGGTGCAGGACAATAGCCAATGCTCATAGAATAGCAGACACACATTTCTCAAATCAGTCCATTTTATAAATAATGACAAATATTTTGATGTACCATATATGGAACAAACAAGCTCCTACTGTCATGTGACTAGACTTTTGCTTTAACCAAAGCTAAAACCTGGATAGGAGAAGGAAAAAAAATCCAGGTTTAATGTATTCATAGAATCATAGACTCCGGGTTAGAAGGGACAGCAACTGTCATCTAGTCTAATTCCCTGCCAAGATGTAGGATTTGTTGTGTCTAAACCATCCAAAACAAATGGGTATCCAGCTCCTTTTGAAAACCTCCAGTGAAGCAGATTCCACAACCTCCCTAGTCAGTCTGTTCCATTGTCCTACTGTTCTTACAGTTACGAAGTTTTTCCTGAAATTTAATCTAAATCTGCTATGCTGTAGCAAAACTCATCGCCTCTTGTCCTGCCCTCTGTGGCAAGAGAGAACAACTTTTCTCCATCTTTTTAATGGCAGCCTTTCAAATATTTGAAGACCACTATCATATCCCCTCTCAGTCTCCTCTTTTCCAAATTAAACATATCCATTTCCTTCAGCCTTTGCTCCTATGACTTGTATTCCATCACTTTGATCATCTTTATCGCTCACGTCTGGATCCTTTCCAGTTTCTCTACATCCTTTCTATATGGTGGTAACCAAAACTGGACATAGTACCACTCTACTCAGCACTGGTTAGGCTTGAGCTGCAATACTATCACTTCACATGACTTACATGCTATGCCTCTGTTAATGCAACCTAAAATTGCATTTGCTTTTTTTGAAACAGCATCACATTGCTGACTCGTGTTGCAGTTGTGACCGCCACAACTCCCAGATCCTTCTCAGCAGTGCTGCTGCCAAGCCAGTTATTCCCCCATCCTGTATTTGAACAATATTGAACAATTCAACATCATTGTAGGCATAAAGAAGCATGTGCCATTTTACAGATCAGTTGCATCTTTCTTTACTTGCTGTAGTATGCCTATAATATGTATATTCATATGTTCACATATATGCAAATTCAGTTTCCTTAAAAAAGAGAGAGAGAGAGAGAGAGAGAGAGACTGACAAAATGTCATATTCCCATTCTATAGCTGACCCATAGAGACTACTTGCCTTCTACTGCTTGCAGCTAATGGATGTTGTAAACATCTGTGCTTTGAGAGAGTTCTGGGTTCCATCACCACTGACAACCCAAACAGAGGGGAACTATGTTATTAATGCTCCAGATGATATTACAGTAGAACCTCAGAGTTGCAAACACCAGAGTTACAAACTGACACACCTGATTTGGAACCAGAAGTACACAATCAGGCAGCAGCAGCAGACCAAGGGGTGGGGGGAGAAAGCAAGTACAGTACAGTACTGTGTTAAATGTAAACTGCTAAAAAAAAATGGAAAGTTTTTAATAAAAAAGATTTGACAAGATAAGAAAACTGGTTTTGTGCTTGTTTCATTTAAATTAAGATGGTTAAAAGCAGCATTTTTCTTCTACATCGTAAAATTTCAAACCTGTATTAAGTCATTGTTCAGTTGTAAACTTTTGAAAGAACGACCATAACATTTTGTTCAGTGTTACGAACATTTTTGAATTATGAACAACCTCCATTCCCGAGGTGTTCATAACCCTAAGGTTCTACTGTATAGCTAGGCTTTATTTAGAAGGTATTTATTTGTAAGTGTCGTTTTTTGAGACTGTAAAATCTCTACTCAAGTCTCCAGCATTCCATCCATGTTCTGTATCAGAGCGCAAGATTTAATAATACTTTTTCTTTAAATGAGCAGGATTTTATTTACAAAAGAATTGTACATTATGACATTGGGTACCTGTAAACACTCAGCCCACTGCACAACATCATAGGGTATAGAGAAGAGAACGTTTTAGCCAGGATTGCATGAGCAAACACCTACTCTTGAAGAGCTTTGAAAAGAATCTTTATCGATAGCCGGTCAGTTCAACGTGGATATAAGAATTCTTTTATTTATCGCAGAAGGAGAAAGGGCTGAGTTGATTTTGCTGATATTCAGATAAGTGGCTCTGGAGAATATTTCGGACATGATGCTTAGACAAACGGTATGTTCCCACATATATCTATCTTAGGGTTTTCCATAACACTGTACAACCATAGTATCTAGCACTGCACAGGTATATTAGATCTGGATGGTGTTAAAATGGATCTTCAATGGCCCACAGCTGGGTGGATTGTTACGAGTACCAGTGAAAAACTCGGGTACAGTATGCTTAATGCATAATAATTTATTTGAGAAGGAATCACACAAGCAGTTAAGGTTACACAGCACACATCTTTTCCAATAAGCCTCAGCTCCCCAAGCATAAACCCTCAGTAACTATGTTGGCTTTACACAGTATCCTGATTGGCAAACAAAGTAGGTAGCACTACCAATCCTAGATGGAGACTTCTTCTCTTCTCTTCTTCCCCTCTCAAGTACTTGGTCTGTCAAGGGTCCCCCAAAGCAGGGTCTAGGTCACCCTGAGCCTTTCTGGTTCTAGCATCCCGCAAAGGTCCCTTGAAGCAGGTCCTAGATTACCCCAAGTGCTCTGTCTCCCAGCATCTTCAGATGTTAATTGGGGAACTAACTTAGCTAATTTACTTAGCATTTATACCTTTTGTTCCCAAAGGAGTCACGTGTGTCAGAAATATGCCCTGTGCCTGTGGGTGCTCATTGCTGGTTTTCTCTAATATTTTAGAAGGGACTGCAAAGCAGACAGACCAAAGCTCAATCACCCTTTACCCTCTCACCAATCAGTCTCTGAAGCTCTTAACATGATGCCATCCGCAATGGTTATTTTGACCCAGGTCTGCCTGTACCAAGCCCACTTATCGAATGTTTTTACATATATTTTGTGAGCTGGTGTCCCCCCCCCCCTCCCCCGGCTGATATATTCCAAAGTTTGATGTTGAAACATACACACAGATCAAGCCTTTATTAATCATTCAGGTGCAGTTTTAACACTTCCAGTAATTCTCCACACCATTTATATAATGCTAAGAGAATCCTGCTCCCAGAAT
Organism: Trachemys scripta elegans; assembly: GCF_013100865.1. Lineage (NCBI taxonomy): Eukaryota > Metazoa > Chordata > Testudines > Emydidae > Trachemys > Trachemys scripta. Next base: position 153,814,512 of record NC_048299.1, read on the forward strand.
CCTCTAGCAAGTTCAGGCATACCAAGCCATACCAAACTCATGGTTACTACATTTATTCATATCAGTCACTGCAATTCATCATAATTTGGCACCGGTCCAACAGATGGTGTGATCCTCAGTGTATTTCATTGGAGTCTTCTGCTTGTCTTTTCCCAAATTCTAGGACTTCCCCCCCCCCCCCAATCATCGCAGTTGTGGTAGAAATGGTTTATCAACAGAGGTTTTTGCAGTGTACTTGTTTTAAAAGTGATTATGTGTAGCGCCTACTCTCTTAGTAACCTGTACTTATCTGGTGCTCAGACATTCCAATATATGCAGTATCATGAAGACTGTAACCAAAGAGTCATTGCAAAGGAATGTCTGTAGATACCCTTCTGCCAGCATGGCTATTTTTATTTTCCCCTGAACTTGAACTCTGCTGTGATGTGTATATTTATCAGTGACTTTCAGCTCATTAAAGGATCTGTACTGTAGCTGTGTGTAAAAAATAATAATAATAAAAACCCTTTTGTTCATATTTCTTAAATTGTTTTACACTGAAGCCAGAATTGCCATATGATTCAGATGACAAGTAGAGATCTACCCTCTTTCACTGCATCCATCTTTCTATTCATGTAATTCATATATTCTTGCTGAAGTGTCATGCTTCTGTAGAGTAAAACATACAATAAAACCCTTTGTTTCCTTTCCCACACATCCACTCAAGTGAATTTCCTTGATATAGTCAGTCTCCTCAGTTGCCCTTTACTTTGGCTCCTTCTCTAGATGTTGTTCTATGTACTTCATACTCTCTGCCATTGCATTTCTTGAAACACCTCTTCTTTAAAAAGAAAAACAAAACAAAAACCTTGTATTGTTTCCTTTGCTGTGGCACTTGGCAAACCTCACTCGTGTGTGTGCTGAATATTTGCATTTTGTATCTCTCCTATGTTCTCTTTGACATTTCCCCCATTAAGTATAAATAACGTTCACTTAGAATATTGTGCTCTTTCGGGCCTTGTTCCTTCAATTGGATCCAGGTGCTTGTGAAAGCCCCATTGCCTTCAGTAGGAGCTTTTATGAGTGCAAGAGAGTATCTGCATGGGACAGACTTCAGAATCGGGGACTTAGTTTGGGATTTGCTGTTCACCTGCATCCTTTTTTTTTAAATTTACACCAAGTGCAAAGTGAGTTTTAGATGCTTCCAGATCAATATCAAAATATTTCACCCCCACTCTGTAAGAGTGTATGAAGCTGGGATTTTTAAAGGTGTCTAAGGGATTTTGGCACACCTGGGTGTCAGACTACCTTAGGCTTTTTTGAAAATCTCAGTCTCAATGACTATTCAAGGTACAGGTAATGGTGAACTGGGCCCTTGATTTCTAAATGCATATCCAACCCAACTTCTTGCAAAATGCATAGTGTATTGCAGTGCTCAATGCATTGCAATCTTGCCCTTAAATGATATAATGTTCATATTTATTATTTTCACTACATAAAGCAATTTGGTGAGACTTCAATATCCTTGGTACTGGGGATATTGTACTGAGTACTCAGTCTGTGATGGTATATTTTTGCCAAAGGACCTTTTATCTCTCTGGTTGGAGCAACTGTGTTTCAGTGACAAACTCATTTACTTTCAAAGTAAAACAATGAAGTATGTGGACAGCTTGATTCTGTCATTGTTTGCAGCTCTGTATCAGCTAAGGTGGAACATCCGGAATCAATATGACTAATGGATTCTGGCTCCTAGTGACAGAGTCAGCAAACAGGATAAATTATCACATCCTCTCTGGTTCATTGATGGTAATTCCTTCTGACTGTCTGATCTGTGATAGCCATGATGTTCCGTTTTCTGGCTGCTGTCAAACCAATCTTGAGCCATGAGCTAGAAAACACCTGGTCAATATCCAGTTTATCAAGTTTTGGGTCATCTCCATGTTTGTTTGTTTCATCTTATTACTTTTTCATTGAGCAAAATCTTTATTTCTTTGACCATAGGAGCAAAGAATGTGTTTAACATTGTAGTGTGCAGTGTTCCATTAGTTTTATTGACCTGAAGGATCCCTTCATTGTTTGGCCTTACTGTTGTGATGCATAATCAACTGTTATTTCAGCTAATCTCATCAGGGTGGTATTGTGTGTATTATAGAGGTATATTTAGACCACCACCTAATCAAGACCAAAGTGATTTTTTTTGCATGTGACAGACAAAATATATAAATATTAAATCTGCAATACATGTGTCTAGCTGTTCAAATAAGCAGACAGTACACTCATCTGGTCGCTATTTATCTGCCATAGGTACTTACTTAATTAGCTACACCTATTTCATGTTTTTGTAGTAATCCACTGTTTTTAATATGATTTTAAATATGTTAAGCCTCAAAAATTTTTTGTTGTAATGTATAGGAATTGGGTAGAATCCATGTAAATAGTTTGGGAACCCCCTAGCAAGCCTCCCAGTCTTCTATTACAGTGTGTATATGTAGCTAGATTCTTGTAAATTTATATATAGTTGTAAACATGGTTATTTGGAACCTAATTGTGTCCATGTGGTTTCCTCATAGTCTTAGGGTATGTCTACACTGCACGGTCAACCTCTTACCAGGTTTTAGCCTTAATTCTCCCTTATTGTCCACTCAGAAAATTCTGGTGTGTGTGTGTTGGTGCTTTAACCTGAGCTATCATACCCAGCTCAGGGTGTGGATTAGAACCATTTTTAACTCAGGCAGGTACCTGTCCACTTTGCAGTGATCATGCAGGCAAAATAAATTGAGAGCTGATAATCCTCCAGTACCTTCCCAAAATGCCCCTTAAAAGACAGATAGGTTCTTCTGAAATTTACTGAGAAGAAGTCTGAGAGCATCTCAGTATAAAGAACCATGGGATAAGCCCCAGACAAACACACATGAGTGTAGAAACAGCGAGGACACAGTAACACAGGTAGGACTTTGCAGTGGACAAGCTCACACCTAGGCTTGATTAACCCTGGTGCCCAATGTTGTATAGGGAGCCAAAGACACAACAATCCTGTATGTTAATAACACCATTGATGTAAAATAACAACATTATAAATATAATGTACTTTTCCAACATTTATACAGCTTAATTTTCCTCCAAGATGATTGAAATGCCAAAACTACACACTTCCCTCAATTTCAAGTTATCATCATTTTCTGGTTCCCTCCATATGTCTAACGATTAAGATTTCAGAGCAGTTCAGGGTGTTTTAACTACACATCTTCCATCAATTTTAATGGAAGTTATGTGGCTCAAAGCCCAGCATAGCTTTGAAATGTTCAGCCTATCATATGTTGTTGATGTTTAAAGAGCTCATCACAAAGCCCATTGGAATCAATTGAAAGCTCCCCCATTGACATCATGAGGCTTTGGATCAGACTTTCTATGCACAAATCAGCTGCCTTGGCATTGACTTCTTTGGGAGTTGAATCAGGCCTTGGGTTAAAAATATCAACCTAGGGGAATCTTTAAATTTAAAAACAGTTTGGGCCTGATACCCATGTGAAACAGAAGTAACTGTTGTATCTCAAGTGGAATCTCCATCTGTAGAGGTTTTTAAGGCCCAGCTTGACAAAGCCCTGGCTGGGATGATTTAATTGGGGTTGGTCCTGCTTTGAGCAGGGGGTTGGCTGAGATGATCTCCTGAGGTCTCTTCCAACCCTAATCTTCTATGATTCTATCTCCCATTGAAATCAGTGGAGTTATTCCTGCACTGATTTAACACTGGTTTAACTCCACTAACTTCAATAGATATCCCTGATTTATGGGCTCTTTATGTTGAAACTCCAAACTAAACATGAAGATTTGGTGATCAACTTTTGCAAACTTCATAGTCATATTTTACTTGCCAGTCCTACATGTTGGGTATAAAATGACTGGATGGAATTTGCACATCTCTACTAGTGCAATGCTGCTATGGTTTCCCTGCCCAGTATAAGACTTATTGATGTGAGGAAGGACTACAAGATTAAGTCCAGGGGGTCAAATTTCAACTTGAATTGCATCTTGTGTAATACCACTGAAGTTGTTTGGGTTGCATGAGATATAAATCAGGGCAGAAATTGGCTGTCGTGTATTAAATGTGATTCTAAATCCCATTTATTATAGATAACCAATCTCTCGCATACAAATTTTTGAAAAACCCACAATAGTCCACGAGTGTCAGTGATAACTTGCAAATCTTTTCTCACCTTCTCGGTCTGAGTTGTGATGTTATAAAACGGCATCTGTTGTGCTCAGATGTATAGCTGTATTACTGATGAACATAAACTTGTGTTGATTTGAATGCTGTGCAGTGGTTTGTACAGTACTGTAAAATATCTTTGTCATTTAATTTTTTTAAAGTTTTAAATGTGCCTTACAAGTGCTACTTTTTCAAATGTTTAACATAGGTTTTGACATTTTAATGGACTGTTGTAGATGTTCTAGAGAATGTCTGCATAAACTCTGATGGTTTATTTACTGCTGTTGCTTTTAATGGAAATGTAAAATATTTTCTCTTCTGGGCAGTACATATTCCACTGCAAACACATCAACAAAACATGAAATCTACATAAAATGCAAAAGCTGCAAGTATCCCAATAGTAGTGAGAGTCCTTGCTGCATATTTTAGACCGAGTGTGTATTTATGGGACCTGTAGACATACTGTAAAATGTATTATGGCAGATAACCATATTGTAATAAAACAATGTGGTGCTTGCAAAAAAGGATTGTGAATTATTGCCTTCATTGAACTTTGTTTCCAGTTATAGAAAACAGAGTGTGATTACTAAATGTGAACAGCATGCATTTTATACACTTAGTTATAGATCTTGGGTCTCGTGTGTCTGGAATATCAATATTTGTTTTACTTTTAAGGTACATTAGTTACAAATACAATAAGTGTCTTTCATTTCTCACCCAAGACACGATACTTTCAGGTATGAACTCAGGGCATGCAATATGTCTCAATGATTATTTATATAAATGCAAGCTGATGCCAAATAAATATCTACTGGATGGATGTTCATGTAGGACTCCAGATATGAATATTTTTGATCTAAAGAAATAAACAGTTATACAGTGTGTATGTAGCTTTGTAACACACACACATGCTTGTGCCAAGGTGCATGTCCAGTGGGTAAATCTGTATCACATGAACCTTTGATTCTTTCTAGATTGAGTTGTCAGTAGCTAGTGACTGGTTTATTTATTTATTTTTCCATTTGATAGCTCACAAAATAACATCATATTGAGAAAAGAAGTCTCAGTTCACTAGAGCACCACTTTCAATCTGAGTGGCAGCTATTGATTTAGTCAGGGAGGGGTTTTCTGTAAGGAGTAGACACCATTAATTCAGTTAATTCTTTGCCACTTAAAGAATTACTGTACTTCCACCAAAGAATCCTAAGAAATTCAAATTATTAGCCTACCTACCCTATATGTACAGCAGTAAAGGCTGCACATAGATCACAGCAGAAGTTACTAGACTAATAAAACGGACAGACTACAAGTATGGCCAAAGCAGTTTTGAAACCATCTAAAACTCAAAGGTCTATTTGAGTCCTTGCTGTATTTAGAAACATCAAATTAGCCCTTGTTCTAGCCACACATCCTTTTATCCACTTTCTACACACCCTGTTGAAAGAAATCCAGTGACCTTTAAGCATGGATTCTACTGTACCAAATCAGTACAGCAGCTTAATCACTCAGTTTAATTATTCTAGTAATTCTTGCTCTAATTTTGGTTGATTCACCACGCACACAGGCCACTGCATGTCCTCAGCTACTTTTAAGAACTACTTCGTCATAATGTTTTACAGTTGCCTACACGTACAGTGGAGAGTGTGCAATTTATAGCCATTTTGGATAATTTATAGTGTATTGGTCATGGGCTGGTTGACTTAAGGGTACAGCAGTCTTCACTTAACAACATGTGGCCCCCCTCTTTAGCTGTAAGACATTTGCTAAACCAAAACTATTGGGTTAAGCCTTATAAATGAGAGATGGCTGCATTCACAGGAAGACGGCCAAGGCAAAATAAAACAGAGTTTTTATTTATTTTATATATTGTTTCATCTTCAGTCAAATCTGACCTACATTCCTTGCACTTCATCACCTGTATCCTTTGAAAGAAATGTCTGCTTCAGTGCTATCTTTTTTTCTTCTTGCTAAAGCTCTTCATCTTTAATACCCTGGGCATATTTTAGTCAACCTCAATCATGGATTAGGTATTACAACAGCAGATGCAGCAAAGAGCCTGGAGTAATACTCTGTAGAGGTTCAAACAAAGAGCTAGCTTTCAAAGGCAAAAGTCTTCTGATCATGTAGAAGCTTTTTTAATACTATTTATCAATATCAAAAAACTAAAAAGGGTTAGATTTCATAGTGATGTAGTATAATTGGAGATTGATTGAAGCAAGGACAGGTTTTTGCGTAGCACTGATAGGTTGTTTTTTTTTTAAATGTTACAAGGAGCATTTTGTTTTCTTGGTGTTTTGGTTTTGTTTGTTTAAGCAATACGTAAGTCAGGGCAGTACGGGCTGTGATATAGATTATTTGGCACCTGATGGTGCAGCTTTAGTTAATGGTCAGATGTTTTTTCCATTATGACCCTCTGACTCATCCAGGTTTTCCAGGGTTTTATTGAGGAGCTGGTTCCCATCACACTGGGCAGCAGCAGTTGTGAAATGGCACAAAGCTCATCCTGTGGACTCAGCATCTAAAAGGATGAACATTAAAACAAAAAAATGCTACGATTAGTTTGTTGTGATGGTTAATCATTTAACTGCAGTGAAATGTTCCCAGTAAAACATAACCCCACAGCCAGATATGCTGCAAGGGTCTGATCCCCCACACACGTCATACATGGAAGCGATTGCAGGGCACTTGATTTTTTTCTGTTCATTGTAGTAAAATATTAATGAGATTAAAACGCCATTAAAATCAATGGGGCTATGCCTCTTTATGCCAATTGTGGATCTGGTCCTGAATAATATATATGCTGGGGTTTTGTATTTATAATCACATGTTCAGGAGAATAATGGTTCTTTAGCATCCCATCAAGCCCAGTGAATGCTCTGCCTCCATTTTCAGTATATCGCTGGAGGCACAAATCCCTGTTGTTTTGAATGGTGTTGGCTTGGCATTGTAACAGTTCTTGTTGATATTCTCAGTTGAGGCAGACAAAATTATAACCTGGCTAAAATCCTAGTAGTCTGCTCTAGTGTGAGTGTCTGTTCCAAATAATAGTGAGCCAAAGATACAGAGGGCAGAAAGGGGGGTTAGACAAAGGGTTAATGCCAGGCATCCTTATTACGTGTTGTGGCTCTGGGTATGATTTTTCTGGTAGGGTTTTTAATCAATAGCATAATGTTTGGATCTCTTCCTGGAGCAGAGAAGCATCGGCTCTTGGAATGGTTCTAAGTCATTTCCAATGGTTTGGTTTGTGTGATGAGTCTGAATGACTTCAGTTTGAATGACTTGCAAATAGGATGTCAATAGAAGTGACGTTTTCTGGTTATTTGTGTAGGGTGTTTTTTCTCTCTTTTTATACCATGCCCCACCCCCAACATAATAAGTCATTTAAAAAAATATTCCCTTCACATGATGGTTGGAGCCTTCAGACCAGTGCTGTTTTTGAGGCATTTCATTTAAGCTCAAAAGCAACTACTCACGATTTAACTCTTCACCAACCACATACTGTTATTTTTAACAAGATAGTTTCCCCATCTGTGCAATAGGACTAATAAGAAAGGGACGGGGAACCAAGAACACCTGGCTTTCGTACCTGTTTCTACGACTAATTTAATCTGTGGTACAGAAGAATCCAAACTGTCTTAGCTATATTCATTTCTAGTGTGGTTCCATTGATGTCCATGGAGTCATACTGCAACAAGCTCATCCATATCTACACCACAGCCCTCTCAGGTATATTTATAATTGCACCATTTCTTGTTGCTCCATATCTAGTTTTGTTTTGTTAGGCTCAGAGGCCTATCCTTCCTTCTCTGTGTGTAAAGCACTGAATATACTTATTGTTTATATGCAAATTATTATTAGAATTTACTCACGTGTAGGGTTGCTTGAATCTGATGATATCAACTCTTTACCTTTAAAGAGACACTTAGCCAAATTCTGTTCTTAGTCACTTGCTGGTGTAAATCCATAGTACATTTGAATTTGTGATAATCATAATGATACTTAGCTTTTATATAGTGTTTTTCACTCATAAATCTCAAAGCACTTTACAAAAAAATAGGAAGTATCATTATTCTTACTGTACAGCATGAGAAACTTGGACGCAGAGAGGTGAAGGCACTTGTCTAAGGTCAAACAGCAGATCACTGATAAAGCCAATAATAGAACTCAGGACTCCTGACTGTACATTCTGCACCCCATGCACTGAGCTGCAAGTGTCCACCAGTTTAATTGGGAGAATAATAGGCTCACTAAGTTTCCAGTTATTTTCTTCTCTCCTTTTTGGACGTTTCACGTTACAGGAGTGCTGATTCTAGGAATCCATTTCAAGGTTCTCTGTGAATGGAAGATATGATCATATGTAGTAAAATGTTGGCAAATGTATTTTTCCCTGCATTGTTGATTTGTAATACATACCTAATAATAAAACCATTGCAACCTTACAGAGAGCTTCAAGAGCTGATTGGAACATTTTTTGCTTAATGGAATTTGGCTGAAATATGGTGGTTTGTCAACGCAAAACATTTCGTGGAGACATATAAGTAAGGATGGAGTTTTCATGAAAGAGAAACACTCTGCAGTCTGGTGGTAGGCCTGGGATGTGCCCAAACTGAACATAGACACATGTACCCATTTCTCTTTTTGTGAAAATATTTGAAAGGTTTTGGTTTTATTCCCATGTGGAACAAAACAATTTTAGTCCTCAAAAGTTGCAGCAAAATGGAATTGTCATCTTTTAGTCAGCTCTAGAAGCTACCCTGCTTTTGATGGATTTTAGCCAGCCTGTTAATAGTATTTTGACATAGGGTTTATCATATTTAATCTGGAGGAATACTAGAAAATAGATTTACCCAGATAAAACATGTTTTGAGAATCTGAGTCAGAAGATGGATTTCTAACTGGTGCCTCGTGAAGGCCCTTGCACTTTACATGCATTCAGCATCGCTCTCCAGCCTTCCCGCTCATCATAAACGTCTTTCCACTCCCCACAGCCTCATACACAAAATCTGTTGCGTTCCAGGAGAGCAATCAGAGTCGTAGCACTTAAGACAAAGAATGGTCTAGATCCAAACTATTTATTCTGAGATCTGCTTGTGTTAGACCAAGTACAGTTGTGAATCTGTAATGCTCTTGTTACCTGCACTGAATTCTTTTTATGGCTGAACCCAAGCCTTCCTGTATCTGGCAGGCTCAATCAAGTGTCCCGGTCATATTTGCTAGTCAGGGGAAATGTGAAGGGAACTCTGATATCTTGGAGGCACTTTTTTTCTGAAATGTGCTTATTGTGTAGCAAAGTTGTTAGCCTAGTATAAAGATAATTAAGTTCCAGGAAAGCATGTTGTTCCATGGTCCATCTTGGGAATCAAGCTATCCTGAATCTGGCTATTACATATCATGCTCCAGTGGAAACTCCTGTTCTTTTTGGTGGGAAGTGGAGGGACTTGGCCAACCTGCCTGTCATTTGGCAGTGCACCACGTTTTCAGAAAATGCCATGATGAGAGCAGTCAGTTCAGGATGTGGAAGCTACAGGAGTGCAAGTGATGTTTTGTCTTGGGAGAGATCTTCCTCCTCACTGCATCAAAGGGCCTACTGTGTGTGACACCTCCCCCCTAGCAGAAAGTAACGGGTGTGCCTGTCTTTTGAGTTAGTGGTGTCACTACAGGGTGGGGGGACAGACTTCATTGCAGGACAGAACTCTGCCACTTTTGCAGAAGGAGTAATTTGTTTAGCTGGTAGCAGTAGCAGGCTGTTACCTGTCATTTGAACCAGTGTGATGGTTCTCGGGGTACCCAGGACAGTGACTCGCCTTGTTACCCCCCCACCCCACCTCCAGCATGAGGGAGACTTGCTTGTGTTTAAGTGGGTGTCATCTCCCTAATATCACCAGTCTGTTATCCAGCCAAGCACTCTCCTCTGGGCTATGCCAGCCCTTACTTTGCCTTGCAGGCTATATAATCGATGCATCCCAATCCCCAATTCCCTTTGAAGCATTTCCCTGTGAGATCCAGCCCCTGACACTGGCTACTCAGAATTACCAAGTCCACCGTCCCCAAGGGAACAGCGTACACAGCTTGTATAATTCAACTTAACATCAGCCCCTTGCTTAATATTGTAGCATTTAGATACATTTATAGTGAAAACAAGAATATGTTTATTACCAAAGGTTCAATATTCACGTGATAGTGAGTAAAGACATTTGAAACAAAAGGTTAAATATAAAACAAAATAATAACTTTATTTCTAGACTCTAAACTATTAGGTTTACCTCTTGTCTAATGAAGTTTCTCACCCAAATCTTTTTGCAGGTGACTTCAGCCAAGGTAACAGAGAGCCTGTTTCAATTAATGTAAACACTGTCCATTTACTTCCTAGAAAGCAACAGAGGGTCCTGTGGCACCTTTGAGACTAACAGAAGTACTGGGAGCATAAGCTTTCGTGGGTAAGAACCTCACTTCTTCAGATGCAAGCCTGACACAGCCTTATTCTATAAACACTGGAAGAATAGGGCAATGATAGAATAGTAATGAAAAATGAAAGCTTTATTGCATTTATGATAGAAGTGATAAATTGTACATCACAANGGATACATATGATATGTGGTTTAGCTTTCATTTCCAGGATCGTTCTTGAGCATGTGCTCTCAGACTGTGTGCTTTCCAGTAAAAGATTGAGGTCCCCACACTTGAACATATTTCATCATTAACTTCATGCAGAATTGCATGAATAAGGTCCATTGACATGTTGCTAATATATAAGTATTTTTCCACTGCCTTTGCTATAGTTTTCATTTTTCTGTTTTTTTTTTTTCCCCAGTTTGTGATGTACAATTTATCACTTCTATCATAAATGCAATAAAGCTTTCATTTTTCATTACTATTCTATCATTGCCCTATTCTTCCAGTGTTTATAGAATAAGGCTGTGTCAGGCTTGCATCTGAAGAAGTGAGGTTCTTACCCACGAAAGCTTATGCTCCCAGTACTTCTGTTAGTCTCAAAGGTGCCACAGGACCCTCTGTTGCTTTTTACAGATTCAGACTAACACGGCTACCCCTCTGATACTTACTTCCTAGGTGCAGGATAAGAGGGTGTCGTCTTTGCCTTCTACTTCTACCCCCAGAGTTCATTGTTTTTACTCAGAGGCAGCAGAACACCCCCTAGTTGCTTGGTTTTCCTGTTGCTTTCACATATCTTCTATAACTTCATATGTAAATGGGCATCCGTTGCGTTACCTTACAAAGTTTGATTTACATCCAACAGAGAGACAGGTGAATAAACATCTTTTGTCTGACAGAACCAGTTTCTCCTTGTCTGCTGTGATACAGAATCTAAGAACATATTTTCAGTCTATATACATAACTCCTTACATACTATCTGTACATACATTTCACAGTGCTATCAACGGCCAGTGTGACCTTGGATTTCATTTAAGACCTCAAACAACATTCTTTGGTAAACCAGAATATACATACTAGAATCAGGAGATTCTTTTAAACCCCTTGCCAGTTGACATCAAGAGGTTTTGGGCCATACCTCCCCTCTTACAATGATGCAGCAGGGTCAGCTACTAGATGATCCGTAGCATTGGGTCACAACCCTCTTGCCTGGACAAGGCATGTCCCATGATATTACCTCTTCCTTTAATATGCACAATTTCCAAGTCATATACCTGGAGGAGGATGCTCCAGTGTAGCAGTTTGGAGTCGGTACCTTTGGTTCGGTGCAGCCATACCAATGGAAAATGGTCTGTTAAGATCCAAAATTTTATGTTAAATAGTTAGGGTCTTAACTGCTTGATTGCCCACACAATAGCATAACATTCTTTTACTCTGACAGAACAACCCTGTTCAGTGTGCGTCAATGTTTTAGTTAAAGTGATGGGATGTTTTTTTGTTGCTTTTCCCTGTTTTGCATCAGCACCACACCTAAACCTGTGTCTGATGCAACAATACACAGTTCAAATGTTTTTGTCAAAATCCAGACTGGCCAGAACAGGCTTGCCTGACAGGATTTTTTTTTTGCCTTGCCAAGATCTTTCTGACAAGCTTTTGTCTACACTACTTGATTTGGCTCTGTCTTTTTGCACAAGTTTGTGGTAGCAGATGCAACTTCACTGAAACCATATACAAATCAGTGGTAACAGTTAGCCAAGCATTTAAAAGACTGATCCCGTTTTTTAGTCAGCCAGCCAATAGAGAGGGAAGCAACTACTTTACAAGCATGTTGTATTTATGGCCACCTGCCAACCTGAAGTGGGAAGAATCTGAGACTATAACTCAGAATCACTTCTGTGGCTGCCACTAGACTACTAGGCTGAACTAGATTATTCATGGCACTTTGTTCCCCTATTCTGTCAAATTCAGGGGATTGTGGTATCTGTCCTCACCACAGATATCTGGTACAATGGTATTTATCAGCCTTTCTAAGCTTGGGTCCTCAGTGCTATTTCCTACTAGCTGGTTTGCTGCTTTTGTACATTACTACTGCAGCTACTGGATACATCTTAGCCTCTACAAACATGTCCTTCATTTGAAACATTTGTGTATGTTCCCTCCTGAGATATAGATAGATTAGATAGATTCTGGATTCCGTGCAAGCAAATGAACATTACACCTATGGTTCCTTGCAGTAGAGAGCTCATTTCTACTTCTGAGTTTTGATTCACACTAAGCAAGTCAGCACACAAAGGAGCCGTAAAGGTCACAAAATAGAAATGCTGAAGCAAAACACATTCCTGTTTAATGGGATTGCTGAAATGAGAGCGAGAACCTTGTGGTTCCAGTCTGACTAGATAGTTCCTTTTATGGCAGTATGGATTTAATTTTTTCCAGTCCTGCATTGACCTATATGTATATGTTTGATGTTATTCTTTTCATAAAGTGTTCTTAATGCTGAGTACTTAAGCATAAGAAGATGTCATTTAGTCTTGAAAGGTTATAAATAAAAAGAAGCTATAGGAAATTGTGTGAAATAATCCTATAAGAATTTACGAAAGATTTCTGTGGGTGCATTTGACAGGGAAACCCTGGTGAGGACATTATCTAGAGCTGTTCTTCTGTTCAGGGACAAGTAGAGGCAGGGGAGTTGTTAATTAATATTGTGGTAGCACCTAGAGGCCTCAGCCCCAGTATGCCTGTGGCTTCATCCCTGAAACCTAAGGTTTAGACCTTCAGGACATGTGGTAACTTTCCATTTCCTGCTGAAATTTAACACTTTTTTAACTGTGTTTCTGAATTTGCGAAGAGCATCTAGCCCTCTTGCCTGTGGAACTATGTTAATATCCCTTTGGATGGCTTTTCAGTGTGCTTTGAACACCCACACTTCAGTACCGAAAGCATAAACAGACCCCTGCCACTTGAGTTAAAGGATTAAATCCATTAGCTGGTAGAAGCAGCAGGCTATTATCCTCTGAGCAGCCACTGAAGGGGGACACCCCCTGCACAAACATGTTGTACTGCCACATGAGCAACTTGGATTCAGGAGCCAACACTGCAAGATTGCTTCTCTTGCTGCTGGAGTTCAGCCATGTTATTGAGATGATTTTTGGGAGGGGCGGCTGTTATTTCAGCTTCTCTTCTGGTTAATTGGTGAAGTGGCATTGACTGGGGGAATATTTGCCTGAGTCATGTCAGTCAGGGAAGATAAGGCCAGTCTGAAAGAAACAAGGTTGCAAAGGGGGGTGAGGTTCATGTGGAGGACTGGTGCTTTACATGTAAAGTAAAGCATGTAAAGTACATGCAAATAGTGCTTTACATCTGCATAATATTTCACACGCTCCCATTTTATGGCTAGGGAACCTGAGGCATAGAGGATAAAGCTACAGAGGGAGTCTGTCTCCAAGCAGGGCTTAGAACTTGGAGATTCCTTGATCAGTGTCAGGAATATACTATACTGTCTCAGTCAGAACAATGGATGAAAGGAGGTCCCCGGGTAACTGAAGGAGAGTGAGAAAGGCAACAAACTCCTTTGAAACTGTTCTAGGCTTAGGCAGGCTCTGGCAGAGGACTGATACCATAATTTTCATGCAGTAAGTCAGGCTGTTAGCTGTTTTTGATCCTCTCCCATTAGTGCCCGTTTTGCTAAATTGCACAGTGGTCGCAGGAACAGCTGGTTTACTTACAATTGTGACTAGTACTCTCATTAAGAAGGAGGGGAGGAAGCGTGAAGATGCAAGATGCCCTTGGAGAAGGGCATTTCTATATCCACGGGATTTTACTGCAGGTTTGAAGGTCAGATGTGACAGATGCCCTGATAAAGTGTAACCTGCACATTCCTAGTCACTTATGCTTCTTGGTCTGTTAGATGACTATGCTGTTGTTCGCTCTTCACATTCCTCTCATCTCTTGATTTTTGTGATTCCTGTGCTTCTCGGTCCTCGTGCTACCTTGAGGCTGCTCTCTTACAGCTTAATCTTTTTCAACTTCTCTTCCATCCCTTTCTCCCTATACTTATTGACAATGCTACAAGTGTGTGGCCCATTCCCCAGACCCCTTCTCCCTTTAACATACTCCCTTTAGGTGACCATATCACATTCCCTTGTTTCAACTACTACTGCTATTATCTTTTCACCTCTCTTTCTAATGACCCATTTCTCAGAGTGTCTGACATCACTGCCCGAATCTCTTGTCACCATTCCAAACTCAATGGGCCGTAAGTGTACATAGTACTCTACGGTTCTGATATGCATGTCACAATGGGACCTAAATAAATCAGTGTGCTCTAAAGATTTCTGAAGCTGTGTTTTTGTTGAGGTCACTGGAGGCATGTCTACACTACAGTTAAAATCCCAGCCTGTGCCAGCTGACTTGTGCTCATGGGTCTTGGGTTAAGGGGCTGCTTAATTGCAGTGTAGATGTTTGGGCTTGGGCTGCAGCCTGAGCTCTGGGAACCTCCCACCTTGCAGGGTCCTAGAGCCCAGGCTCCAGTCTGAGCCTAAACTTCTACACTGCAATTGAACAGCTCTTTAGCCTGAACCCACGTCAGCTGGCACGAGCCAGCCGCGGGTTTTTAATTGCAGTGTAGACATACCCTGGGTGTTCCATCTGGAGCAGCTGCAAAATTGGGCTTTTAAGATACAATCTTATCTTGGGGGCGATAGCATCACACACTTTTGTACATGAATTTCCATTGCAGAAAAAGCGTAGGATTCTTAATGTCACAGCACCTAACACTATCTCACAGCAGCCAAGCATACACTGCAATTTCCTGTTGGGCTAGTACAGGGGAAATTGCTGGGATTTCTGTGTCTGCTACAAAACCGCTGCTTAGTACAGATCAGGCTAACTAGAGAACATGCACACAGGAAACATTTATGTAGTATTTAAAGAACACTTGGAACGTCCTGGGTTCTGTTCCCATCTCCATCATAGATACGCTATGTGGCCTTGGACATGTCACTCAACTGGTCTGTATGTTTCAGTTTCTCCATCTGTAAAATGGGGATCGTAATACACCTCTACCCCGATATAATGTGGCCTGATAAACACGAATTCGGATATAAAGGTAAAGCAGTTCTCCGGGGGGGGGGCGCTGTGCACTCCGGTGGATCAAAACAAGTTCAATATAACGCGGTTTCACCGATAACACGGTAAGATTTTTTTGGCTCCTGAGGACAGCGTTATATCGGGGTACAGGTGTACTTACCTCCAGGGGTATTGAGCTTAATACATCATAGGTTTATGTAATAATAACAGTACTTGCCAATTCTATAGTACTTCTCCTCAGTGGAACATTCCTTTGCAGTCAAAGCTAATGGGAAAAGAATTTTTAGTTTATATGTAGTACTCTACACTGCTGTCTCTTTACAGAATCACTGATTCCGTATGTGTGCCAATAGGTCAGAACCATACAGGACAAATTAGAATACTGAGCAATAAGGATGTGTATTGGCAAATACTGCCAGTAAATATCCACTTATTTGTATCAGAAATATTGTGGCCTTTTCTACCTCTTTGAGAGCTTTAATTCTGATCAGTATTTAGTAGAAAATAGTGATATTTTTTCTCATTTAGTCCAATAAATTTTAAGTGTAGGGTCAAAATTTGATAAGGACAAAGAAATAATTTTAAAGAACAACAGAAGGCTTTCTCTGTGGAATCTTGTTTCTGCTCCAGCACTTTCTGTCAGCACCAAGAAAGATGTTTTAAATATTCAGGGCAACTTTTTCCTCCATTGGGGCACTCTGCCATTACTCAGTGAGGTTGCAAGAGGTCAGCAGATGTCTCTACCAGGAAGTGGGAGCACATGAATGATCACCCGTTGGAGACTCAGACTGGAATGCATCCACTTTTCTCCAAAGCACTGGACAGATTGAACAATAGAAATGTAGCATTCACAGGTAGCCTCTCATGAGATGGGTAACTCAGGATTTTAAAGCTGGGTAGGTCATTTGAACACTCATTCGATTTAAATTTATTTATTTAGGGTTAAATCTTGGCTCCATTGCAATCAATGGCAAAACTCCCATTTGACTTCATTGGGGTTAGGATTTCATCTGCAGAGCCTGATTCTAAAATGTGTCAAGCACCTTCTCCCTCCATTGAATTCAAATGGATTTGAAAGTGCTCAGCACTTTGCTGGATTGAACCTGGAACTTCTCTCTTCTAAAGGGAACCCTGCTTCTGATAAAATCAAGGTTTGTCTGGGTTCAGATTATGGAATTTACCTTCCCCTTAAGGAGCAGGATTAACGTGATGTATTTTAGTAAACTAAAGCAGCGGTATCTCTATACAAGGTGATCAATCTATCATTTAATTAATTGTGTTCAGTTAAGGAATACTAGGAGCATCTTGACCCATATGATTCCTAATGCAAAAGAAGAAGGGAAAATCAAAATACAATCCTTTCTAAAATGAACATTGTCACTATGCAATGAGCTCTTGCTGTAAGTGGAATCCCATTTTCTGCATTTCAATGCATTGAAACAACTAGGGATATTGAGCCAAATTCTGCTTTCAGTTACACCATCATCAGTCCACAGTCACTCTCATAGCTAGCGAATCTACAACAGAGGGAAATCTGATGCTTTTGTTCTGCATCATTACATCGGATTTCCAATATAAAATGATATTCCATATCTAATCTTCTAAAAAGGGAGAGTGAAAGACACTCAACAAAATATAACAAAAACCATATGTGAGAGTGTTAAAGCATCATGGTCCAACACATTTCTAAATTGCAATAGAAACCAACATTAACACATCTTGCAAAAACAAAGGAAGAAACTGGTTTTGAGCTTCACCCAACAGGATGTCCTAGGTTTGCTCTGGTGTGTGTTAAGGATGAGAAGGCACCAGAGTCACAGGTTTTCAAAGAGAGTGGCAACTGAGATCAGGAAGGACAGAACTGTTTACCGTCTTTTGGGAAAAGCATCCAGATGGTCCCTTGGATGGGCTGGTAATTAACTTCTGTAAATGTTAATACTAAAAACTTGAAGCACATCAGCAGGACATTGGGCAGTTAGCATGGTGTGATCATCAGTGAGTCTTGTTTTTCTGAAGGTCTTTGAGCAGACAGGCTTTCATGTCCTTCAGTAATAACAATCTAAGTGTGTTTACTCAGTGTTGGCCATAAAACAAAGTGTGTTCTAATAATACAACCAAATGGTCCCAAGTATAGAAACCTGCAGCTTTCAAATTCATCAGAGATGCAGTGTCACTTTTGGAGCATTTGGGGCTGAGAGACTGCTGCAGAAAACTGGTTAAGAGGCAGCCCAACTTACAAAAATCATCTCATTCTATTTGTGTGTCTCACTTCTGAAGTGGGAACCAGCATCATTTTCTGCCTTACTGCAGAGAGATGGAGAATAATAATAATAAATAACTTGGTTTGTAAGGGAAGAAACCTCTCTCCTTTCAACAAACGTCCCTTTACAATTACAGTGGTTTGGAGGATTTCTGTTAAACTTGGAAAAATAATTCAAACTCTCCAGTGTGGGAAAGCAAAACAAGGATAGTGTGGCAGATAACTCTGGGCACTGAAACTTTCCCCCTTAATGGGCTCAGCTGCTTTCTACTGCAGACATATTTGTCATGTGAGGTCTAGCTGCATTTTTTAAAACTACACACCTTATGCTTGTCTCCAATATAGAAGGGTTTCCTGTGGTACCATTTTGCAGATGTAATATGGTTGTATTTGGCTAGTAAACAATCAGGTGCAAGCTTAATAAAAAGGCAAAACTAAAACATTGTAGCATTACAGGCTTAGAGGTTTTTTCCCCCTCCAAACATAAATCTCTGCCTATTTAAATTACAAAGGGAATGTTGCAGGAGAAAATACATTATTCTAGCAGCAAATGTGA
Source organism: Trachemys scripta elegans (assembly GCF_013100865.1). NCBI lineage: Eukaryota > Metazoa > Chordata > Testudines > Emydidae > Trachemys > Trachemys scripta. The sequence continues at coordinate 153,832,992 of NC_048299.1, forward strand.
TGCTCAGTTGCACTTAGTATGCATCTGGACACATATCCTAAATGTAACTCATTTGTTAACCAATAATTGTATTTCTTCAGCTGTAGATATAGTGTCTGAGTTCAAATACTTATTCCCAGTGTGCATAGGAGAAAGATTCATTAGTGGATCTTAATGACATTTCCATTAGTAAGATCTTACCTGTAGTATTCTATAAACAAGAAATGGTAATGTTTGAAGATTACTGTTTTCCAAAGAAGTATTGTATCAGGCATCGTAACAGTTAAGCCATAACTCTGAGAATAATACATATATAGTCCCTTGTGCTATTCTACTCACTGCAGAAGTAGTGAAGTTGCTGCTGTAATCAAGAATAGGGGCCCACACAAACAACCAAAAGGAAGTAATTTATCGCCTATGGTCCCAGTACATTTATCATGATGCTACAGAGTGCTAGAGTTAACAATCCTGTTTCTGAACTGCAGGTATATGTAGGTCAACCATCTTGAATAAATATTCCTTGTTAATGAACTTGCGGGCTTTGTAAGAATGCTAGGATTTAAAAAAAACAGCAGAATCAAATGAACATGTGAATGAAATAGTTTAAGATTCTCATACTCTTGCTTTGAGAAAACCAAATACATTGAAAGACAAATGTTGACAAGAGTGCAAGCCTGCTTCCACTGAGAACAATAGCAAAATGAGGCAGTGTTACCCAATGGTTAGGACACTGGACTTGGACTCAGGAGACTTGAGTTCTACTCTGGGCTCTACCACTAGTCTGCTAGGCAAGTCACTTAACTGCTCTATGCCTCAGTTTCTCCAGCTGCAACATGGGGATAATGTCATTCACCTGCTTTGTAGAGTGCTCTGTATAGGTAATAGTAGTATTGTTAAAACTCCCATTGACTTCTGTGGTGCAGCAACAAGTCCCAGTTTCAAGACTTTAAACATAATAGTCATAGGTTTAAGTCAGGGTAAAGACAGTCACTACTTACCCTGCTTTGTTACAGTAAATTTTAAATGTTAATTTTGATCCACTTCTTATTGCTGAAAAGATGTTTGGTCTCCCAGTCCACCCAGTTCTTAACAATATTGGATGATCCAGATAATGGGCTTGCTTCTTCACTGCCTTGCACCTTTGGTAGCTATTTAAAATTTGTGAAAAATGGGTGTGTAATACTAATTAATCAGAGTGTCTTACACTCTCTTTGCAGAAGTCTAACAATGACACTAGCTGCAAGGCAGGGGGAATGAAAAGTAGAACTTTGTACAATTTTAATAGTTTCCATTTTGTGGGTGATAGTATGACATAACCTTTTTATTTTTCTAATACATGCTAATTGTTTTCTATCTTAATGCTTCTTCATATTGCTTAGGATACACAAGCAACAGGTATTTATGCTGCTGAAGGGATGAATTTTAAAATAGAAAATAAGTACATTTTTCATTTAACTTTTTGTAATTTTGCCAGAAATCCTAGAGATTAGGTGATAAAGTTTCTATGTTGATGCTGAAAACCTGCATGCTATCTAAATCATTCAAAGTTCATGACCTATGAAATCAAGTTGATGGTTCTGATAAACATTTTGAGTTGACAAGACTCCTGTCTTCATTTAATGATTTTTGTTTCCTCTTCCACTTAAGTTTAATAGGGTCAAGTGTTCCTATTCATAATGCATTTTTATATCCTAACTATAGATTGAATAGTGATATTATCCTTGTTCTGCTTGAATAGTATATATGGACCTAAATGTATCAGACTGATATATTCGCACATGATCCTGAAAACACAGGCATGCCGAGTGGTTACTTCAGTAGATACCGGAGCTGCTCTGTAATAATTTATGAATACTGTATGTTGACCTGGTTCCTGGCTTGTTTACAGTGTGAATATGTTGGTTTCGTTTAATAGGGGGATAGTTGTTAGGAAAAAACAAACAGGAAGGCAAACATTGGCTAAAAACAACCTACCCTTTGGCAAACACATAGAAGTTGTTAAGAGACATGTCTGAACTATTACCTTTGAAGATTTGACCTCCTGGCTCCAACTTACAAAACTGGATTTGATAAGCCTGGACAAGGTCTAGGAACCAAAAGATCAAAGGGCAGTAATAGTTTAAAAAGGAAAACTCTTTGAAGATAAGGGAAGTTCTTTGAGGGAACCAGACTGATATACAGGACTCACTGGGATGTTTGAAGAAGGCTTCCCCTGCCTAGGATACCATCGGGATAGACATGCATGTGGATTGTTTTAAGATCCTTTTAATCTAAATGGTTGGTTTCAACTGCAAAATAAACAATACTGCGGTTTAAAGAAGGCTCTTCGGTCAATATATACAGCTCTGTTCACAGACTCCCAAAGGGCAGAACTGTAGGTGTCAAACCCAGTTGGGCCTGCTGGATAAGCACCGTTGATATATTGGGTAATAGCCCAGGGTCCAGACTAAGAGTGGGAGACTTGAGGAATTCCACCTCAGGAGAGGAAAGGGTCTGAGACCTGACACCAGAGGGGATGTTCTCTGAGAGACCAGAAAGTGGTCATAAGTGCAGCTAGTCCAGAACTGTGACAGTTACTACCATGAGAATTCCTGTTAAAAACAATATGAATACACAAGAGTCTATTCTATTCAGAATCTTTTCACCATACTCATCACTGTAGTATGTGAGCACTACACTTGATAGCAATTGTTCAAAGGATTTGGCCTTTATTTCTTTCAAGAAGATAAAGAATAAACTGGTGGAGGGTGGAGGAATTGCATTCTTTTGTTTTTGTTTTTGTTTTCCTTAATGCCACATCATAATGTTTGATTGCAAGCATATAAAACGAAAGGACACTGCAATCTCTTTGTTTATAGCTTTTGGTTTCACTTACTGTATGTGCTCTGTGATGATTTTCTTATCCCCAAGAGCTTGGTAAAAATGAGATATTGCATATTGGGATGACATCTGCAAAACATTGCAAAGAACCCCCCCCCCCCAATATTCTTATCTTTTGTATCAGCTACATTTATAATTACCTTGTAAATGCCTGTGCATTGAAAAACAGATGAAGTCCAACTAGTAGCACCATGGACAGCTTCTCTGGAGCCTTGAGTTATTTGTCTATCTTTCAAACAATCCTGATTCACAGTATCAAGAAATACACTTTTAGTACACATTGCACACTTTTAAAATAAGGTCTGTGAAATGCTATATCTCTTTTAAAAAAGCAACAGAGGGTCCTGTGGCACCTTTGAGACTAACAGAAGTATTGGGAGCATAAGCTTTCGTGGGCAAGAACCTCACTTCTTCAGATGCAAGTAATGGAAATCTCCAGAGGCAGGTATAAATAAGTGTGGAGATAACGAGGTTAGTTCAATCAGGGAGGGTGAGGTGCTCTGCTAGCAGTTGAGGTGTGAACACCAAGGGAGGAGAAACTGCTTCTGTAGTTGGATAGCCAGTCACAGTCTTTGTTTAATCCTGATCTGATGGTGTCAAATTTGCAAATGAACTGGAGCTCAGCAGTTTCTCTTTGGAGTCTGGTCCTGAAATTTTTTTGCTCTAAGATGGCTACCTTTACATCTGCTATTGTGTGGCCAGGGAGGTTGAAGTGTTCTCCTACAGGTTTTTGTATATTGCCGTTCCTGATATCTGACTTGTGTCCATTTATCCTCTTGCGTAGTGACTATCCAGTTTGGCCAATGTACATAGCAGAGGGGCATTGCTGGCATATGATGGCATATATAACATTGGTGGACGTGCAGGTGAATGAGCCGGTGATGGTTGTAGCTGATCTGGTTAGGTCCTGTGATGGTGTTGCTGGTGTAGATATGTGGGCAGAGTTGGCATCGAGGTTTGTTGCATGGGTTGGTTCCTGAGTAAGAGTTGTTATGGAGCGGTGCGTGGTTGCTGGTGAGAATATGCTTAAGGTTGGCAGGTTGTCTGTGGGCAAGGACTGGCCTGCCTCCCAAGGTCTGTGAAAGTGAGGGATCATTGTCCAGGATGGGTTGTAGATCACTGATGATGCGTTGGAGAGGTTTAAGCTGAGGACTGTAGGTGATGGCCAGTGGAGTTCTGTTGGTTTCTCTTCTGGGCCTGTCTTGTAGCAGGAGGCTTCTGGGTACACGTCTGGCTCTGTTGATTTGTTTCTTTATTTCCTTGTGTGGGTATCGTAGTTTTGAAAGTGCTTGGTGAAGATCTTGTAGGTGTTGGTCTCTGTCTGAGGGGTTGGAGCAGATGCGATTGTACCTCAGTGCTTGGCTGTAGACGATGGATCATGTGGTGTGACCGGGGTGGAAGCTGGAGGCATGAAGGTAGGCGTAGCGGTCGGTGGGTTTTCGGTATAGGGTGGTGTTAATGTGGCCATCGCTTATTTGTACGGTGGTGTCTAGGAAGTGGACCTCCCATGTAGATTGGTCCAGGCTGAGGTTGATGGTGGGGTGGAAGCTGTTGAAATCATGGTGGAATTCTTCCAGGGTCTCCTTCCCATGGGTCCAGATGATGATGATATCAATATAGTGTAGGTAGAGAAGGGGCATGAGTGGACGAAAGCTGAGGAAGCGTTGTTCCAGGTCAGCCATAAAAATGTTGGCATATTGTGGGGCCATGCGGGTGCCCATAGCGGTGCCACTGGTCTGGAGGTATATATTGTCACCAAATTTGAAATAATTGTGCGTGAGGATAAAGTCACAGAGCTCAGCAGTAAGTTGTGCTGTGTCATCATCAGGGATACTGTTCCTGACAGCTTGTATTCCATCTGTATGTGGGATGTTTGTGTAGAGAGCCTCTACATCCATGGTGGCTAGGATGGTGTTTTCTGGGAGGTCACCAATGCATTGTAATTTTCTCAGGAAATCTGTGGTGTCACGGAGATAGCTGGGAGTGTTGGCGGCGTAGGGTCTGAGTAGGGAGTCCACATATCCAGACAGTCTTTCAGTGAAAGTGCCAATGCCCGAGATGATGGGGCGTCCAGGATTTCCAGGTTTGTGGATCTTAGGTAGTAGATAGAATAACCCCGGTCGGGGCTCTAAGGGTATGTTGATTTGTTCCTGTGTTAGTGTAGGGAGTGTCCTCCTGAGTAGATGGTGGAGGTTCTTAGTATATTCCTCAGTGGGATCTGAGGAAAGTGGCCTGTAGAATTTGGTATTGGAGAGTTGTCTGGCAGCCTCCTTCTGGTAGTCAGACCTGTTCATGATGACAACAGCACCTCCTTTATCAGCCTCTTTGATGATAATGTCAGGGTGGTTTCTGAGGCTGTGGAAGGCATTGCGTTCTGCACGACTTAGGTTATGAGGCAAGCGATGTTGTTTTTCCACAATTTCTGCCTGTGCACGTCGGCGGAAGCATTCTATGTATAGGTCCAGACTGTCATTTCGACCCTCAGGAGGAGTCCATGTGGAGTTCTTCTTCCTGTGTTGTCGGTGGGAGGGTATTTGTGTATCAGTGCACTGTTCAGTGTTATCTTGAAAGTATTCTTTGAGTCGGAGGCGGCGAAAGTAGGCTTCCAGATCATCACAGAACTGTATCATGTTCATGGGGGTGCTGGGGCAAAAGGAGAGTCCCCGAGATAGGACAGACTCTTCTGCTGGGTTGAGTGTGTAGCTGGATAAATTGATGATATTGCTGGGTGAGTTAGGGGTACCCCTGTTGTGGCCCCATGTGGCAGGTAGGATTTTAGACAGCTTACGGTCCTTTTTCCTTTGTAGAGAGGTGAAGTGTGTAATGTAGATCTCCTGTCTTATTTTAGTAAAGTCCATTTGTGTGGAGGGTTGGTTATTTATGAAAGTCTCCAGGTTGGAGAGCTCTTTCTTGATGTTTTTCTGTTTGCCGTAGAGGATGCTGATCAGGTGATTCCTCAGTTTCTTTGATAATGTATGGCATAATCTCTCACTGTGGTCTGTGCAGTATGTAGATAGCAATGGATTTTTCACCTTCAGTCCATTTGGTATGATGTCCATCCGTTTGCATTTGGAAAGGAAGATGATATCTGTCTGTATTTGTGGAAGTTTCTTCATGAGGTTGATAGATTTCCATTCCATACGGCTAAATGCAGTGCCTTGCATGGTGTCAAGTATCAGAGGGGTAGCCGTGTTAGTTAGCCTGATTGAACTAACCTCGTTATCTCCACCGTGATTTATACTTGCCTCTGGAGATTTCCATTACTTGCATCTGAAGAAGTGAGGTTCTTACCCATGAAAGCTTATGCTCCAATACTTCTGTTAGTCTTAAAGGTGCCACAGGACCCTCTGTTGCTTTTTACAGATTCAGACTAACACGGCTACCCCTCTGATACTATGTCTCTCTTGTTTGCAGGCTATCTAGCTAAAGAAATGCACCAAAAGAGCCTCATCTAATTTGCTCCCCTATTCACCTGAGCTACAGTCAGGGGACTTGGGGTTTCAGCTTCAGCCAGGTCATTTATTTCTTGCTCACCAGAAAATAATTAAAGTAAAATGATCCATGAGCATTGCCTTACTGGAAAAGGTACCATATATACCCACATAATAATTTTTGGTTTTATTAGTGCTGTGTCATTGTGCTGTATTTCCATGAAGAAAAGGCATGGAATTCCAATTCAAATGTGATTCTTATTCCTGCAGAATGAAAGTGCCTATGAGGTGACTCTTTGCTTTCAGATTTGATCATCTTGAGAACCTACAGAACAATGTCCTAAATGCTATGATTTAGTCAACACTGAAAGCCTCCACACCCTGAACATTGCAACTAAAGATGAGCTAACAGATCAGTGTTTGAAATTATTTATGGCTATCTTTTGTGATTCCCCCCCACCCAACTCCCTAATTCCAGTCTATTTGGAATATTCTGTGGATGGATTCATTTTTGGTGGTTGATTTCAGAGCCCTGGCTGAGTAATGGTAAATATGTCATTATGAATCGGGTGTAGCACAGTATCTGAGATAGGGAGGTGTGGGCAGCAATGGCATGTGTTGTGCCCGAGCATCACCATCCTCTGTCTTTTCTTAGAAAATGCAATAGATGGGGGCCAATTAAAGGGAAATATAAAGAAAATTGACGGTGTAGGAAAATACCTACACAGGCACTTGCCTTATAGAATCTCACTATTACACCAAACCATACATAATATCTTTCCAGAGACAAGGTTCCCACACCACCTCCCTGCAGTTTACAGAAAAGCTCAGTTTGATTTATGAGTTAGTTGGCACATCAGATTTTTGTAATGAGATTATACATTCAGTCTAATGACAGAAACATATGCTTACCAGAACAGTATGATGGCACCATGATTAACTGATTTAGTAACAGCATTCCCTCCATGAAATAGTTTAGACAATGCAGTAGGTATAGTTGACCCAATCTTATACTAGGGATTTGCAATGAAGGTTAATACCTTTTGATTGTATTGATGAAATACCAATGTGATCATAAAGGTAGATATGAATGGGTTGGATCTGGCATGAGGGATCTCCTTAAAGGTCTCAGTAATTAGAGTACCTGGTGTGCCTATGCTCACCCATTGTAACTGTGCAGTCATCAGGGACTCTAGAGCCAGATCTCCCTTCATTATAAGAAGGATGGGGGCAATGCATGCAGTTCCGGTATAAGCATCTCTTGTATTATTTGTATCATGATACCCATGCAGAGAAAGTGTCACTTGAAACAGCTTCATGATAGTTGTTGTTACAGGAAGGTGAGTAGAATGAAGAACTGAAGGAGACCGGCCTCCAAGACCCTTGGTTACTGATTTTTGTATAGCCTTCTGCTAGTTTTATGGTGCTAGCTCAAAATTATATCTGCCAGCTTTATACCATTGATTTGAAAGTTATTGGTGGGGGGGGATGTTATTTTAAAAATGGATGATTGGTAGATAGAACAGCTGTTATTGACAAAGAACACAGATATGAAGTACACCTGCTATACATGATTATTTCTTGTAGTTTTGTTCTCTGTATGGTCTCTGCTTTTGCATTTTGTCATTCTATCCCTCTCTCCCCCATTTTGAATCATATTGCAACAAAAAAAATGCAGTAAATATCAGAGGATTCATGGTATTTAGCTTTTACCATGTGCAGATATTTTTAAAATGGACGCATTAAAGGTAATTTCTCCTACAGAATAGTCCATGTGTTTTGGTGCCACTTATTTCCAGATGTTTAGTTTTGATTCCTGCAATGAATACAAAATTAGAGGCAATGTCACAGTTACATAAAGTTGTTTTCTAACTATAATTCCATCCGATATTGTTTGTGTGTGTGTGTGTGTGTGTGTGTGTGTGTAATGTGAAAACAAAAATTGGGAGGGGGGGGTTGTAAATCAGGACAAAACAAAACATGGGGAGTAGATGAACCAGGAGAGAGGGGGTTGGTGATGTGAGGTATGGAGCCTTTCATCCATAGGTCAGTGATTTTAAATTAGTCTCTAGTCAGGAGTGGCCAAATGTTATCTGCAGGATTTTCATTGATCAATGTCTTCTGTGAAACTGTTGTGTGGTCTTAGTGCCAGTTGTGCTACCTAGGTTTACACACACATAATGAAAAGACAGACCCTGCTCCAATGAGCTTGTGACAGGTTGGGTCACAGAGACCCCCTTGGGACTGTCACCTGATGTGCTGAAACTACCTCTGAGCCCGTTTTCCACTGCCAGCTTGGGACTCCAGAACCCTGTCTTGTTGATCCAGACACGCAAGCCTGCTGCAACACAGACCCAGAGTCTGAACCATGCCCCCCAAGGCTGCAGACTTTAACCAACCCAGCTCCCAGTGCGATCCAACCCCCAAATAAATCTGTTTTACTCTGTATAAAGCTTATACAGGGTAAACTCATAAATTGTCTGCCCTCTATAACACTGATTAATTCCTGGGGGAGCAAACAGCTATTCATATCTCTCTATCAATTACTCTGGGTTTAATAATAAACAAAAGTGATTTTATTAAGTATAAAAAAAGAAGGATTTAAGTGGTTTCAAGTAATAACAGACGGAACAAAATAAGTTACCAAACAAAATAAAACAAAACACGGAAGTCTAAACCTAATACATTTAAGAAACTGAATACAGGTAAATCTCACCCTCAGATGTTCCAATAAGCTTCTTTCACAGACTAGACTCCTTCTTTGTCTGGGCCCAATCCTTTCCGCTGGTACAGTTCTTGTCAGTTCCAGCTCAGGTGGTAACTAGGGAATTTCTCAAGACTGCAGCCCCTTGTTCTGTTCCACCCCCTTTTATATCTTTGGCACAAGGTAGGAATCCTTTGTCTCTCTTTGGGTTCCCATCCTTTCTTCTAAATGGAAGAGACCAGGTTTAAGATGGATTCCAGTATCATGTAACATGTTCACATGTCCTGTAAGACTTCATTACTCACTTGCTGGCACCTGGGTATACAGGAAGGCTTACAAGTAAACAGAGCCATTTACAACCAATTGTCCTAGCTAATGGGAGCCATCAAGATTCCAAGCCACCATTAATGGCCCACACTTTGCATAATTACAATAGGACCTCAGAGTAATACTTCGTATTTCTAGTTTTAGATACAAGAATGATACATTCATACAAATAGGATGAACACTCAGTAGATTTAACAGGAGTACTTGTGGCACCTTAGAGACTAACAAATTAGATTATAAGCTTTGTAATGATACCTTACAAGAGACCTTCTGCATAAAGCATATTCCAGTTACATAGTATTTACACTTATAAGCATATTTCCATAAACATACGGAGTGTAACGTCACAGAGCTTACAGTCTAAGTATAGAACAAATGATACCCTTTGCTTGCCTTATCCGTTGTGTCTACTTGGTAACTGAGAGAGAGCTGTGATTAGTGAAATTATCAGCAGTCATCTCACAAGCAGCAATATATCTAAGTGTTTTTTACTAAAGTGCCATCCACCATAGTGTCCTAGCACTGATAGAATGTATTTGTCTTTAAAGCATGAAACTGATCCAAAAATCTTAATACACTTTTGAAGATGCAAATGATGGCTTGTTGCATAAGGACTTGAGGCAGAAATGGTGTTGGTTTAATTGATAAGAGAAGGTTAAGTGAATATTTACTAATTTTCCCAATTTAGAAGGGAGACTGTTTAAAAACCTGTAAAGTAACAAGGTAATAGGAAATATTGTTGCAGCTATTAGCCAGATGTTGACCTTTCCCATCTTAAGATCGCACAGCATTTATCTTGGATCCAGAAGGCAATTGATTCTCTCTTCAAGGGGAGCTGACATTCTAACTATATTATCTCTGATATATGTGTACTCTGGTTATTGACCAAATGAGAAAGTCAGATGCTGTAGGTAAAGGGCAGGATAGTTTAATCTAAATGCAGAGGTACTAAGGTCTTTTGTATTCTGACCTATAAAATTATCATTTGTGCCCAAAGGACCTCAAGTCTGCATTGTTCCTGTGGGTTATTAAATGTCTATATATTCTCAAACAAGATACACGAGAGAGAACAGAAAATCCAAGCATATTAGTCGGTCCTGCAAGTGAATAAGCTGTTCTAATTGCTGTGGAAGGGATACTTCATTTTGAATCTTAAATCAGTTAGTGGAGATTTGACTTAAAATTTAAAACTTGGGGAGGCGACAGTGGTGCGTGTGTGACATAGAAAATCAATTAAAATAAAAATGTTTTCATTATTTCTTCCTATGGCAATTTTAAAAATGGTGTCCCCTGAAATCCTGTGAAACTGGAATATGGCAAGGGTGGGGACAGTGCTTAGGAACCAGAGTGTGCAAATAACCAGAACAAGGGGAAACTGATCATTCTATTCTTCATTGTCCAAGCTGAATAAAATGTAAAAAAAGATTTGATGTACATTAAGTATTTAGTAATTTTGTTTTAATAATCTTGAGGCTGCGATTTTTATATTGCTCATTTTATTGAATGATATAGACAATTGCTTGAAGTATTTCTGAAATTACAAGGTAGCCCAACGGGAAGTAGTAGTATTTATGTGTACTGTAGTGGCACATAATCATGAACCAGACCCCATTGTGCTAACCATCAAGCATGAAAGAGAGCCTGTCCCTATCCCAAAGACCTTACGATGTATCGAATTAAATAATATAGTTCAATAAGGATTTCTGAATGTAACACTTCCCAAACCTGTATCCTATTCAGACAAAGACCCATCCAATATGACATAGCGACTTAAACTGACAAAAAATATCCAGTCTCCACCCAGGGCTGTATGCAAAAAACTTTTGTCTGTGTCACCCTCTTGAAATATTCCTCTAAAGAGAATAGAGAGCCCCCCAGGTGTAAAGAGGCATAGCTCATTGACGCGAACAGGTTAATGCCTGTTTAAGGGCCCAGTCCAGCACCCTTTGAAGCCAGCAGAAAGCCTCCCAATGACTTTAGTGATCTTTGAATCATGTTCTAAAACCCACTGAGGATTTTGGCCTGTAAGATTTTTTGCCGTCTCACTCATGAGAAGCACCTTTGAAAAGGACAGGGTTTAAAAAGAGTCATGCTACCTTTCCTAACTCTTCTCCGTAATGTCTGCTTAATCTGTATTGCTGCCATCATCAATATTCTGATGGACATTTACAAGTCCCCAGGGCACTTTGAACTTGTAATCGGGAAATTGGAAGATGCGTGTCCATAATATTTATACGGGTACATATTTAAATATGATTCATATGCATACATTAATTTGATTACATTTTTTGCACAGGCTAAGAATTATTAGACTTCATCACTTAAAGCATCTCACACGGTTGTTTTGTGCCTATGAAGTTGGCACTGAAATATTTTTATGGTATATTTTCAATAGACAGAAAAATGGATGAGCTTTTTAGTTAGTGCACTCTTTGTCTTAAATATAACTAACCCCCACTACAATCTACCTGCGATATGCTGTGCTTAACTGATTTCATTTTGATAGTGCTGTAAGCTGGTCTCTGATAATTGCCTTCTGTAATTGGAACAAATTTATGATTATGCTAATTCATCCTCTGCCACCCAATGTAGAGAAGCTGAGTTAATCCATATCTGCCCCTGCATTTCTTTTGTAGATCATTACATGATTAGCCTTTGGTGGAAATTTATGGGAACATTTTAATTCTGAGCAGGCCTGATTTCTGGGGAAAAAACATTTGTATATATAAATTTAAGTTGCATTATAGACAGTCATTCTGAAACTTAGTTCATGAGTCAAGCATTAAAGATCTTCAGACAGTCTAATCCTTAAAAAGGCAGCTATTTTCAGCATATTATAAGCAATTGCATGACATCCACTGATGATAAAGCAAGGGAAGTTAAATGCTAATGAATTTTAAGTCAAGTCTTCAGAGATCCCAGGTTAAAAATTCAGAGTTAGTGTTTCATTTGGATATGGAAATGTGGTGAATTATCTCACACTTTTGCTTTTTGTGTCCTTTGTGGAGAAGTTATCTAAAGGGAACCTAGATCACTGGAAATGGTAAAATAAAAAAAGCCAAGTTAGCAGTTCATCTTTTAAAAAATTGCTTTCTAAACTCCTGCTGCTTTAGAAGTATTAATCAGATGTGGCAGAGGCATCTTTCTGGTTTAAAGAAAGTACTTTTCTAGGAGAAGGGGGTCTTTCAGTGGTGGCTGGGATTAGTGAGGAGAATTCACAGTGCTGTCAAACATGCAGATAAAAAGCAAAAGGCACTGCATACCCTCTCTTACAAATCATCTTTTGATTGCACATCTCTCAATGTTTTCACGTTTATGTTCCGTCTGTTTAATGTTCTCCCTTCACACTGATCATCATTCTTTTAAATGCTTTGCATTAATGTAAACGTTTTTCATTCGCAATCTCAGGCTCAGTAAACAATGGATCACAGTGCACACTCTCTCTCTCCTGGAAAATATTGAGTTGTCTAGAGGAAAAATAGCATGAAGTCCAAAAGTGCTGCTGTAACAGAAACCAGGAACTAAAAAAATTGATCTGATGAGAAAGTCAAAATGTAAAATATATATATAGTTGTAAAATCATGCACTCCAGTCTGCACTAGCACTATTCACGTTTGTCATTTCATTTAAATATTACTAGACATGTTTATCATTTCCTTGCACATAAAGTGAATGTAATTCTGACTGTGACCATTGGAATTCTGCCACTTGACTTGTTCTGGTGCTGTAGGTCTACAGTTTAACAGCTGCAATCAGACTATTCCTCATCAAAGAAACTAGGGATCTAAGTTAAAGTTAATTGCATGGAGGAAAATGAATAGTATGTGGATATAAATTCACTGGATAGTTTCCTACCTCACTCAGACTAAAGGGAACTGTAATAAGCCTGTGTAAATACATCTAAAGAATTATCATTGATGGAGGAAGAGTATAATCAAATAATCTCTAGGTGGTAAAAAAAAAAAAAGGAAGGATAGCTCCTAAAGCTAAAAATGAGGAAGACACCTTAAAAGGTACCTTCAAATACTGCTTACACATCCTATGTAATCCCAGTAAAATGAATAGGCCAGAACTTGAGCCTGAGGCCTTGTCTACACTACAAGGGAAATTCGATCTAAGCTACGCAATTTGAGTTACCTGAATAGCGTAACTCAAATTGACGTAGCTTTGATCTACTTACCACGGGGTCCACACTACGCGATGTTGACGGGAGACACTCTCCCGTCGACTCCCCCTACTCGTTTCGATCTGGTGGAGTACAGGAGTCAACGGGAGAGTGATCTGCAGTCGATTTAGTGGGACTTCACTAGACCTGCTAAATTGACCGCCAATGCATCAATCGCCGCTTGTCGATCTCCCGGTAAATGTAGACAAGCCCTTATTGATTAGGCATTGGTAAAAGGAAAGTGATTCTGTTGAGGGATAGATGTCAGCTGAAACACGAGTGAGAATAAATGCAAGGAGTGGGACTGATGAATTAAGGTGTCTATAACTATGTGATTGCTATCCAGACTGAGCAATAGAGGAGGTGGCTTCTAGGATGTGACAGAACATACCTTAGATGTTCATCCACCATTGTGTAGTTTCTCTCTAAACATTCAGTTTGGTCTCACATGCAGCACACAAGTATATGTCCCAGAAACTGTCCTTAAGTTTCCATGAAAGAGAGTGTTAATGAAAAATGTTAAATAATGATAAGGTTTGAAACACAAAATACATAACTAATGTTATGGTGATGGGAGCATTATGAGCACCTAAATACATAGAAGAGTTTGGAATGCTTAATGCTAAACTTAACAATGATGCGGTATCTTTAACTCATCTTGCTGTGATTTCTTTTTTGCCTAATAGCATATGTTTAAAATAGAGGAGGAAATGTACCCCAAGCTTGAATTTTTCTGATATTGTGTTTATAAAATATGTGACATGACTCAAATGTGCATCCAGTGCTTTGCTTAGCAGACCTGTATACTAGTCAATACATTTCTTATATCCATGGGTATCATATAAGAAAAACATTGCCATAAACCCCATCTCCCTTCAAAGGCTGGCTTCCATCTGACTGTGCCATGTTGCAGAGATGTTACGAACTATGGGTATGTCAGTTGCACACCTTCTGTCCCCAGCTAACCAAAATGACTAATGGTACTGGAAGAGGAACCTGCTGTCTGGCATGAAATCTAATTGGCTTTGATGGTCTGCTTTTGCAGATTTGTTTATAAACTGGAAAATCTACAAATTGCAGACCATCTGCACAGAACAGTGTGCTAATGAATGCCTGTAGCCTGCAAATCCATAAGCTCATTACCTCAAAGTTGCAAGTCCTTCCACAAGTTCGCAACTGAGGTTATCCATCTGAACTGAGACTTGGAAGGGTATTTGACTTCAGGATACAACCCTACCTCCTTTAAGTCTGAAAAACCTGTCTATAAAAATGAGACACATTTGTTCAGCCTCTTAACAGGATCTAAAGATTCCGCTTCTGTTTTTAGTTTCTCAGTTCTGTAAACCATGCCTTAAATTAATATGTCAGTCAAACATTCCAAGTGGAGAAGTGCCTTGCAGATAGCTTCTGAGTAACAATAACTATCCCTGGGTTGTGGTTATTTTCCCTGTGCATCTTTCTCTCCAGCTGTCCTGCTTCATTCTCTTCTCATCTCCCTACCCACCAGGTGGAATGGCTTAAGAACGAGGAGCCCATCGATTCCAACCAGGATGAGAACATCGACACCAGGGCAGATCACAACCTGATCATCCGCCAGGCCCGTCTGTCTGATTCCGGGAACTACACTTGCATGGCTGCCAACATAGTGGCCAAGAGAAGGAGCATGTCTGCAACAGTCGTGGTGTATGGTCAGTGGAAATGTGTAATAATATTTACTGTCTGGATTCTTTGCATCAGTAATAACCAGTGGGTTGCAAATAAAGATGATATTTGTTTGTACAGTGCCTAGCACAATGGGGTCCTTATCTGTGATGAGAGCTTCCAGGCACTCCAAGAGTATAAATAATCCTTTTTCCAGTTATTAATAAGGTCCACTTATAAGCCTGGCCAAAGAAATAAGTCTTACATATGGTGCTCTTAAGCCCTGATTCAGGAAAGCACTTAAGCACATGTCTAAATATCATTCTGAATAGCGATATGCTCAAGTGCTTCCCTTAATTGGACCTATGTAGCATTATACAAACACTAGTTAATGAATCTAAGGGCTGGTCTTCACTACAGGGAGATTGACGCTGCAGCAATCGATGCAGCAGGGGTCGATTTAGAGGGTCTAGTGAAGACCTGCTAAATCAATGGCAGAGCGCTCTCAGGTCAATCCTGGAACTCCACCTCTTTGAGAAGAGTAAGGGGGAAGTCGACCGGAGAGCATCTCCCATTGACGCAGTGCAGTGAAGACACTGGGGTAAGGCGACCTAAGCTACATTGACTCCAGCTACATTGTTCATGTAGCTGGAGTAGTGTAACTTAGGTTGACTTGCCCTGGTAGTGAAGACAAGCCCTTAAATGTTGTGTGGCACTGGTAGAAGAAGCAGAAACGTTTATTTTCACCACTCCCTGTTGCTTACAGTGTTCATTAAACTGAAGAGTGACATTTTATTGATGAAGTCAGAGGCATGCCTAAACCATCACTTTTTAAAAGAACGATTGTGTTTATCCTTTAAGTGAAGTATATTTGAAGAGTATTGAGGTGCCTGCCTCCACGTTTCCTTCAGAGTCTCAGTGTCAGTTATTACACCTTCTGGCATATAAACCCACCAAAGGCAAACACAGCAGTTCTTTGACACCGCGTCCTTTATGTAATTGCATCCTGGTGCTATTTAGGTGGTGATGCCCCTATTTGGGCTTGGAATTTACCTTGCAGAATATATATAAAAATCTGAGAACAAAAAGATCAGAAATGAAGACTTGATGCTTAAGTCTTACCATGCCATCCATAATGCCATGCGTGTGTGTTGCAGTGAATGGAGGCTGGTCGTCATGGACTGAGTGGTCTAACTGCAATGTGCGGTGTGGTCGAGGCTGGCAGAAGCGATCCCGGACCTGTACCAACCCTGCTCCGCTCAACGGGGGTGCATTTTGTGAGGGAATGTCAGTGCAGAAAATTACCTGCACTTCACTTTGCCCTGGTGAGATATCCAAGTCTAACTTTAAATGTCACACCAAGAGAGCATTCTCTCCATCTGAAGTGCTCGGTGGCTACCTGTGTATGCAGAGTTACTGGGATCAAAGGGGAATTGTGAAGGCATTTGTTTAGACCGAAGTTCGTAGTCTATGCTTTTTATCTTTTTGTGCAATAGCAAAAGTGAATTCACCTGGGTGCTTAGGCATTAAACAGCGATTGTTATGATATAAAGAGAGGTCTCCACATATTCAAGGACTGGTCCCCCTTAAAACTGGGCACAGCACTCCATTCCTTATCTCCTGAATGTAGGGCTTAGTGATGTTGGTAACTTTAGCAGGAGAAACACAGAACCCTGAGCTCAGGACATAATGAGTAAATAAAAGATGATTTGGTTTTCAAATGCTTTGCTTTAAAATGCATTTTCTCTTTTTATATTAAGCTCTGGTTATAACTGAAGCACAGTTATGTCCCTTGAGACAGTGTATTGCCTCTCTTGTTCACCTGAAACACAATTTGTCTGATTTTGGGAAAGAGAGGGGTGTCCAACACATGTGGGTAAACAAAACTGGTGTGTGTGTGTAATTTTAGGATTGAATATTTTTTGTTGGACCTGATCCTCATCTCATTTAAATTGGTGCAAGTCTCTCCATTAACTTTTATGGGCTTTGGACCCAGTATTTACTGATTTGGGATTTAAAAGAATCTTAAGTGCCTGTGTTCACCTGACTTGTGTGTGAGAAATGTAGACAGGGCACTGTGGAATGCTTTTAAGATATGAGTCGGGACGGAGAGAACTTCAGATAAGTCAGAGACATACTGATCCTAGATCTCACTCAGAGCATTAAAGAAAGGCCACCAAAGTAATCTATGCTCTTTTGGTAAATGTCAACACTGTTCCTGCTCTAGAGCTGTGTGAAGACTCCACACACCAGCCTCCTTAGAGCTGAATTTTGGATGAACACTAGGAGCTAATAGCTGCATTACAAAGAAATATCTGTCAGATTCCCTCTTGCAGTTTTTTATTGGCTGTAGGTGATGGTCTTTACTTCCTGCCCTAAACTGTTAGATATTGCTGCTGTGCTCTATTTAGGCTATGTCTACACTAGAGACCTTACAGTAGCACAGCTGTACCACTGCAGATCTCGTGTAGCCACACTATGCTGATGGGAGAGAGCACTCCTGTCGGCATAATTAAACCATCCTTGACGAATGGTGGTAGCTATCTCGGCGGGAGAGCATCTCCCACTGATGTAGTGCTGTCCACGCCAATGCTTCTGTTGGTGTAACTTATGTCGGTCAGGGGATGGTTTTTTCCCACCCCTGAGCAACATAAATTTTACCAACAGATGTGCTATTGTAGACATAGCCTTAGAAAGATGCTGCGTTCCACCCCAGAGGTGACTGTGTTTCAGTGGTGGATATCTGTGTGTATAATATGGGAGAGAAGAAAATTAGAATCCTAAAGATCTATAGGATCTTTCTGGATAATAGGTGCTAGATATGTGTCATCAGAATGGCCTGCATCTTTAAAATCAGTATTATGTAGGTCTTATCCAGAAATAAAGCTCATCTTCTGTACACACATCTCTTGAGTTTGATAGTGTGAGCTCCACGTGCTAAGTCCCCCTGAGTAGGGGACTAAGGGCTTGTCTACACTACTTCGTGGGGTCGATCTAAGATACGCAACTTCAGCTACATAAATAGCGTAGCTGAAGTTGACATACTTAGATCTACTTACCACAGTGTCTTCACTGCGGTAAGTTGACAGCTGACGCTCTCCCATCGACTCCGCTTGCGCTTCTCGTTCTGGTGGAGTACTGCTCAGCGGTCAATTTATCGCATCTAGATGCAATAAATTGACCCCCACTGGATTAATCGCTGCCCGCCGATTCGGCGAGTAGTGTAGACAAGCCCCTAGGTTTCTTTAATAGTAACCCTGAACACATCTGAATAACCAGTGGAGCAGGTGGAGTTCAGTACAGTCTGATCACACCAGTTGGTCAGATAATACATACTGATCATGTGTATTTTTCTTCCTGTTTAGTGGACGGTAGTTGGGAGGTGTGGAGTGAATGGTCAGTCTGCAGCCCGGAATGTGAGCATCTGAGAATTCGGGAATGTACAGCTCCACCTCCAAGAAATGGAGGAAAATTCTGTGAGGGCTTTAGTCAAGAATCTGAGAATTGCACTGAAGGGCTTTGCATTCAAGGTAGGTGATGTGACAGTGACCCCTTGCATTAGCAGCTATCTGAAGGTATTTCCTTCTGAAAGAAATGCTGGAGTGTGGGGCTCTAGAATGCAACACCATAACTCACAGTCAAGTCTGTAGGAGGCTCGTGGCTGAAATCCTTACAGATGTTGGAATACGTTTTCAGGGAGTTGTGTATCTGCTAATTTGAAATTCACTTGGCTCTTGGCTCTTTGTTATGGCCTGAGGCAAAGCCCCCTGAAGTCAATTATAAGGCTCGCTTTGGCTTCAAGGGCCTCTGGGTTAGGCCCATAGTGAATAATTTATCAGGATTTAGGAAGTGTAGCCTGTACAGGCCAAGTTCACTTCATCTTTACAGCACCAGGTGATTCTGGTGAGCGGTGTAAAAATTCTTCATATGTGTAAAATTTTGCCCCAGTGAGTCACTCAGCGGAAATGTATCTTGCAGTATTGGAACACGTCCTTTAGCTTTCCAGCTTCTCATGGGATTAAATGGGTGAAGCACCAACATGTGTCTTGTTGGTGTCTTAGATACTTTGGGTCAGATTCAGTTCTCATTTGCACCTTTGCAACTCAGTAAGATTTCATAGGTGTAATTAAGGGCTGATTTAGGCTCTGCATGTTAACTGTGAACTCCTTGCAACAAGATCCTGATGCATTTTGAATGTTTGGAAAGCATTTAGCACATTGTGATTGATGCAATAACAACTAAGGATCCAAGAAAAATCAGTGCTGCAGCTGAAATATCAGCCGAGAGGTGCAGAACATTCGGGACAGCTTCATATTCTTGAAATAAATGAGAAATTAATGAATTTATTCCTCTGTTACATTCAGTTCCATATCCATAAAGCAATATGGTCACCTCATCCCGTTATAGCAATAAAATGGCAACTTTGGGAATAATCAGGGACTCTAGGACTGAAATAAGTGAGTTGAAAAAAAAAAAGTTTGTTTTATTTTTAAAAGGTTTCCTTTGTTTCGGTTTCCATGGCAGTGTCTTCCCCTCCCTCCTTAGCCACAGCAAGACAAGTGGAAAGCTCAGGCTCCAATCTAATCCAGTTAGTGTGGCAGTGTATGGTAGTGGATAAAGCACTGGATTGGGAGTCAGGAGATGTGGGTTCTATTTCTAGCTCTGTCGCTGACCTGTTGGGTAACCCATCTGTAAAGTGGGGATAATGACCTTCCTTATGTAAAGCATTTTGAGAGCTATGGATCTATTGCTTTTTTTTAATTAAAGGTTTCCTGACACCTGTGTTAGTCACTCAGTGTTTGAACTCACTTTTTATTCACTATAGTTTATAAGTAGTTTACTACGGTTTTATTGGCTGGTAAAGGGAACTTCTCCCATGTAGGTCCATCCCCTGTAGGTCAACGTGCCTTGCACAGAACTAGCACTAGCTGTTGTGTCTATCTGTGGCATTGAGCACTTGCAGACTGCTCTAAGTTTGCAGTGCTGCTTCATCACTCAACAGCCAAATCCCTCCCTAGTGCAGCTCTGTTGAATTCAATGGCATTTACATTACAGCTTGGATGTGATGTTTGGCCTGAAGTCTCTAGCTTGCACTGCTTCCCCTTCTCACCACCATGCCTAAAATGCCTCTAACAAATTGGGCATCCTCTCTATATAGGCCCAACATCTGCTAGCTGAATGAGAGAGCAATACTCTGATCCGGTATGGTGGTTTCTACTGGTGTCTTTCCTCCAGTAATGCTTACTACTCTACTTAGAAATTCAAAGGAAGAATTAAAGAAAAAAATACATTGTGCCTAGCCAGTTGCACAAAATGGTACCTTCATAGATCCCATCTGGGAAACAGCTCACTTTTCAGCATGAGATTTGATTATCTTTTATTTTATGGCCATTAGTAACCTTTATAGATAGTGAAGCTTAAGTAGGGTGGCCAGATGTCCTGTTTTTAAAGGGACAGTCCCGTTTTTTGGGACTTTTTTCTTATATAGGCACCTATTACCCCCGACCCCCGTCCCGTTTTTTCAGTTGCTATCTGGTCACCCTAAGCTTAAGATATAAAATTATCTAAGCTAGGATTTTCAAGAGAGTTTGTATTTCAACACGTACACCCCTTAGTCATGTTATCTTGCATTCATTAGCTGAGACTTCCATTGTTACAACAGAGTCCCTCCAGCTTCTGAGGCATTAAGTTAACAACCATTAATTGGTTAAGAGGTCATAGGCAGGATTAAAATTTATTGGTTTTCCTGGGTATAAGGAGAATATTTGGTGACAATCTGTGGGATACAGAATTCATTCTTCTTTTGAGGATCAACCTATGGTGAATATAAGATGCTCATTGTTTTTTTTTCCCTGCTATGCATGAGATGAACGCCCTTCCCCACAGACACTTGCTACATCCCGCATCCCTTCCTGTGTATTTCTACAACATGCATATTAATATATCCATTGAAAATCAATCACCAGCTGTTACCATGGTGTGACCTGTCAGGAGTGTGTGCTGGAAGGGGCATACAAGAATACAATCTCCTTGTGGTTTGTACAGGGCTGAGCACAATGGGGCACGGATCCTGACTGGGGCATCTGAGGATTGTTGTATCATTAATAGTGTGTGTTATCTGACAGGTCTCTGTTGTGCGGCTTTTCCAACCATTTCCAAAGGGTTAATTTCCCCTTTCTTAGGCATTCCAGTTCTTTCTGAGAAGTCCATCTAGCTGCAATCCATAGCCTTGTCTCTGAATGCCCCTGCCAGAAGAGATTTTATTATGATGAACCCTATCATGACTGTCTGCAGTGAATTATCACTTTAATATCGGTGCAAGTGCCTCTTAGATGTTGCAGGAACACAGAAACTTAGGTCTGTGCCAGCCAAGTGTTTCCTGAGGATGACACCTGATACTTGATATTGACTCCAGGAGTTTAAAAACAAAACAAAACAAAACATGTCTTCTAAAAATGTACTGGTAAAGCTGGGTGGAGCTTTGTGTAGAAGCAGTGATCTCAGCTACAAGAGACTCCGCAGATACATTTCTATGGTTAGAGGAGGGGGAATCTGTCTCATATTATATTTGAATTCTATCCTGGACCTAGCAGTGAGGCACCCAATAAACTTGGACTTGTTGCTTAGCCTCTGTACTGTCACAGTTCTCAAATTTAGGAACAACAGCTGAAAACCAGACACACTTCAAGTGGGAATATTTTCCATATCTGCAGAGTGAATCTCACACACTTAGGTAACTAAGTTAATTGACTGAAAATGTGCTCAGTGAGTTCAGTTTCTCTTAATAACTTACCTTTAGCTGTAATATATGCATCTGCTGCTGCACCCTGTAATACGGCATTCAGACTGGAATTTGTATGAACTGTACCTTCAGATTGTAAGTCCTATTGGCAGGAACAGAAGGTTATTGGGATGTGGGCAGTTCTGAATGGTGCATTTTACCTAATCTCATAGAAAAGAGAGTTTGACTCTTTCCACTTGTTCCAGCAGCTACAAACACAGTAGCTTTGGGTCCTGAAGATAAAGCAGATTTCCTTTACAAGGGATTAGCATCTTTGGTTTTACAGAGATCTGAGTTGAGGAAATTCCACAATTGTGATTGAAAGCAAAGAAACTTCAGAATGTAAAGAACCTGTTGCCAATCCATCTTCCTTGTCAAGAAACAAAGACATAATAATATTTTTTTAAAAGTGACTTATGCTCCAAGACACAAATAAGTCCACTGATTACAGATGCCGGTATAGTGCAGAACAGCCACTGTATTTACTTTTTCTCTTATTAAATTTAAATGAAAGGTGTCATATTGACAACCCTGGGCAAGACACAAGTCCTCTGTTTATCCACAGAATGGATATAGTACAGTTTTAGCTGGTTTTGCCTTATTCACTCTGCTACCCTGTTAATGTGCCCCAGTGCTTACCAGGAGGAACTCTAATTCTCAGGGATAAAAGGAAGTTCATATCACAGACCCATTCAGTCCCAGGCAAGGGGATCAGTTAATGTCATTGATGGTGGTTTTATGATGTGGACATTTATCTAACTAAAAACTGGAAAGAAACCCCGCAGCTCCTTTCACATGGGCTGCCAAATAGCTGACACATGGCAACAACCTTTGTTCAGTAATGACCTAGTTTATTTCGTGTGGTGTTTGGTTAGTTGACTTTACTTGGTTTGTAAATTCTCTGGGGCAGGGACCATCCTCGTATTTTGTGTTTGTAGAGTGCCTAGCGTAATGGGATCATGGTCCATGCCTGGGCCTCATTGGTGCTACTGCAATACAAATAATAATTTTAGAATGTCTACCTCATCTGGCTAATTGTATCACCGTAAACAGGAAAAAATGCATTGCCAAACTTTACTGCAATTATTTTCAGACTATCTTGCCTTTTCCCACAGAATTCTGATACTTCCATGTGGCTTAACATTTAAAGAGACATTGACTCTATACACTCAATTTTTTGTATCATTATTTTACTCTAGCCAGTAATTAACTAAATAGAGCAGGCCTGGGAACAAATCGTTTGTAGCATAGCGAAAATCTTCTGCCTCTGAAGCAGATCGGTTTTTTGCAGAGAGGACTTTTCTTGAGTCAAGAGTGTGATGCTGTTGCAAAAAAAAAGCAAATGTAATTTTGGGTTGCATTAGCTGCGGCATAGCCTGCAAGTCATGGGAGGTGATAGTACCACTCTACTTGACACTGGTTAGGCCTCAATTGGACTACTGTGTCCAATTTTGGTCACCAGTATATAGAAAGGATGTAGAGAACCTGGAAAGGATCCAGAGGTGAGCAACAAAGGTGATCAAAGGGATGGAATGGAAGTCATAGGAACAAAGGCTGAAGGAACTGGGTATGTTCAGTTTGGAAAAGAGGAAATTAAGGGGGGATATGATAGTGGTTTTCAAATACTCGAAAAGCTTCCATAAAAAAGATGGCAGGACCAGAGGTGCAATAGGTTCAAACTACGGTATAGCCAATTGAGATTAAATCTCAGGAAAAACTTCCGAACTATAAGAACAGTAGAATAATGGAACAAACTTCCTCAGGAAGTAGTGAAACCTCCTTCACTGGAAGTTTTCAAAAAGAGTCTAGATAGCCATCTGCCTTGGATGGTTTAGACACAACAAATCCTGCATCTTGGCAGGGGATTTGACTAGATGACCCTTGCGGTTCCTTCTAACCTTATGGTTCTATGATTCTATGAGTTACAATGTCTGTAAAATAGTATACACATAGAATTTGAATGAGAAACCTTAAAGGGGCATTGTGAAATAATTTTGGATCTCAATGCAAGCTTTATTTAAAAAGAAAAATTGGGTGGTGATGGGAGAATAAGGTTAAAAACCTTATGTGAGTAAATTTTTTATCAGTTTAAAATATGTGAATGAGTTGGAGGTTTCTTTGTTGGTATGCTTGGGGGGAGGAGTTGTTAAATCATTGGGAGTGAGTCACAATAAGAATTGTTTCTATTTCATGTATTTGAATGAGCACAAGTAAATGAAATTTAGTATAGTGTTCGGTGCAGCTTGGAAGGTGAAAATGAACTAGTTATTTGAAAAGGATAAATGGGACGAATTGTGAGAAGCAAACTAGATTACTGAAATTAAAAGGAGTTTAAAGTAAAAGACTATTAGGAACACATGTATAGAAATCAAAGTGATATTATTTAAATGATCAGAATTAAACTCTCGGCTGGCATTGATTAATGCCTAACCTGAAAAAATATCTATAGTTGGTTGATTTACATGCAAATATCTTGTTGTATAGATTATGGTTTTTACTCCTTTTCCAAGGAGAAAAGGGAGCTGAGGAAACTGTAATTGCACATTTCTTTTTGTTGCACACACTAGTGATTGCTAACCCAACATCGGGGTCAGAAATAGGTCCCTAGGTGTTGAATCTGAGGTAGAACAATTTGGGCTCAAGTCTGGTCTCAGTATTTTCATCCTATATAAGAAGTAACTGTACTGAAAGTTGATGATGCCAAGTTGTTGTAAGAGAGAGGAGACTGAAGGCCACTGATTTAAAAGGATTTACTACAGGTTTATACCAGTGGAGCTGAGATCAGCTCTGGCCCAATATATGTTTCATTTTTTAAATAGGCTGCTCTCCTGGTTTTGATGGAATGGCAGGTGGTGGGGAGCATGTGTTTGCTCCAAAACTTGAATCTCCTTAAGTGTTCGTTCAATTAGACTGAAATATTAAGTGTCTCTTGTTTCTTTCATATTGGAGTGTGATATTATTACTCCTTTATGGGTTATGCTGTATGTATATAGTTATGTCAAATTATTTTTAGGGCCATAATTGCTTTCTCAGCTAATAGGAATTGATGCAATTATCCCGTCTGGTTTTTATTTTCCTTCGTGTTCCAATATGTGCCTTTCCAGCTCTGCTTTACGTCCCATAGGGAATTGTGAAGGAAATGCAGTGCAGTGCTTCAGAAAACTAATCTCTTGGAGGTTATTTATCTCAGGCACAACTTGTTAACTTTGTTCCTTTCATGAGGCAAAAATAGAAATGAAACATTTCTGTGGTTAACAAGTATGGACTCTTATAAAGGCAAGGTTGGAAACCTCAGTTGCAGATAGTGTATAGCCCCTAGCAGATCTTTTCAGGTAGGAAAAGTTCTAATCCTTAGAAAGAATTTTCAAACTTTCATTCATTAAATGAAAATTTCAGTGACCAGTTGGGGGTCAACTCTCAGGTTCTTGGATCAGCCCCAGACAGCAGGTGCTGGGACTGATATAGAGGAAGCATCTTTCAGTCCTTAAATACATCCTTTTTTCCCAGCTCATCTGATTCTCAGTTGGCTTTAGGTAGATTTTATGAGAGTCCAGTTCTCAGCTGAAACAACAGTTCTTCAGGAAATGAAATCTTTGAGGTGGAACAAGAATAAAGTAACAGGCTAAGGACCTTCCCTCCACAAAAATGAATCCAAACTATGTTAATACACAAACTTTGGAAAACCAGAAGTGAATATGGTTTTTTGAAGATGCCTATTCTTGTTGCTTACACAGCTCTCATTTAAAATAAGTAAGAGCAGCAAGGCTAAATATTAGCTATTTAAGGGGTCTAAAAACCCTGGAGGGAGACTGAATGATTACAGTAAACTGGTAGGGTTAAAATGGGGCTGAATTAGCAGGAAACTGTTCCTTCTCACCACTAGAAAATGTCTCCCAGGGGAAGTTTGGAAGCTTGCTTGTGTTGTTTTGTCAGGGAGACAGCCTAATAGAAACATAGGTGCTAGAAATGGGGAACAAAACTAACCTTTTCCTCAAATTCCCTTGACATTTACCAAACTAAACCCATTTTGGATCTTGACGTAAATGTGATATTCTAGAATTCATTTTTCCCTTTCCATTAGGAGTACAATTACTTTAGGTTTACACAATGCTAACTAGTATGAATGTTGATAATTGAAAGGGCAGTGTAGAATGAGTATGGCTGGCATATTAATAGGAATTCTAAATATAAGTGCATATGAACTTATCAAGTCCTAATTCTTGGTGTCATTTTGATACACACCTTCTGTCTTTGCTGGAGTCTACAGTATGTCTGGCAAATGATTGATCAACTTGCCTTCAGCAATACAATATTTTTTCTGCTTTCCAAATTCACATGAGTTGCAGATTGTGTTTAACCATTTCAACCATCTGGAAAGTTAAAATTACCTTGTGTTAAATGTTTGCATAAATAAGTATTCTAGAAGACAATGTTGGAAAATAATTTCTTGGTCATCTATTCTATTTGACTTCAGTATCACAGAATTTTTCGGTATACTAAACCCATACGTTTTTGGTCCAATCTCCTCTTAAATACTTAGTGTTGGGGGTCTCATCAAGTACCCATATCAAGTTGCCCCATAGTATGCGTGGTAATATACCATACAGTGTGTGTGTGTTTTAGCAGGATTCACAGACCAGTCAGTCATAGCCAAAGTGCAAAAATTTCATCTGTTGTCTGTCATGGAACGTGACATGAAGACATATATTAATGTCAAATTCATACATGATAGGTCAGGAGAAGAAGTTTATGGTGAAGAACTTCGTAGAGTAATTAGGAGAGACCAGAACAGCTGTAGTTCAAAAATTGTTAATTGTCAGAGGTACAAAAATGTCCTGTGAGGTCCAGCAATAAGGATGTGACTCTAAAACAAGCTTTCAGACCAAGAGCAGGAAATCAATGAAATATGTGCCAACTAAATGAAGGTTCATTTCTCCATTTGTGCCTAGTCTTCTTGCCTAAGAGGACACTAGTTTTTTGGTAAAGTAAAGATACAACATGATGGGGAATGCCTGGTTGGCATTACAAGTGCAGAAGTTATGCACTAATCCATTTTCTCTCAGTCTCTAAAAATTAGATAGCAGATTGTCTTCCCCTCATGAACAGAATGAGGGTGGAGTTTTGTGGGTTTTTTTACTTACCCCCCCTCCCCCCCACACACACACATAGAAAAGGTTTCCATGGTATCACCAAGCTTGCGAAAAGCAGAGATTGACTTGTGAAAGCAAAAATGACAGATCACTTTGGTTAGAGCCAGTCCTAAGTTTTTGTCAGTTTCTTGTGCATATGTTACTTATTTCAGTGGTCATCCCATACTATTATTCTCTGTTGTATAGTTTCCTTGGTGGGTTTATAGATATAATCCATCAAGAAGGATTGAGTGTGTGTGTGTGTGTGTGTGTGTGTGTGTGTGTGTGTGTGTGTTTTATTTTTATCTATTTGCTTTAAAGTTACATGTTTTATCTTGAAAAAAAAAACATTGAATTTTTTCCCAATGCCCACAAAAGTTTGCCAGGTTACAAACAGATGCACTACAAGCATCCTTTGCCAGTGCATCATAAACACCAAAACATTCTGCTTTTCCATACCTTAGCGAGCCAGCCAGCCATGTTACATTTGGCCAAATGGCTTCTGGTTCTGCCATTTAGCAGGAGGAGAACACCTAACTCCTTTCATTCCTATTAGGATCTACTGTAGATTGTAATCTGTGTTTGCAGGACAGGAATGTTTGTTGCCCTCTCAAATTCAATGATTTGTGGTTCTTTCACCATCTGTGCACCCAATTTCCCATCATAGAGCTTTTTAAAGGAAAACTGTACCATAGGGGACAGCATTTAATTACCTGGCTTAAAAATGAGACTTTCAAAATGAATAATGGTGGACTTCCCTTACTAGTTTTGTTTAACCACTTTAGCACTGACCCTTTTTATTGTCAATAAAAATAACAGAAACTACCTCACAACCAATTTCCTGTCTTTGTCATGCATTCAAATGGTAATTTCTAGACCAGTGGTTCTTAACCTTTACTGCAGCCTGCACCCCTTTGGTTCTCAAAATATGTTCTCACACCCCTTATCAAAAATCAAAATATTTTTCTCGCACCCCTTAAACCTAAAACATATGTTCTCGCACCCCTTAAACCTAGATATATTTTTGTTTGTATATTACAGTAATTGTTAAAAAAGTTTAATGTTAATAAATACATAGGTTTGATGAAACAAAGTAGTTGTACTTATGTGCCTGTGCTTAATTTGTGTTTTCAATGATTTACCTTCTAAAAAAATCTGGCATGTCTCGCACCCCCAGAAAGGGCATCTCACACCCCCAGTTAAGAACCACTGATCTAGACTGTTAACCTGACCCTGACAATGGCTAATACCAGTTGCTTCAGAGGAAGAAACCCTATAATGGAAAATTATGGAGTAGCTCATTTCTTATTGAGAAAGTTTTCTCAATGCCAGGAAGCTAGAGATAGATTTATACCCATACCTTTATTATTTCATCCTAGTCATATGTGTCTTTTTAAAATCCTACTAAGCCCTTGGCCTCAATTATATCTTCCAGCCATGAATTGCACAATTTAGTTATGTACGGATTATAAAAAATACTTTAATGAAAGGTTTCAGAGTAGCAGCTGTGTTAGTCTGTATCCGCAAAAAGAACAGGAGTACTTGTGGCACCTTAGAGACTAACAAATTTCGGATGCATCCGAAGAAGTGGGCTGTAGTCCACGAAAGCTTATGCTCTAATAAATTTGTTAGTCTCTAAGGTGCCACAAGTACTCCTGTTCTTTTTACTTTAATGAAAGTTACTCACGCAGATAGTCTCTCTGAATTCTGTGAGATATGGGCAGTAGGAGTGGGCACTTAAATGCAGTGCTGTGTGTGTGTGTGTGTGTGTGTGAGACAGACAGACCGAGACCAGCACCATTCCTAATATAACAAGACAATAAGCACAGTAATTTCTAAAATCTGTAAGGAAATTAATAATTAATGTATTGTGTGAATGATTAGTATAATATATACTTATACGCACACACATGCTTGTATTTTTGTGTGCTACATATAGGCACATAAGAATGAATATTAACCATGTATGTACTTTTGATAGCTAAACAAATATTTAATAACTAATCAGTTTTCCTTTTAATTTTTATTTCATTACATCATCTTAACATTGAGAAATATAGATGATTCTTGACTAACTTCATCTGAGCTCGCCAGGAGTTAGTTAAGAGTAGTGAAGTGTGTGTGTGTGTGTGTGTGTGTGTGTGGTTGTAAAATAACCAAGAGAGGTAACAAAGAAACTAACACAACCAACTGAAATGACTGGAAGGAAATACCTTGGAAGAGATTTTTTTTAAATGATGAAGGAAAATATATGGACAACATAAAAAATTCATATTGTTAGCAAACAAGGAGAAAACATTTCATTTATAGAGCGAGACAGAAAGTGATATGGGAAATAGATACACTCCATGTACATTTATTAAGTGCAACTTTCTCTCTCTTTCTCTTTCTCTCTCTCTCTTTTAGATAAAAAACCTCTTCATGAAATAAAACCCCAAAGTAAGTTGTTTTTTGTCTTGTAAATATATATTTTTTTTCATTTTCTCTTTCATTCTGCTTTATTTGTTTAGGAGCTAAATAAAACAAAGTTGTATGAAAGACAAATGGATTAACAAAAGCCTCTTCTTAGTAATCATAGATTTTAGATTAAATATAAAAAAGTGACTATTCTTCAGTAGTTATGAATCAAATCGTGGGCCCTTTCTGCAGTAATGCTTATCTTAGAATTGCTCTCTTGAGGTCTGATGTGGTTTTATGGTTAAAACTGGACCAAATGAAAAATGTCTATATAAACAAAAGGTTTTGCCCAACCAGCTAAAATTTTTGAGTTTTCCGGTTTCCCTTTTTACAAAAACACCCCCAAATGTCCAGAATTACAGTGAAGATATTTTGATTATATTTTTGACCTAATTATGTTGTGGGGGAAAATCTGTTTTCTGAGAAGCACTAGTTCTGAGTCTGAATATGTTAAAATTTCTTTTAATTCTTCCAGTGAAAGATTCCCTATATGTGCATATTATTTATTTGAAACTCCCAGATATAAAGGCCACATTTTATAATGAGCCTAAGTGAATTAGGCACTTAAATCCCATTTAAAATTTACTGAGGTTTGGTCATCTAACTATTTGGCAATCCTTTGGAAATCCCAGCCCAAGGTATATATCTTAGGAATACATAAAGTAGCCTTTAGATGTCAAATTGACGGTTAATTTTCATGGGGCTTCATAAAGGGAAGTTCAGTAAACACAGTTCAGAGTATTTTGCTATGTTAAAAAACAGGGATTTCTAACCAAAATGATTCTTTCGTAATGCATCTCATCCACTGATAGTCATTATATCCACACATATTGAGGATATATAACTTAGTTGCAAAAATGTGATGCAATAAAAGTAATAATAAAGAAGAATAATTATCCTCCTAGATAGCTGCACCTCTTGGCAGGCTGAAGGAACTTGGCCTTCAGTTTCTCATCTTGTAACACATTGGAGTTCTGTGGGTATCCTACATAACCATCCTTTTTACGCTTTATTGCTTGGATTGCACAGAGTCCTTGAATAAGAGCATTTCCCCTGTGCTTTTTCCAATTATGAAATATTTCTATGGAGATTCAAAATCAAAAGCAAACTGTAAAACATTCCATGGTTGACTTGCATTTTCATGCCCTTCTAAATTTGTCTTAATGGTACCATCCCCGTTCTGCCCCGTACTGTTGATCTATTTTGTAACTTATCTTGAGCAATTGTTGCATTTTTATCTATGCACCTCCTTCTTAATTATTGGATCCTAAAAGAGAATCCATCAAATTGCTTTAATTTCTGATTTATTAAAAATAAAACCTTAATGGGGGTCAATTTTAGTGCATGAGGCTCCTAGGGGGGATTAAATGGTGTTTCTTTAAGCTGTGAGGCTAGAAGTACATTATATAAATACAGCTTGTTGCTGTTCAGTGAAAACAGGGGCTTAGTTTAAGACTACATGAATCATTATTGATGCGAAATCAATCAGTTATGAAGATAATTAAGAAACAACCTGTTCTGCTAAATAGCCTTATACATGGTTCTCTGACTTTGACTTGTTTCATATCTGTTAAGTCTTTCACATGCGCAAAGAATGATTATATGGAGAGAGAGGTTTCCAGAGGCTGGAGGGGACAAAAAGAGAGTAAAATGAAGGGAGAGGGAGAATGAAAGCTAGAGAAATCTTTGATATCTCCTAACAAACTGTAATGGCAAACTGGAGGAAATGTGTGCCCTCCATGGCTCATGGAAAGCACTTATTGTAAATGAGATAATTTAATCAATTACATTTCCTAATGTACTAAACCAAATGTTTCATTTTCTGCTCCTGCACATCTTAAATTATCTTCAGGTGCTTTATGAAACTTAATCATAGTTAATAGAAACTTCATTACCATCAAATATGCTTTCAATAAGTGTTGTGTAACAGTGTCAGGAGATGGAGTGAAATATTGGTTATGATTACCACAAACACATACCCTGTAACAAAATCATAGAAACTTATTGCTTTAAGAAAGTCACTGCCTCCTCTGGGTCAGGAAGATGCGGTTCATTAAATAATAATTGGTTGACTTCAAGTGTTATTTTCAGTTGAATCCCATCTGGAAAAAAACACAAAGTACCAAAGTAAAAAAAAATTCCACAGTTCCTTTTTCTTGAATCTCTGTTTTCCCAAGGGAAAGAAATTCTGCATAAAAGACGAGAATGGAAAAAGAGATTAAAGTGTTGGGTTTTTTTCATTTTCATTTGTTGTTTGGAAACAAATAATAGTGCTCTGAATAGAAATGAAAGAATAAAAACTTTTTTATAAGCAGCATTGTCCCTTGAAACCAAATTAATACCATTTTGCTTTTTAAAATTGTCATACTTAGTGAATTCTTTTTTTCCCCTTCTGATTCTTAACTGTTTGTAGTTTTGCTGTTGTCTTTTCATCCCTGACTAAGAAGTAATTGTGTGAATACCTGAGTATCACTTTCAGGTCACATCTAATACCAAAAAACCCCCACCACTGAACATCTTGTTAAAGATAAGGAATCCTAGAAAACAAAAAACTTATACCAAGAAGAGAACCATCAAATTTAGGTCCCAGTTGTGTTTTTAAAAATATATATTTTTCATTAAAGTAAATTGTTTTTGTTGTTCTAATACTGTTAGTATTTTTTTCCAAATCTTTTTTATTAGTATTTGAATATTCTCCTCAGCACTTGTAATCCAAACATGGCAATCTTGTGCTGAAACCAAAAATGAAACTGACTGATCTATTTTATTGTCTAAGATGAGTGAAAATGAGAATGTAAATTATCTAAGTAAATATGTTTGAATAATGTAAGAATTAAGAATTATAAATTACTATTAGTAACATAGCTGAGGGATTTTCTTAATGATTTTTACCCCAATGGTGTTTAAAATATGACAGCTCTTTAAAATATTCTCAGTTTTACATATTCTGTTTTGACAGTGAAGAATAACTTCTGAACTCCTGTTCTATACATCTATAGCCACCTGTGCTCTACACCTCTGGCAGCAGCGGATTTTTATTATTAGCAGCGGTATGCATGCTTTAGATCAGAATTTAACCTATTTTAAAGGAGGAGGGAACAAATTAAGATTTTCCACTTTTTTCTGTAGAAAAGGGATACTTTTTAAAGGTTATATGTTTAAGACAACTACTGGATAGGTCAATGTAGTTCTCAAAAGGATGGGAATGTAGAGGTGGGGAGCTCATACACTTGTTAACTGATTACTTCTACCCCCTGGGATATATACCACTCCAGGATGTTTCATAATAAACAACACATCTCCTGGCTTACCCAACATACCAATTATCCACAAAAGTTAATTCAGGAATAGAGTATCAGAGTTAATTATCTAACAACAAAGATTGCTTGGGGACAGATAAGTGAGAAGAAATTGAAATGTAGTTGATTTGTAGACTTCCTTTCTTATACCCTGGTATTAGAGATTGAAACTGAAGAAAGAAGGTTACTTTTGTGGTTAATGGCAGGGACTCAGGAGATCTGGGTACATTCCAGGTTCTACCACTGTGTGATATTGGGCAAGTCTCGTGATTTCTTTGTGCCCCAGTTCCCCATCTGTAAAAATGGGAAAATGATACCTCCTTTGTTGGTCTTGTCTATTTGGATTGCCAGATTTTTGGGGCAGGAAATGTCTTTTACACTGTTTATGTATGTCACCTACCATACTGGGGAGGGGGAGAGTCTCTTGGCACTAACATAATTCATAATAAAATGGGCTCAAAACTCCACTGTAAATTTTCTAGCATGACAAACTGTCCAAAAAGTTTCCAAAGTCTGGTGTGAGCAGACTTTGAAACATTTTCATTGTACTTATAGCAAAAGTTTGGGCACATTGTGGGTCAAAACTGGGTACTTACCTAAGAAAATATGCCATAATTACAGTGGTGGTTTGCAAATATTGACTATTGAATAGCAGGTTAAATCTTCCCTCCATTTCCTGTTCTGTCTGACAGCTGCCAATAAATGCTAACTTCTCCAGTCATGCTAGGAAAGAAAGCCAATCCATTTCCTAACATAATGAGAGAGAGCAACAATTTCTGTTTGTGTGGAGGGAAAAATGTAGTAGAAATAAAAGAATCAAATGTCATAAAGATACCATATGCTCATTATAAAATTATTTCCAGATATTTTTAAACCTTATGTGGGCTTGGGTTTGCTTTCACCCAAAATTAAAAACAAAACAAATCACCAAATTGATACCTTACTCTTTTTTTTTCTTGAAACTTTATTTTTTTTAAACATCATGACCTTAAGGATGACTAAGTCATCCTTGTTTTGCATCATTTCATATTCCTTTCCACATGTATTCTTAAGCATCTCTATAGCTGATCTGTTCTTAGTCATAGAGCTATTCTTCTCCATCTGTATCAATAAAATATTACTCAGGGAAGAAGCTGACCAAAGATTGCTAACAATCTGGAGCTGTAGTTTCAGAAATATTTTTCTTCTTTCATTTTTTTTTTTTAAGAATCGAGGACCTCTTGGAATATCCCTTTTTCCCCTTTGCCACCAGTTAAATATGAAAACATACATGCTCTGTCTCTTTCCCTTTCTACTGCTGGTCAAAAAAATAAATAAAAATTGGTGGGGATCATACACCTTTCACAAAAATGTTTTTGCTGTTCTGGTGGCAAATTTTGAAAGGGATGAAAATTTGTATCGGAAAACTTTGAAACTTGAAAAATGTTCAGTAGCTGTATCTGGCTAAAAAAAAAAAAAGGTTGATAGACATCTCTCTTTTTCTGGCCATTATTTCACTGAAATTTGAAATCCCCAATACACACTTATCAAAATTGTGAAATTCTAAAAACTTCAACCAGTGCTAATGACTTATACAGTATACATGAGCTTTATTTCTAATAGAGCTACTTGGAAAAGGAGTATTTTTCCCTTCAAAAATATTCAAATTTTAAAAATAAAGAAAAGCCATTTTGATTTGTAAAAATACAAATTATAAACTAAACAGAAATTTTTGCAAAAAAAAAAATCTAGTTCTTGATTTTAACCCCCCCCCCCCCACACACACACACACACACAAAATAAAGAGAAGTGTAGACAAGAATAATTTGACCCTTGTTTCTAATGTTCTTTTTTAAAAGTCCCATTTGTGGCACATTGTCAAACCATTGACAGCATAGGCTAAACATGGTCATATTGTATCCATAGGCTGCTCTGATCGGCAGCTCAGATTCTTACACCATCACCATATAGCCAATTTTGAAACAGCACTGAAAAATTCAATCTACTGCTTAATGAGAGAGGCATGACCTGCATCAAAGATCAGTCCAATCAGAGAGACACTAAACTCCAAGGGCTTTGGCAAAGAACTAGAGAATGAACCCTACCCAGAAGTCGCTCACTTTAAGTTCCTTCAGTGTGTCCTGGCCCTCTCCAGGAGCTAGAATTCTGAATTCAACTCAGAAGAGACACTCTGTTCCCCTCACGGCAACTAGCAATGGGCTTTGGAGCAACTCCCTTCCTGGCAGAACTCCCTCCACAACAGAAGAGCCTCAATCAAGAAGATACTGCTCCAAGCCTTATCCCAACAGAAACTAGGTACCGAAAAAACACACCCTCCACAAACTTGTGCTGCAGAGGCAATTTAATTAGCTAGAAATGATCATCTACAAGTAAGATTATTGATGGTTATCTTCATGAATGACTGAGTGTACTTCATATATCTTCAACGTTATGTCCTAGCCTATGTCTCCCCTGCCACCACAATCTGCCTTCTTTTGCATATGGACACTCTGACCCAAAAGTAAATTATGTTTTGTGCAATTATGAAAGTCAAACAAAGGTGGCATCTGATAGAAATACAATAAATGAATGATCATGTCAGGACATTAAACTCTACAAAGACCCTGGTTTTTTTAAAAATTTGTGTTATAGTGTTTAAGTTTCCTCAATACATCGCTTTGCGTCTACAATATCCCTTGTGGAGCTGGATGTTGAAAGTCCCAGAACTATTAGCCACCCAGAGTAGGGGAAATCCCTTCATACAACTGATCTGAACTCTTCCCAGATGTTCCTGGACCACAAGCTAGAAATCTTTAGGGGCATATCCCAGTTAAACTCAGGTACACGAGTCTGTACGTGTTGGAGATTTTCTGCCACTGTTTCTGGAGTGGCCACTGTAAATATAAGGCTTTTTTCCAGGGAAGAGCTTGACAGCCACTCTGATTTGCCCTGAGAGTCTCTGTCTCTTTACTAAGTAATGCAATCCAAGGAGAACCGGTTTAAGGTAAATGGAGATTCTGTGAGCAGAGTTTGCTTTATATCTCTGAGTACTTGGCTTGGATTCTGTAGAGGACGGCTTGATAACCAATAGCCCATTGCTTCAGCCTACTTAAAGCAGCATGTATCTTAATTTCATTTTTTTTTTGCTGCTGGTTGCTCCTATTGTACAGCTCCCTTGAAATTAGGGGGCTGTCAGTATTCCACTGGAGCATTTGGCAGAATAGCTAGTGTGCGTTCCTGGCAAGTTAAGTGTCCAACATTTAGTTTACGTAACTAAGTGGTAAACCAGAAAAAGCAACTTTTACAAATTAGGTCCCTGCTCACAATTTCTCAACACATGTCATCAGCATCCTTCTGTCCTATTTCTCTTAAAATTGTCTGACCATCTGGTTCTTAGATACAGTATAGGGTTTGAGGGTGAAATTCCTACCTGTGTAGAGCTTGGCACAAGATAATGCACTACATAAACCCTTAGACTAAGAATTAAGTGGTGGAAGGCCATCTACTGGCCTTCTATACAATACTGCATTCTTCCTCTATGCTATTACAATGCTTCACAATGTATTCGCCATTTACTGCTCATTTATTGAAAAGTTCGGTCTGAATTTCCGATTCCTACTTATTTTCGCTATGATTTGTTTGTTTAAAATAATACACTTTCTTCCAATATGCATTTGATAATGCAACTACCATATTTGTGAGACAATAAAAGCTTTACAGAGTAAATACATGACCATTTCTTTCTCTAAAGCAAAATTCAGCATAAGGGGAATTATCTAAGGGCCCACAAAGTGTCTTGCCAAGTAATTTAATTTCATGGTTCTTGGTCTCAACTCCCACCCCATCATGCATAGTTGGACCTAGACAGCTCTGTTATTGCAGGTCTCATCTGGGCTACCCTCACCTGCTACCAAAGTTTTAAAACATAAAAAAAATTGGTCATAAGCTGCCCAATACATAAGCACTGTTTGGTTTCATATCTGTTTTTAATGGCAAAGAGCACTTGCAGGAATTCCCAATGATGGCTCAGATTCCATCAGCTCAGTAGGACAAACTCTGTAGGCTGACTCCTTAGCTTTCTTGTGTGTTTGAGAGGTGGTAAAGTAAAGTAAAACCCACAGGAGAGGGTGAAATATGAAATCTTTACTTCACCAATCATTCCATCAAGTTTGCTCTCTCCTGGATGAGCACCAGGGCTCAACCCCAAACCCTATATGTCCCTGGAGACCAGTGAGAGACAAGAGTTGGTGTTGGTGCTGGCCCTGCTTTGAGCAGGGGGTTGGACTAGATGATCTCCTGAGGTCTCTTCCAACCCTAATATTCTATGGTTCTATAAGAGGCATTTTGTTCCCTAACAGTGCCTCTCCTTGCTATAGTTGTGCTGGAGTCTCCTCTTTACTAAGACAATGTAACTCAGCCCTTAATCTCCACTAGGCTGGAATGGGGAATGATGCTTGTCACCCCCAATGTACCCACCCCGCTCCCCAGACCTGTGGAATACGCTGCTGTGGTGGGGACAAAGCTAGGATGAGATTTGCGCTCAGTTCTCTTCACTCCTGGACCTGCGAATGCTGAACCCTCCAGTCACAGGAAACATCAGATGATGTGCCAGCCATTTCCTGGAAACACCTGATGTTCCAGTTGTCTCCTGTTGTGTTTTTTTTTTTAACACCTTCCCTGTGTGTTAAATAATCATGAAGGTTTATGAGAGTGAAAGAGAGGAAGAGAAATTAAACAAACGCCCATGCATGGCAATTGCTGGGCAGGAGGACACCCCAAGCCCTCACTACGCACCATCCAAAAATCTCAGCATATTCCTCACTGAGGGCTTGTCTATACTTACGCGCTGGTTCAGTGGCTGGCAATCGAACTTCTGGGTTCGATTTATCGCGTCTTGTCTGGACGCGATAAGTCGAACCCAGAAGTGCTCCCCGTCGACTCCGGTAATCCTGCTCGGCGCGGAGCCTGCCTGCCGCATCTGGACTGCGGTAAGTTCGAACTGAGGTACGTCGACTTCAGCTACGTTATTCACGTAGCTGAAGTTGCATACCTTAGTTCGAATTGGGGGGTTAGTGTAGACCAGGCCTGAGAAACATTAGTCTTGAGATCTAGTCTGAACCCAGCTTAATTTTTACCTTCCCAAATGCACCAATCAATCCTCATGTGGGCAGTTTGTGGAGGGGAGGCAATATGAGTGTGTCACTAATCTGGTGCCTACATTTTCTCCTTTCAGATATCGAGAATGCCAGTGACATTGCCTTGTACTCAGGCCTGGGTGCTGCAGTCATTGCTGTAGCTGTGCTGGTAGTCGGCATTACACTCTATAGACGGAGCCAGAGCGAGTATGGGGTGGATGTGATTGATTCATCCGCGCTGACAGGAGGCTTCCAGACATTTAATTTTAAAACAGTCCGGCAAGGTTAGTGTTGTGATTTCATCATCTTCCCTCGCAGCTTCTGTTGAGAAAGAGCATGCAGCCTCTAGAAGCATGAGACCTCCACGGGAGAGCGGAACTGGCTTGTGCAGAGCAAAGCGAGTGGTCTAGTGGCAAGGGTTGGGCCTGGTGGTTGGAATTCTAGGGTCTTTTCCTGTCTCTGCCACCAATTTCTGTGTGAACTCAGACAAGTGACTAATCTCTGCTTGCCTCAGTTTATCCCTCTGTATGTGTGTTAGAAGTTGAGTATATTATTAGCTTCTCCTACTGCATTGACAACTAATAAACGCAGAAATCATTAGCATTCAGTAAATTCCTACTCGGTTCCTATTTCTTCTGGTTTTGGTTCCCAACTGAAAGTGGTTAAATTTTCATTTGTTATGTTCCTAATTTAAACAACTAATTTTCAAGCATTTTATGTTACATTGTTTGCATGTAAATTTCTATATCCTAAGATATATAGAATAGCCAAAGATGCACAGTTGTGAAAATATATTTATTTGGGGTTTTTTTGATAAAGGACTTTGGAAAGTCACTGGTAGATTTTACAAGACATAAATAAAACCCCATGCTAAAAAGCAGTCAGTTTCTTGGAATATTTCCTTGGACAAAAAAAATGAGATTTTGAACTAAAGCGGTGATCATTATAAAAACTTGTATTTCTTGATTCGGTACCAGTATTCTAAACTAGATGCTGGCCTTATTGTGGGTGGGTGGGTGTAAAAGTGGCCCATTTTTTTTTCTCTTTAGGAAAGTGAAATGTTGCAATTGGTGTATGTATGTGCGTGAGCACGCACGCACACACACACATATTCTACTTTCCAAGAGAGACATGCTCCACAGAGCATAAATAAAAACAACTTTGGGATGCAGAGGAATTTTATTCATTTATTTGGAAGTTCAAGTTGCCTGTGAAGAGTGGTATATAATTTGTAATATCTTTTCCACATTATCTGAGATTGAGTTTCCAAATGAAATAAGAAGCTAATTTGTTATAAAAATCTTGTTTTGGGTTTTGTGTGGGAGATTTTGATTTGGTTTTAATATTGCACAGACACCTCAGTCAGAGGCACCATAAACATGCCCACACAGACAGTTTCTTATATTTGAGGATGCATTAGTTCAGTTGCAGGTACTTTGGATGTTGTTGGAGTTTTTAAAATGAATACTTGCAAACAAACAAAAAGCCCCCAAACAGTCTGAGATATCACATGTATTCTAACCCCCACCCCTCAGCCATACCTATAAATCACTATTTAAAATATTTTAGCCACAAGCTTAAATGCTTTGGTGGATCCGGGTTTTAAGACTTGGATCCAAACTCCATTGATTTCAGTGGGAATCTTTGTATTAACTTTGTAAACAGCTTTAGTTTCTTCAGAATGACACAGAGAGGAATAAGATTCAGATACTCAGACAACATGGTGATGAGCATGATATAAAAATCTAGACAGAGAGACCTCTAGGGACTATAGAATCCTCTCTCAAACACTGGAAAAAAACAGAAAACATCTGACTTGTTGTTTTTTCCCCCCTCCTGAATGTATCTCTTGCAAATTGTTTTGGTGGGATTTTATTGGCATAAATTTTAAAACTGGAAACCCTAAATATATAGAGCCAGATTCTGTCTCCCCAGACTGGCTCTGTGGAATGATACAGGTAGCTCAAAGAAGCCATAACCTAGCATCAGTCTGTATGGAAAGGTTACCTTTAACTGAAGTAAAGCCAATGTTCTCAGCTCCCATACCAAGATGTAAGGGACATGTCAGAGGTATGTGAGGTGAAGGGAAAGAGCAGCTCTAATCTGCAATTTTTAGCTGTTGAACAGTCTTTGGGAGCAATGGCCATATGGCGTAAACTAGAGCAGCCCTTGGGCAACTCTGTTTTATGTTGAGGTAGTTGCAGATTGACCCAGAGAATCATTTTGACCCAAATATGGCAGGGAGAATCCATCCCATATTATTCATGATTTGATTTCTTCAGTTGACAGCTTCATGTGATATCCCCAAACCTTAACCTTTCTAGTTAAGAATAATCTCTTTTTAGTAATCCCTAATCTATTTAGAGGAAGAGACTAGTTCTTCTGACATTAGCATGCTGGAGGTTAGCAGTAGGAGGGTTTTAAGTACATTATGCTTAGAGAAGCCTAGAAGTTTTTATCTAATCTATCTAATTGAGGAATGGTGCAACTTGCTTAATTGCCTTGTTCTGGATAGGAAAGAGTTGGTGTAGCTGGGAATTCTTTTTACATTCGAAGCTAATCAGCTGTACGCAAACATCCAATACACTCAGTTTCTTTAATACCATCTGAGCTGGAGAAAATATAGTAAGACTATCTGCTGCTGTTTTATATTGACAGCAACATCATTTAAAAAAAAAACAACAAAAAGCCAGGTCTTGGGAATGACTCCCTCCACCCCCCTTT
The DNA here is from genome assembly GCF_013100865.1 of Trachemys scripta elegans. Taxonomy (NCBI): domain Eukaryota; kingdom Metazoa; phylum Chordata; order Testudines; family Emydidae; genus Trachemys; species Trachemys scripta. The sequence continues at coordinate 153,873,623 of NC_048299.1, forward strand.
TTTAAGATGCCGAGAGCCGCAAAGAAAGGCTTACAAATTATGCTTATTTTCATCTAAAGAGAAATCATACCAAAGGCAGCAGCATCTGGTTAGAAATATGCATTAGAGCAGTCATTACCCACAATGAGTGAGCAGCTAAAGTGTCTATTGCCTTATTTATCAGTGGCGCTGAGGAAAATATTCAGTGGATGCTAGAACTGCAGAGGATATTTGTCTGCAATTCAAGTTTTTGTAGCAGATTAGACATGGATCTGTTGACCCAAACTGAAATGAAAGGATCTGCAAGTATGTGAGAATGGAGCTTTTGAGGGATCCAGATTCTACACTTTTTGAGAATGATTAGTGATGGTAGCAGTCCAACTTGAAACATATTAAAAGGCCTAATTTTCAAAGGGTGGGTAGGCTCAGCACTTTTTCAAAAATCAGATGTTTTTTAAATGTCTCAAGTTGGGAACCTAAAAATCACAAGTCCTTTTTGAAAATTGAGGCCTTAAATTTATCGATTCTCCTTCTCTTTCACCTGGTGTTCTCTGAGTCAGTCTGCACCCAGAATTAGATTTGGAGCCAACCTTTTCTGCATAATTGTGGTCCCACATTTCTAGTCAACCTAGTTTTCTTCAAGCCTGAATCCATACCTTCCTATAGGCTCACTAAAAGAGTTGGTGTTCAGACACATTTTCATTTGGTTTACACTTGACTCCTTGGTTACATGTGCCTTGACACGGCCTGGAGCCTAGAAAACATAGAGTTCAGGTATCCGTTAGATCGATTTCATTGTTTCATCTCCTTTGGGACATTGCCACATGTGATTCTGATTTCTGAGAGCACTGGAAAACGAGAGGAAAGCTGGATGGGTGGCAGTGAAGAGGTCAGAAGGAGGATGCCAGTGTGATGAATTCATGCACATTTTTCTAGGAATTATCAAAACAAGGATAAAACCTTGCATCTCAGAGTCTAAGTGTTCCGAGAACGGTACGTTTTATAGACATCTCTTAGCCTCTGAGCCTGGCTTGTTTTAAAGTTTTAACTTGATCTGGCAAGAAGCACAAATCCTTCAATAGACTTTGTAACAGCAGATCCTAGGCACCTGCATATAGCCACTTGACTGAGGTTCCATGTGGGCTTGGGATTTTTTTACCCATATCTACCTATATGGAACTCATTGCAAGATAAGGAACTAGATCAGAAAATATTCTGCTTTTAACATTTCTGAAGCCCAACAGAATAATTTTCCAGCATCTGTTCTGATTTTATTCTTTGTTATATTGCCTGGATTGCTTTTAAAAGTTTAACTGCAAACAGAAGAGGGAGACACATTATCTTCTAAGTGCAGTTTTTTTTATTGCCAATATATGAGGTGGATATGTTGCAACAAATGATCATTAGATGCCCATGGATATCAAAGGCCAGATCCTCAGCTGATGTGAGTCAGCTTTGCTCCGTTAAAGCCAAAGGAGTTACATCACGTAAGAGTCAGGCGCCCAAAATTTTGTAGTTAATATAGAGCTGACACCATTGTTTTCCAGACTGGCCTGTGAATTAGTACCCTAAAGGAACCTATAATTTGGGCTAAAGTGAATAACAAAAGAATTAGTACAACAGCCTTTGCAAAAAGTATATTGTGCATTTCTAATACAGCGACATTTATCTGAGGATCTTCGAGCACTTTACGAACATTAATTAAGCCTCACAACTCTCCTCTTTGTGTAGGAAAATGCTATCCGTTTTTATAGATAGGGAAACCATGGCACAGAAAGGTGAAAGGGGGGGATTTTTGAAAGCACCTCACTGACTTATGAGCACAAGCCCAACTGTAAGTTACTAAGGTACTTTTGAAAATTCCAGTTAAAGTGACTTGCCCAGGGTCATACAGTGATTTAGGAGTCCTAGGTTCTATTCCTGATTTTGCAACTAACACCCAGCCCTCTACTTTAACCACTGGGCCACACTCTGAAATTGTAATATACAACATAAAATGGAAAGGTGGGTAAACAGACTTTTCCCTGTGTTGGTGTGGAACTCCACCTCCCTCCCCTGTTTTTCCATTACTCAGATTAAATCCTGGTATGTAGGCATTTTTCTAGGAACCACTATGCACATAACAGTTTCCCTTGCTTGTAAAATGGTAACTGAGTACTCAATCAATTTCCTTTCATCAGGTAACTCCCTGCTTCTGAACTCATCCATGCAGCCTGACTTGACAGTGAGCAGAACGTACAGCGGACCCATCTGCCTGCAGGACCCCATGGATAAGGAGCTCATGACAGAATCTTCACTCTTTAATCCCTTGTCAGACATCAAGGTCAAAGTTCAGAGTTCGTTCATGGTTTCCCTGGGGGTGACGGAGCGGGCCGAGTATCACGGAAAGGCACATTCTGGAACGTTTCCCCATGGGAACAACAGAGGCTTCACGACAATACATGCCAGGAACAAAACTACATACATTCAGAATCTGTCATCTCTTTCAACAAGAAGTGAGCTGAGAACGACTGGCATTTTTGGCCACCTGGGTGGCCGTTTAGTGATGCCAAACACAGGTGGGTGAATCATTTTCTTTTGAAAGCATACAAGAAAGATGTGACCTAAACACTTTTGCTGTATAGCATTTCATGATATAAAGAAGAGAGGAGCTCACTTATTGGGAAATGTGAAAACTACAGGAATCTTTTTCACACAGAAGAAAATTGTTACTATCAGATCATTTAGTAAGATTACAACCAGGGCCAAATTCAGAGATGAGGGTTTATTACATGTTGATAAATTGGCTTTGTGTTTGAGCTGTTATAATCCAACGTCTTCTCCTGACTCCTCTTACCGGGTTCTTGATCCCACCATAGAGCTCCTCTTAGGGTCTTACACTCCCCTTTCCAATTTGTCCCTCGCAGTCTAATTATATCAATGACTGATCCAATGAATGGACGATGCTACAGAAATATCTGTGGGATATCATAATGATGAGAGACCATTGAGGAGAGCCACTGTTCTGAATGAAAACTACTGTGTGTGGCTACGCCTGTTGGTCTAATTAGTTTGTTGTTTTTGGATTTTCCAGGGTTGTTGTTTTTTCATTTCTAACTTAGCTCTGTTCTGAAAGGACATCTCCAGAATGCATCACTTCCGAGGTAACTGCCAGCTCAGTACTGGGTTGAGCATCAGAACTTTGCTTGAAATAGAGGAGTTAAATTTGCATCTCTAATAGATGATGTTTGCTTTGTGACTTTTGAGCTTTGTAACTTAGCATGAGATTCTCGTCATAGCTCTGCTTGCTAGTTGCTAAAAGGAAATGGAGTTTTTTAAACTTGCAGCCACTGTGTGAAACCAAATTAGAATCAAATAAAGGATATGAAGATTGCATCACTGCAACATATTACACTGTGCCAGTGCATTTATGTGGTGCTGACTACACCTTTTGGAGTTGTGAAATGGAATGTGTGTCAGAACTGGCCTGATGCCACTATTTCCAGCTAATTGGGTACCTTTTGGATTCTAGTGATCCTAGAGTTGAGATTCACTTTCGACTAGAGTTTGATTTCACTTGACAACTTTTGTTCTGTGCATCCAAGCCTGTCTCTTACTGTTTGTTTAAATGAAATGCCATTTTCAGCCTTCCTCTTCCTATTTCATTGCCACTTTAAAAAAAAAAAAAACATTGTGTGTATTTAGAATAGATTGATAGTAATATGTAATTAAAAGTAATAATATTTAGCACACAGAAATGCATGATATATTCAAGGCAGTTGTTTCTCCGTGGACGATTTGGATGTTCAGGAATGAACATTACAAAGATAGCAAGACAGTGTAGCTATCAAAAGTGATGATGGGCAAAGGAATTCTTATTCTGCATCAAATTACTTTAAATAATGCTCATCCCACAAAGCAAATAAATTCCAGGTGTATTTGGTCCATGCAATTTACTTTTTCCCCCTCTACCACTAGTCTGAAATAAAATCTTGCAGACAATTGCAAATCACAGTAGCATCTCGACGTCTCAGGATTTATCTGAAGGTATGCAAGTGTGACAGGTTGAAGGAATCTGGAATCTATTCTTTCCTCCCTCCCTGGGAAGAAGGATAAAGGAGTTTGAGGTGTAAGTGGTGTTCTCGTCCATCCTCCCAGTGCAAGGAAAAGGCCGGGGTAGAGACCGTCGAATCGTGGAAGTCAACGAATGGCTACGCAGGTGGTGTCGGAGAGAAGGCTTTGGATTCTTCGACCATGGGATGGTGCTCCAAGAAGGAGGAGTGCTAGGCAGAGACGGGCTCCACCTAACGAAGAGAGGGAAGAGCATCTTCGCTAGCAGGCTGGCTAACCTAGTGAGGAGGGCTTTAAACTAGGTTCACCGGGGGAAGGAGACCAAAGCCCTGAGGTAAGTGGGAAATGGGATCCTGGGAGGAAGCACAAGCAGGAGAGCGCAAGAGGGGAGGACTCCTGTCTCATGCTGAGAAAGAGGGACGATCGATGAGTTATCTTAAGTGCCTATACACAAATGCAAGAAGCCTGGGAAACAAACAGGGAGAACTGGAAGTCCTGGCACAGTCAGGGAACTATGATGCGATTGGAATAACAGAGGCTTGGTGGGATAACTCTCATGACTGGAATACTGTCATGGATGGATATAAACTGTTCAGGAAGGACAGGCAGGGCAGAAAAGGTGGGGGAGTTGCGGTGTATGTAAGAGAGGAGTATGACTGCTCAGAGCTCCGGTATGAAACTGCAGAAAAACCTGAGAGTCTCTGGATAAAGTTGAGAAGTGTGAGCAACAAGGGTGATGTCGTGGTTGGAGTCTGCTATAGACCACCAGACCAGGGGGATGAGGTGGACGAGGCTTTCTTCTGGCAACTAGCAGAAGTTGCTAGATCGCAGGCCCTGGTTCTCATGGGAGACTTTAATCACCCTGATATCTGCTGGGAGAGCAATACAGCGGTGCACAGACAATCCAGGAAGTTTTTGGAAAGTGTAGGGGACAATTTCCTGGTGCAAGTGCTGGAGGAACCAACTGGTGCAGAGCTTTTCTTGACCTGCTGCTCACAAACAGGGAAGAATTAGTAGGGGAAGCAAAAGTAGATGGGAACCTGGGAAGCAGCGACCATGAGATGGTCGAGTTCAGGATCCTGACACAAGGAAGAAAGGAGAGCAGCAGAATACGGACCCTGGACTTCAGAAAAGCAGACTTTGACTCCCTCAGGGAACTGGTGGGCAGGATCCCCTGGGAGAATAACATGAAGGGCAAAGGGGTCCAGGAGAGCTGGCTGTTTTTTAAAGAATCCTTATTGCGGTTGCAGGAACAAACCATCCCGATGTGTAGAAAGAATAGTAAATATGGCAGGCGACCAGCTTGGCTAAACAGTGAAATCCTTGCTGATCTTAAATGCAAAAAAGAAGCTTACAAGAAGTGGAAGATGGGACAAATGACCAGGGAGGAGTATAAAAATATTGCTCGGGCATGCAGAAGTGAAATCAGGAAGGCCAAATCACACTTGGAGTTGCAGTTAGCAAGAGATGTTAAGAGTAACAAGAATGGTTTCTGCAGGTATGTTAGCAACAAGAAGAAAATCAAGGAAAGTGTGGGCCCCTTACTGAATGAGGGAGGCAACCTAGTGACCAAGGATGTGGAAAAAGCTAATGTACTCAATGATTTTTTTTGCCTCTGTCTTCACGAACAAGGTCAGCTCCCAGATTGCTGCACTGGGCAGTACAGTATGGGGAGAAGGTGACCAGCCCTCTGTGGAGAAAGAAGTGGTTCGGGACTATTTAGAAAAACTGGACGTGCACAAGTCCATGGGGCCAGATGCGCTGCATCCGAGGGTGCTAAAGGAGTTGGTGGGTGAGATTGCAGAGCCATTAGCCATTATTTTTGAAAACTCATGGCGATCAGGGAGGTCCCAGATGACTGGAAAAAGGCTAATGTAGTGCCCATCTTTAAAAAAGGGAAGAAGGAGGATCCGGGGAACTACAGGCCAGTCAGCCTCACCTCAGTCCCTGGAAAAATCATGGAGCAGGTCCTCAAGGAATCAATTATGAAACATTTAGAGGAGAGGAAAGTGATCAGGAACAGTCAGCATGGATTCACGAAGGGGAAGTCGTGCCTGACTAACCTAATTGCCTTTTATGATGAGATAACTGGCTCTGTGGATGAGGGGAAAGCAGTGGATGTGTTATTCCTTGACTTTAGCAAAGCTTTTGATACGGTCTCCCACAGTATTCTTGCCGCCAAGTTAAAGAAGTATGGGCTGGATGAATGGACTGTAAGGTGGGTAGAAAGCTGGCTAGATCGTCGGGCTCAACGGGTAGTGATCAATGGTTCCATGTCTAGTTGGCAGCCGGTTTCAAGCGGAGTGCCCCAAGGGTCGGTCCTGGGGCCGGTTTGTTTAATATCTTTATTAATGATCTGGAGGATGGTGTGGACTGCACTCTCAGCAAGTTTGCAGATGACACTAAACTAGGAGGCGTGGTAGATACACTAGAGGGTAGGGATCGGATACAGAGGGACCTAGACAAATTAGAGGATTGGGCCAAAAAAAACCTGATGAGGTTCAACAAGGACAAGTGCAGAGTCCTGCACTTAGGATGGAAGAATCCCATGCACTGCTACAGACTAGGGACCGAATGGCTAGGTAGCAGTTCTGCAGAAAAGGACCTAGGGGTCACAGTGGACGAGAAGCTGGATATGAGTCAACAGTGTGCTCTTGTTGCCAAGAAGGCTAACGACATTTTGGGCTGTATAAGTAGGGGCATTGCCAGCAGATCGAGGAACGTGATCGTTCCCCTTTATTCGACTTTGGTGAGGCCTCATCTGGAATACTGTGTCCAGTTTTGGGCCCCACACTACAAGAAGGATGTGGAAAAATTGGAAAGAGTCCAACGGAGGGCAACAAAAATGCTTAGGGGTCTGGAGCACATGACTTATGAGGAGAGGCTGAGGGAACTGGGATTGTTTAGTCTCCAGAAGAGAAGAATGAGGGGGGATTTTATAGCAGCCTTCAACTACCTGAAGGGGGGCTCCAAAGAGGATGGAGCTCGGCTGTTCTCAGTGGTGGCAGATGACAGAACAAGGAGCAATGGTCTCAAGTTGCAGTGGGGGAGGTCCAGGTTGGATATTAGGAAAAACTATTTCACTAGGAGGGTGGTGAAACACTGGAATGCGTTACCTAGGGAGGTGGTGGAGTCTCCTTCCTTGGAGGTTTTTAAGGTCCGGCTTGACAAAGCCCTGTCTGGGATGATTTAGTTGGGAATTGGTCCTGCTTTGAGCAGGGGGTTGGACTAGATGACCTCTTGAGGTCCCTTCCAACCCTGATATTCTATGATTCTATGATTTATGTTGGCTTTACAACCGTGTAGCTCCATTATGGCCACAATGGAGAAAGTTCCAATGTACACCATTGTAAGAGGAGCATCAAACCATAAGCTGCAATGGCTGTTGTGCATATGAACTAAAAGAAATGAAAATCTTTATAAATCCAGTTTGTTTTTGTAGGTGATCTCTCTATTATGAGTTTCTCCTGATCAAAAGCACCAGCAGATTCAATTTGGCAAACATTTGTGTTTAATGTAGCATTGAGTAAAGGTCCTTAAGGAAACCTTAAACAATAATTGAGCTTTGCAAACTATAAGGAGCTTTACAGATGACAAGATTCATAATATTAATAGATATATAGGTGGATAACGTGGGGACAAAGAAGAATGCACAGATAATGCCATTTTAAATAATTGGTTTACTCCAACAGCTTTTTGAGATCTAGCAAAGCTCATTTTAAAGGTTAAGAAAGTCGTGCATGCATTTGTTATGCAAAAAAAATACTAAATAGAGAACTCAGAACAGGTTGTTCTGTTGTCAGATCAAATAAAAGGCTGTCAGGTAGCAGGTGTTCCCTCTCGCCCCCCCTGCCCAAATCAAAAGCTAATTGCTGGAGTGACGTGTCAAAAATAGAAACTTTTTCTAGGCCCTAGAGTGTCAAGATATTAGACAGACAATCTATCTTTTTTTACTTCATAACTTGGAGCTCCCTTTTTGATGGCACAGATATTCAGCTGCATTCAATCACTGTGTTCTGATTCCTGTGCTTTTTCTTCTGGGTTGAAAGATGGTAGCGGATCTTTGATTGAGGTGAAGCTGTGATAATTTCAGGCCACCTCTGAGCTCTGAGTAAGCTCAGACTCAATTTCCAGCTCTGTCTGAGTGACGCTTGACTTCAAGTTTGCAAATGTCAAACTACTGTTGTACACATCCAACAATGTGGTCCTGGCCCTTTCAATTTCTTCCTATCCTGTAGGAAGGGTGTGTGTGTGTGTGTGTTTCACCAGAACTCACTGTTGTCCAAAGGAGTTCACCCTGCAAAGAGGCAGGCATTTTTAAATGCTTCATAACTGGGAAATTTCAAAGCACAGAAGGCACCTAACCACTATCCACTTTCACTGGGAATTAGCTGTCTTAACTGTACTTTGTGCCTTTGAAAATCCACCCCCTTAAACATTTGTGGATTTTCTCAGCATCACAAAAGAGCTAACTTCTCTCTATCCCATTCTAATGGAGGAAAATGGTTGCCCTGAAGTTAGCCCTAACTATCAAAGTGTGTGCCTATAACAATACAGGGAGAGCAGTACCTAGGGGATTATCATAAATACGGTGTCTAACCAATGTAATGATGGCCATGCCTCTCTAGTATTGATATTAAAACCTAGTTAATAATGAATCTCATTGTCAGGAGGCTCCAAGCAGGGTTTTTTAATGTGCCTCATTCTTAGCACAATTGAAAGAGACTAATGATAACCAGCATGTTACTGAATAATGTTCATAAATTGGAAGCACAAATAACTTATTTTATAATGAGTCTTGGGCTGCATGACTGTACAGCAGCTCTCAGGCTTACAGGAGCGCAGCTCACGCTGCATCGGTAATGTTATTAGAAGGATGCCATCTCTCCATTGAAATTATAATCACCAAGTTGTATGCTTTTCTACTCTAGCATTGGTTCTTCTGATGAAAGAGAGGGTGAGAGGTTCATTATTTGAGGGGGAGGAAGAAACCCTGAGGTTTTATTTTTGCAAAGGATTTTTTTGTCATGCATAACCAGTTCATTTCTTATCATAAACAAGAAGATGCATTAAAGAGAAGAACTGTGCTCTGTGTGCTCTTATCTGTTAGCTGATGTAAAAGATTTACTTCAAAGCAATTGCTACACACAAAAGAAAGCTCAGGAACTCCACATGAACTGTGGGGCTGGGTTGGGCTGAGCGTCCTTGGCTTTGCAGTGGACTGTATACACCTAGGAGAAAAGCTACTGAGGATTTTAAATTTGGATTATTTCTTTTTAATCTAAATAGCTATATCATCTGACCATACAGAATAAGAATAAAGTCAGTGTCAGAAGTACATTCCCTAGGGGACTAGATGGCTCTGAGAACTTTTAATGGGATACAGAGTCTTTCACCTTTGTGTGGCTGGAGTTGCATTCAGTTCAGAAGTGACTGAAAGTTGTTTGAATCTGATGGCTGCATTAAATAAGTTAGTGGTTTTATTATGTCCCCACTAGGAAATGGGTTTGAGAACCCCTCACAACTGGAACTAAACAGAACCTTTGCTGACAGTCTCAGCAAAGGGGCTAAGGACTGAATGAGCCCATGAGACTGAATCCTCTCGTTTCCATAAAGGAGTCCCTCCTGTGCAGGTGGCATTGATGGCAGAGTGGGCGAGAAGTCTTTCTATACCTAGGGATGAAGAGAAGAGTTCAGTCATCAAGGTTATGCATCCTACATCAGTGGTTCTCAAACTTTTTTTTCATGAACCACTTGAAAATTGCTGAGGGTCTCAGCGGACCACTTAATGATCTGTCCAAATGTTGTTTGTACCATTAGCAAACTATTGTAAAGCGCTATATTAAATAAAATCAGATAAAAGCGCTATATTAATAAAAAACCTTAATAATAAACAACATTTTTTGTTCTACAAATAAAAACACACAACTCATATTTTAATATCTGTAGTCTTACCTTTCTAATGCAAGGGATGTGCCCTCTCTCCCCCGCTGCAGCAGCCCCTGAGCCTCTTTCTCTGGCCGCCACAGCCCTGCACGTCGCAAATTCCCCCCCCCCACTTCTTACCCCACTGCCCTCTCCCACCTATCCCTATTCCCCCTAAGGCCACCACCTCACCTCACATGTGCATCTTCTCCAGGGTCCAGGCACCTAATTAATGGAGCCACGCCTGCATGGCTCCACTAATTAGGTAGATGGCCCTTCATTTTTTCGTATGCTGCCGCCCAGGCACGCACTTTAGAGGGAACAACCCCTGGACCACCTGAATGGAGCTTGCGGACCACTGGTGGTCCATGGACCACAGTTTGAGAACCTCTGTCCTACATAATTCACTGCTGCAAAAATACCTCAATGTCTGCTCTTTCAAAAACTCGCATAATTGCAGGATGCCTGCCCCACTGTTTGTATAAAGCCTAGCCCAGTGAGGACCTAATCCTGATAGGGGCCTTTGGGAAATACTGTAGTACAGACAAATAAACAAACCATTTTAATAAGATGTATTTCCTTAATTTGATAATGGCCCACCCTGTACTACCATTTTCAAACAGGCTTTTTGCTAGGGTAGTATACATTTCAAAGGGTTATAATTCAGAAGCAATTTGTGAGGTTTTCCTTTATGTCCAAAGTATTTCCAGAGCTTTGGATTTGGGAAGTCCAACAATAACCTCTAAACTTGTTCTGTTGTAGGAGTCAGTTTGCTGATACCACATGGAGCTATCCCTGAAGAGAGCTCATGGGAAATCTATCTTACCATCAGTCAAGGGGAGTCCAGGTGAGAAACCAATAAAAATCACATGGCAATACTGTCCCAAAAAAAAATCATAATCCCAGCAAATACTTTTCTGATAACCATCATACCAATTATTGGATTATGTGGGCCTCATTCCACCCTCTTTTACCTTGGTATAATTATTGACTTCATAGGAATTACTGGGGTAAGCAATAGCACGATCAGGTACTTTGTATGCTACCACTCTGAAAACACATTCAGATATGAGAACTCTGTTGAAGGACTGGATAACTCGGGGGAACTGGGTTTTTTAGTAAGGAATCTTGAACTTCTAGGTTATCAGTCTGACTCTTCCCATTGCTGATGAATAGTTATCACCATCCTATGGACATTCAGTGACCTATGTGAAATGAATGAATGGGTTCTCAGTCAAGTTCTTAGTGCATAGATAGTCCAGTTCCTAACTTATAGATAACTCTGCTCTGAAGTCACTATCAGAAACTGTAGTCACAGACAGCCAACAAGAGAGCAGACTGTCATATTGCCCCAGCAAGAATTGAGTGGACCATGGAAACTGAACTGTCCTTTGACCATTAGAAGTGTGATCCTTGTGCATTGCATTTGGCAAGGTGGTGAAGAGGGTGTTTGAAGTGCCTTTGCCCTGCATTTTTTCTGTTTTGTGGATAAATAAAGGAGTTCATTCTCCCAGGCTTTCAATCCAGCACCATTGCAATCACTTTAAATAAGTAGAAACAGAAGGAAAAGGAAAGTTGTTACTAAGCTTTTGATAAGTTCAGGCAGCTGATTTTTGTGCAGCTGTATCATATGTGCTGCCATTATCTCTGCCACATAAAATATACCTAGCTACTCTTTTGGACCTTTTCATAAACGAAATGGCCATTAGACATGGGGGGGGGTCTGAATTCTGCTATCACTTATGCCAGGAGTAACTATATTGTAATCAGTGGAGTTTCTCCAGATCTACATCAGTGTGAAAGTAGAATTTGACCAAGGGTCTCTTACCTCAGATTAGTTTTTTTCCCCTTTTTGTTACGAAGGAAAACAGCCAGAGAAACAGATGGTTTTAACAGATTTTGATAGCTGTTCCCATAAAAGGATTTTCTGTTTCCCAGTGGCTTTAACTTTTCACACAACATGGGTTATAAAGAATCAAAGTGCTCTCTCAGTCAGTTGTTTTTCAGAGCCCAATGGATTTTGCTGATGTGCAGTGCTAAGTTTGGCACAAGTTATTTTCTAGGTTCTGCTAAGTTCTGTCTGGAAACTTTGTTCTCAAATACCAGGAGACTCAGTAGAGTTAAAAAGTGAAATTTTACTTAATAGAATCTAGTAACTGAAGTGAGCACACTTAGGTCACAAATGTAGCATATTGTCACAATGCTAGTAAAAGGATTTGAGGGGAGGCAGATGTGAAGCGGGTAGGGTGCTAGCCCTACTTCTTAATTGTCACTAATTACAGGACAATCCTTAAATTTTAGAGCCCAAATTCCTTTTATCTCAAATGCAAAATTGTGAAACAGAATAAATCAGATCTGTGTCAGGAACCCAGTTTACAATATTGAGTTTCTAGGTGATGTTTATTCCAAGTCAAATAATCCTACTACTGCATTATTTTTCTTGTTGCTTTTGGATCCTTGTCCCTCAGCTGAGTCTCAGCAGGGTAGTTCTTGTGGGGATATCTGTGACTTGAAGGGGCTTGGCAGACCTTAGGAACTGCACTAGTCTTAGGTTGCTTTGAGAACCTGGGATGAACCATACAGACGTTCATTAGTTAAAGCTTCTTAGTAAGGCAGATGAGTTTACACACATTCAGCAGATGGGCAAATTGTGATGGAAAGATAAAACCAAAAATTTCCAAGTGTGTCTACTAATTTGAGGTGCCCAACTTGAGAAATGTAGGATATGTGGGTGCTCAGCACCTCTAAATATCAGGCTGGAGGTGTTTTAGATTGGGTACCCAGAATTAAAGCACTTTTGAAAACTTGTTCCTAAATATCTTGCCTGAAATCATAATGGTGGAAGAGAGACAGAGGAAAAACACCCACACCCATCTCTGACTCTAAATTATTCTCCAATCATTAGACAATACTCAGGGCCTTCTGGACTTTTAACAGTGCTAAGTGTTATCTGACTGCTAGCCACTTCCTGCCTTTAGTGCCCCCACTGTTGCACATCAGAGTTATTTTCCTTTCCAATATTTCCATTTGAGTGTATTTGATATGCACTTGAGAAACTGGCATGTTAGTGGGTTGTTTTCATCCCCTTTTACTGTACATATTGACTTAGAGTTGCTCTAGCTTCTTGGGTAAATATAACTTGTCACTTAGTTTTCTCGGTGATGTATTTACTCAAGAGAGTTTGTCACAAGAATTCTGGTTAATATATACTACTGAGATGTATTTTTCTAAATTAAGCAAACTTGATTTTATCATTAAATAATGTTAAGATTAAAGATAAAAATCAGTAAGCCTAGGACACTTAGAATCTTAAATTCGCCTTTTGCTCCTACTATTAAGCCACAGTATGTATCATTTAAAGGTTTGTTTGCACTTCTGCTGAGTATAACTTTCCTTTTTCTCTTACTGTTTACACTGAGATTCTTTATCTTGTGATCCTGACAAATCTCTGGCTAAGCAGTGTCAGCCTAGTACTCGGATGCGAGACCTCTAAGGTACTGTAGGAAACAGTGTTGGCAGTTTAGGTTTTTATACCCGCTCAAGTCACCTAGGCATCACTTTGCTCTCTGAATTAGTGTTGAAACAATGCCCTGATATGTTGCTAGAGCACAACTGGTTAATTCCATATAGTTAATTCCATATAGTAGCTTGATGCTGTTTATACTTCATCATGTAAGTTTTCTGACTTGTTTTCATATTTTATCATCTGTTCCATTACCATTAAGCACAAATTCTGTTTTCTCAGTCTGTTACCAAGAACTGTTCTGAAACCCAACTTCCCTTCAGTCTTTGCCTGAGGCTTCCAAAAAATTTCCCTGCTTTAGCTCACTAGGTGCGAGGATTAGATTTATTAGTTTTTCCATCACTACCACTGGTACAAGATGCAGTGGGACATTCCAAACAACATTCTTACAGTGTAATTAAATAAGCTCCCACTTTTTGCATGTTTCTTTAGCTTCCTTCAACTTCGCTTTCATAATTTACATTCCAAACTGAGCTGAACAGACAAGTTGCAATAATAATTTCAGTGGTGAATTTCAAGATCACTCTTTTTTTTTTTTTTTTTTTTTTTTTTGGAGGGGAGGGGATGCACCCTCTGTATAGAGGGGCCAGAAGCAGGCTTATGTACCTCTCAAGCCCTATTTTTAACACTTGAATAGTGGTCCAAGACTGGCCAATTCCCAGAGGTTTGTCTCCATGAAGCATTATGGGGATGGAGATGGCTCTTGTGTTCAAGGAAAGGAGCACTTTGACTTTGTTTAGAAATGTGGGACTTTCTTCTCTTCGCGTGGGGTGATAGACTCTTTATATGCAATCGTTTTCTTTTTTTTACATCACTTCTTTTTTGAAATATTGTCCACTTTTCCTGTACCTATATTCAATATAGAGTAAATATTTGGTTACAGTAGCTTAGATAAATAATTGCAGGTGTTTTTCTTTAAAAACCAAGAGGAAGAGCTGTCTGTGGATTTTAAAGTCCAGGGATATTTTCCAAAACTTATTGTGAAACCCTTTTCTGCTTTTCTCTGATATCTGAACTCCTTTGTGAGAACTTTTACATTCCATCCCCATCTGAAATATTAAGATATGTGAAGGAAAGGAGGGGAAAAAAGCAGCTGTTTCATCTGCAAGGATTATGCAGAAGTGAATTAAAATGGGTTAATTAAATACAAGTAGCAAATTTTGCCTGCTGTTTTATTTTTGTGGGCAGAAGCAGGGGTGGTGAGAACCAGACCAGAAAATTACCATAGGGAGATTTTTTTTTAATGCAATCCTATAAAATGAAACAAATGCAAACATTGATTTATTTTTCCACTATAATACAGGCAATGTTTCCTTTTCAAATAACGGAGACAGCATTGATACAGCCATCTTAGCTTTGCTGGAATAAAACAGACTTGTTTAGCAGCAGCAGCATCCTGTACTGATACGCAGGGAACCTGGTTGCCTTTTGTTGCTTCTTGTTTCCCATGGCAGAAGAAGCTGCAATCTCTGCAGAGTTGATACAGAACTGTAACTCAGTATCACTTTACTGACCATATGCATTAAGCAGCCACCTCTCGAGTGAAGGACATCAGCCATGTGGACAGCTCACTGTACAGCAGTGGATGAAAGGTTAAATTATGGGTTCAGGAAAAGGATGTTTGTTCCCTTTTCCTTACAAAAGTTCTGCTCTGTGTAGTCATTTATGATTCAATAGCAGTTCTAGTAAAGTTTCATCCAAAAGACTGTCCACCCTCCCTGGTTTTCAGATATCACAGTCTAATTTGTTGTCTACATTAGGTGGATGAACAGATGTATCTACTTCTTAAGAATGTAGTGTTGACCCTTGAATGTGTGGTTCCAGGAAGCCATCGGGGGCAGGGATCATGTCATCTTATGACATGATCCCTGGTTAAAGCGGAGATCGTTCAGTATATTAGACTAGTCATCATTACTATCACCTCCTTCTTTCAGCCCCTGTGGGGAGAAGGTAGACATTAAAAGACATTCTGAATTAAGCCCAGATCTTTCCCCCTGCTCTGGTTCCATTGCTATCATTTCAAAAATCAAACCATAATTTTTGTCCCATCATCTGTGCAATATACCAATTCTTACCACAAATCATCTGTGTCGGTTGTGAATTGGTGTCATACAATCCTCTAGAATGTGGGTCTTGTGCTAAATCTAGAAGAAGAAGAAATCCACGTCTTAAAATGTTCCAGAGTCTTGAAGCACAGTGCTCCTGGCCAAATCAGCCATGGAACCGGTGATCTCTCTAAAAGGAGTCCAAGCCAAAGGTCTGATGATCACAAATATGTTGTTTGTCACGTAGAGCCTCAAGAATGGGGCTGGCTGCTGGGGCTTTATAACGGATGCATTGAAGGGCTCCCTGAGAGTAAAGAAATAGGCAAGCTTGCTCTCAAAAATACCATACTTCCTTTGATGCTGGCAAAATACATTGGATATTGATTTCTCAGAAAGTAACAAAAACCCTGTTGATTCAGGCCCTAGCAAGAATTAGAGTGAAACATCTCTTGCCTCCTTGCTTAATTCTCTCTCTTTAAACCTCCTTAAGCCGCTAACACTGAGCAAGAGCCATACTGTAAAAAAAAGCCAGCAATCTGGTGGCTTGCTCCCTGAACCAAAAAGTCACATCACTGGAGTTACCCACACATAGCCGGGAACTGTGGCTGATTGGAGTTAGTGCAGCTAGGAATATGTTATTTGCCTGACAGTGCTGGGGATTCTTCCCACTTTTGATGTCTCTTAGTGAAATAAATTAATAGGCACATAGAGACGGGGATGACACAGAAAATCTGGATTCAATTCCAGCTCTGTCACCAATTCTTTTTATGGTCTTGGACAAGTCATTTAGTTGTCCCGTGCCTCAGTTTCTCATTTGTAATATAGGCTAGATCTACAGTTACACCTAGGTGACTGGCATGTAGGTGTGAGCATCCTTATTGCAAAGCCATATCTGCAAAAGTATGTCCTCACTGCTTCTTGCCTGAGTCTGGCTGGGACACAGCCAATGGTTCTTTGTGCTGAGATGCTTTAGGATTCTTTCCCAGTCAATTGTGTCAATACCTGGGGGAATTGTGGGAAGGGCACTGGAGGACTATCAGCACCTGAGTGATTTTCCCTGCATCTTCACTACATTGAAGGCAGGTTCCAGCCTAAGTTTCAGTGGAGCCTGGGCTTTAAAAAAACCCCTCCCCCTGGGCTTAAGGGACCTCCAAACCTGGCTCAGAGGTTTTGCTGTATAGATGGAAGAGAGGAGGGGGAGTTATGATTAAAACCTAGGTCAGAGCCCAGTTTTACTGTGCCGTGTAGTAGACATCCCCTTGGAAATAATGAATCCTTTCTCCTATTCTTTGTCTGTCTTGTCCATTTACACTTCAAGCTCTTTGGGGGCAGGGACTGCCTCCTACTGGGATCCTAACAGAATAGGGGTCCAGCTAGGGTTGCCAACTGTGACTGAAGCTATTCTGGGAGATTCCCCCCACCCCATGACATAATATCATTTTCTTAAAATATCCTATTAAAATCTCCTGGATTGCTTTCAGTATTCACCGGGAGATCGATGCCGATTCTGGGAGACTCCAGGCCAACCCTGGAGGGTTTGGTCCAGTCTCGGGTGGCACCTCTTGGTACTACTGCAATACAAATAATAAATTAACTGCATTCAGAAGCGAAAGACTGATCGATATAGGCTACTTGTTCTTCCATACAAAGAGTCTGCACTCACTTAAAGGAGAAATAATAGATCTATTAGGAGCAGCAAACATTTCCTTTACCCTTACTTTTGGGAATAGCCAGTGATGTGCCAGAGTCCTCATCAGCAGTAATGTTGAAGTATTGGAAGTGAATCTGTAGGACTGGAAAGCCAGATGTCGTGGGATTGTCTGGATCATAAGGAATAACAGGATTTCTTAGCAGACAATGAAATTTGGCAGTGCTGTGAGTATTTTGGCAAGAGACTGATTGAAATCCTATTCCCTATTGAAATCCCCCCTTAAAAAAACCTGGGTCCTGGATTTCCAAGTGGTTTTTGACCACTTTATGTGATAGGTTCACACTTATGGAAGGGTTTACATAACAACTTCTAGGCCCCTCTCAAAAAAAAAAGCGCAAGATGAGCATTTTAGGTCACAAAATGCTAAACAGTACTTCATTAGTAGTGACAGCAGCTCCACACATCAGAGCACAGAAATGATTTAAGAACCCCTAATCAGCTGTAAGATTTTGACTAGAAATTGTGCTTGCATTCACAGCAGCTGATTTCTGAACCCCACACAATCTTCACAGCTGTTCATGCAGAGGTGCTGGAGGGAGAGGAGACTTTGTGTGGTCCTCTTGTCTCTCACATACTAATGCTCCAAAACAACCTGCTGCCAACAGCAAGCCCGGAGAGATTTAAAAGAAAAATAAATAAAAATTACATGCTGGAATTCAATTAGTTTGTTGGGGAGGGTAGGAGAGAGAAGTTTGCCAGCTGTGTCTCCTCCAGCACTTCACATTCAATAGTCAATACCATGTCTTATTGGGGTTCAGAAAGAATAGGACAATTGCTGTAATAAAAACACTCAAAGCGCTAATGGTTTTTGCGTAGCCTTGACAATTTGGCATTCAAGCTTTTGTTTCTTGTGGAAGAACCAGGGCCGGCTCCAGCACTTCTGCCGACCCAAGCAAAAAAAAAAAAAAAAGCCGCGATTGGCGGCGGCAGTTCAGCGGCAGGTCCTTCGCTCCTAGAGGGAATGAGGGACCTGCTGCCCCCGAATTGCCGCAGGTGCCGCCCCTCTCCCTTGGCCGCCCCAAGCACCTGCTTGTTAAGCCGGTGCCTGGAGCTGGCCCTGGGAAGAACCACAATGCTCTGAGTAAAAACAATTAAAAGGGAATGGGGAGAAAGAATAAAAACTGAAACTAATGAATACAGCTATTCAGCTCTGTTGAGGGACTGAGTGTGACGTGCCATGCCAAATCAATCCACTCATTCACTAACACGAACAGCCTATCTCCAGAAGTGGCCAATACCTGACATGCATTGGGGGGGGGGGGAATTGCTATACCTCCCCATTTCTATGACTTAATTAATGTGTGTAAAGTAGTATGAGATGCTCAGAGGGAAGGTTCTATTTAAGTGCAAAATATTGTTAACTTACAATTACCCAGATTAGAGTAATAGAAAGTTATTCAACACAGAATATAGACCCAATACAAACAATAGGGCTAGCCCAATTATTACTGGGGCAGATTCTGCCCCCAAGTGTTCAAATCTTGTCTGGTCACAATTTTCTTAGGTCTCTCTTTTTTTTTTTTTTGGTCCCTTTGACACTCCATAGTACAAATTGCTATAATTTTAACAGTGTATTTTAATACCACACGGATTGTAATATGAAAGTGATGAGAATAGCCCAAATGAGTCTTAATTAAAGATGCAGCTGGAAAGATAACAATGGATTGTGTTCGCTAAGAGGTTTGAATAACATGAACCTTCCTTCACTAAGGGGAAAACCACCGGTTCATGCATCCGATGGCATTTTGAAAAGGGGCTCCACATAGTGTAATTATGCCTTATTTGTGTGCGTCCTTTCTTTTATTGCCAGTTCTTCTGGAAGAAATAGCAAGTCCTATTAAGGTGATTTACCATAAACATCATTGCCACTCCAGTTAAGTTCTTATGTTTACTACTTTAACTATGCTGCAATTATCACCTGTTGAACCAGAACTCTGTGCTTCAAAAGACTGCCGAGTGACATGGGACCCAGTAACTACTGCATTGTCTTAGTTGTAGCAAATATAAAATGGCGCTCATTTTCCCAAATGAGGTGACTGGTTGCACACTGAAAATGGGGCACATAAACGGATACCATTGTGTGTGCTCAGATTAGAGACAGATGTATCACATCCAAATATAAGGAGGAAATAAGATCACTCACTACACAGTATTAGAGTTTTGAGACATTCCTTTCCTGGTAGGGCAGTGGAATTGTGTGTTAAGTGTTCATAGAATTCTCCCAACAAAGTAGGAGAAATTTGGCAGGAGTAATAGAATTTTAAGGCACAGGGCTGTCTGTACGCAAGTCTAGTGGCCCATACCTGAATTGCTCGCCTTTCTCAAACAATGCTCAGTCTGACTCTAAAGACATTTGGAGGAAAAAATGTATGTAAGGTCTTGGTATTCCAACATAAGTGTATCTATCTATGTTAGGTACTGGTATAGTTTCTATTACCATATTATCTGAGTATATCTGGCCTGTATCACTTAAAATAAAATATCCTGTACAGGTCAGGTCAGCTCCTTAGCTTGTGAACTCAGAGCAGGGGCCGCTGTTTCTTAAATGTTTGGAAAATTATTAGCAAGTTGTGGGTGCTACCATAAGTAGTAATATTGTTTAATTTACACTTTTTCCAATACGTAAAATATATTTAACTATTGATGCTAAAGCTGCACTATTTCCAGAAACACCACCCATATACATGTTTATAGATATCCCAGACTGTCACAGGTTGGAGTAGAATGAATTAAAATGAGGTCAGAGTATGGAGGTAGAGGCAGAAAGAAGCTGATTGAAAAGATTAGAAGAAGAAAAGTGGAGGAGGGAAAATTTCATGATTCAGGGTTCTATTTGCCTATTTCTCTCTCTGACATTCTGGTTTGATTGCATTCCAACAGAAGTGTGATGATTCCATGATAATCAAATGCAGTAACCCACACTGCATGAAAAACTGAATGTATTTCAGATATTCATTGAATTGTTACTTCCTAACCTCCATATAAGGTATGGACACTGCTTTACACTGTGTATGTGAACTGGCCATTTAAAAATCGATTTGCACATAGTTTGTAAGTGTCTAATTTGTTAAATCAATCAATTCTTCATAAATGTGTGAGAAGACAGATTAATTCAGGTTTACATATAATATGTAACTTATGCAATATTTCTGTTGACTTTTGTGTTAATGTAGAACTTGACACTAAAAACTGTGCAAAATTCCTCACCCCCTACCACATTTATTGCCCCAAAAACAATAAATCATCACATTTCTGTTGTAAAGGGAATGGTGCATGACTGCAGATTGCATATATTTTGCTGTTTGTTGTCAAAATATTCATTTTTAAATGGATTTTTAAAAATAATTAATTTACTTTCTTTTTCCCCCAAACCAGTTCTGGTGTTTATATTTAACGGCTTGAGGTTAAAAAAAAAAAAAAAGCACATTTATGAGTCTGAAGTAACATGAAAGTTAGTATTCCTGTCACCCAGAAACTGAATTACCATGGGAAATCCAGATTCAAGGCACAGATCTTGGGCCTCCATGTACAGAGCTAGAGCTCTTTGGCTTCCTTTCTCTAGGCACTATGGTTCATTCAGAGCCAAGTTCCCATTAGCTCTGTTATCTTTATATATCACATTGATTTGTGGTCTGTTTTTAGCCAGTAACAATAAAATAGCAAAACAAGCGTAATCCCTCTCCTCCCCTTCTCCACTAACATACCTTGCATCCAACCCCACTGAGTTAAAGCAAAGAACCTGCTAGGGCTTGAGTGTGTGTACGTCTTTAGCCCCACTCCCATCTTTCTGGTTTCAGTGCCTTTGCAATATGTAAGGGGAGAAGAACATGTGGCCTGTAGCCCCTGCTGATGATCTGCCTTCCCTCTAGAAGATACGTGAGCAGCCACTTCTACAGCTAAAATAAACAATGCTTTTAATGGGCACCAATTCTTCTCTTGGAAGCTAGATCCTCTCCATAACATTCTCACACTGACTTCAGGCCTAGAAGCCAAAGTCCATTTCAGGATCCAGATCTCTGTAGCTTGGAGATTGAAATACAGACTCTATTAGTTTTTGTGATAGGAAATGTTAAAAACTTTTCCTCCCTCTCCCCTCCCCCCCCCCCCCCCCCCCCCCCCCGTGGGCAATAATTCAAAACACGGCAGCATCAGATTCAGGAGAGCACTAGGATGTCAGTTACAAGGGATGGGCCGCAAACAAGCAGGCAGACATGCTGGGAATTACTTGGCTGATTGTCCCAGCATTCACACCAGTGAGTACAATGTAGCTAGGCTTGAAAGGATTAGATTTTTCAATAAATGTCGGTTAACGTCGATTTCGCCAACCACACACTAACTGACGAAAAAATATTTCCTTCAATAATAATCAAAATGTACAGATAGGCAAAGTAAAAAAAAGTTACTTTAGTATGTAATAATGTCTGATATAAGGATATCTACTTTGCGTATTTTGGCATGTGATGTTGGCAGTTTGTTATAGAAGTAACTTTTCATATTGCAGTTTAAACTTTTCATATTGCACTATTAAATCATTATTGTCTGACCGCCCCATAATTTCTCGCAATTGTGAAAATTTAAAGAGATAAAAATAAAAAATTCTTAACACATAATTTGGTGCCACTGTGAAAATTACATGAATAAAAATGAAAATATATTTAAAATAAACACCCATTGAAATGATAAAAAAATTGAAATCAATGTCTGCCAAGTCTAAATGTAGCCACTGAGGAAGGCATGCTGGTAAAATAAAATTAAAGGCCAGATCCTCAGCTGTGCTTAATGTCTTTTTCAGGTTGTTAAGAATGTGATAATCACACACCATTGGCTTATTTATGTAGAGTTATTGCAGGGCCTAGAAGAGCAGTGGCAAAAATTACTGTTAAATTTCTCTCTGGGATATCTATGGTTGCTTCCTCTGTAGGTGGAATCTGGGAATCCACCCTCTCCTAGGAGTCATCTTTTCCTTCAGCTGTATTTCTTAGAGACAACTTCTGCCTCACTTCTGATCTACCTGCTTGTGTATCTGTTCCATTAGACTATGGCGTTCTGTATCAAGACAGTATGTAGCATATTAAAATGACCTCTATACTGCTGTTAGGCATGGTATTCCAAAAGATGGGCTAGAAAGGTGATCATACCAGCATTAATCTATCCTACAGCTATGTTAGAATAAGAGAAAAATATTATGCTGCAGTTATGTACCACAGCATAGAAAAAGAACCATAGATTCATTGCTCATATTAATTCATAAACAAAGAAAACGCATTGTGCAATGTTTGAAGACTCGGGAAATGTTGCACAGTGTAGTGGTTGGAGCCAGGCATTGTGAATGAGGACTCCAAAGTTCTCTCTTTCTGTACCACAGACTTGCGCCGTGACCTTGGGCAAGACAATTAAGCCACAATTCATCATTTCTTTCCACCATGCATAGTTGTGGAAATTGGGTGGTAAGATGCTACCAGATGAGAACAGTAGCACAGTGAACTAACTTTTAATCATTGCCTGGAACCCAGTGTCATCATTTACACCAATGCCTCGGTTTTTGATGCCCAATTTGAAACACTTTTTTGCTTGTTTTCCCAGAGGTGCTGAGCTCTGAATGACTTTATTTGGAGTTCTGGGTGCACAGTGCCCCTGGAAAATCAGGCCCAAAATGTCAATATTGGGAAATTAAAAACTGAACCACCCAAAATTTGAGGCCACCTCTTTCAATTTGAGTTTTAACCTCTCTGTGCCATCTGTAAAATGGAAAGGAATAACATTTGCTTCATGAGGACTTTGTGAAGCATCATTCAATATTCACAAAGTATTTAATTTCTTATGACACCTATCATATGAAGATTGCATTTTATCTATTTCTTATTAATATGATATAAGTTTATTTCTTTGCCCTAGTAGTTGTTGCTTTTATTTTTATTTTTATTTTTTTGAGTTAAGGCAAGCCTTGCCTTATTTTGTGGGGATTTGTAAAATTAAAAAATGGTTCCATTCTCAGCAAAAAAAAATATTCCTTTATTTTAGAAAGGAAATGACATTTTTTCAAATTTTGAAATTTTCGTTTGATCAAATTTGATTTTAAACATGGAAATTCCAAATTTGTAATTGAGATGCCCCCCTCCCCAAAAAACACAACCAAAAATCCAACATTTCCTCTGATCTGTGCAAAAGGCAGAATATTGTAGAATAAAATAGGAAATTATTCTCTGTAAAACCACATGGAAAAAAATGGCTATTTCTGCACAGCTCCATTGCCTATTTCTCTCTCCTTTACTGGAAACCTGTGAAGCTCTTGATTTTGATGGATTTGGAAGGATTGGATCTGGTTACTGATTTGTTTACTCTGCACCCAAGGGAATTTTAAATACCTGCATCTTGTAATGTTTCCCTTGCTTAATAAATAGTCCTGAACTGCATCAGATTCCTAATACCTTGTCAGTTGTTATAGAAAAGACTCCTGCTATTTGCAGTAAGTGTGAAAGTTCATCTAATTAGTTGATTTCAGTTCATTTGGCATTAAATAATTCCCAGAATTCCCTGTGTTTGTACAATATGTGCAACAGGGGGAATGATTCTCTGAAAGCAATTAAATTGCTTGTTTCAGAAGAGCTTGTCATTGGTCATTCACACACATCCCTACTATTACTCAGTCAGCAATTACACTGAGCCACAGTGACCATTATTGAGGCTATTCTGTTTCAGTGATTGTAGCTCACAGTTTACTTCTTCGGGGGGAGTTTTAGGCCACAGGTGCATTGTCCCAGTCCATTTCACATCATCCTCCAGCCAACCGGACAGACGTCTTCCTTTCTTTTTGTGAGAAGTGTTTTTTCTTCTTAACACTTCAAAAACTTGACTTATTGTGAATCATCACCAGTAGCCTGACTAAAACTCTCGATTCACAGCCCCTGAGGGTAAATGTAGTGTTATTTGCAGCTTAACCTATATTTTGTTCCCACTATGGGAGATGAATTATCCAACTTTGTGCTGGAGGTAACTTTGGCAAACTCCCTCCTTTCTCCTCCCCCCCTCCCCCCCGGCCTGTATTTTGTGTGTTTGTCAGCAGCATCCATTTGGCATAGGAGGCAAGAGTTGAAGGATGTGTGCCTGTTGAGAGTGAGATAGGATAGAGATGCACCTACCAAGTTAAATAACTAGGGTTTAACTCATTCTCTGGAAATATGCTATTGTTATCACTTCCAGCAGCAGCATCAAAATGGAGATAAGGAGATAAAATGCACCAGTCGTTCCTGAGTTACAGTAGAGAAGGAGTAATAATTGAACAACTTACCCAAAATAAATAAATAGCAGTTTGTCTTGAAGGTTTCTAATAATTCCAAGATCATTTCTATGAATCTGTAAGAAACTCAGTGCATCTTTTATGAAAGTTGTTTATGAATAACGTTTTGTGCTGTTGAGAGAGGTTTCTTCATAGTACTCTTAGGTTTATTTATTTATCTCTGTTTAAATCAAATGTGATTGGTAAAGAGTAGCATTCCTTGCTGGTTGATTTCATTTATTTAATTTTTCAAATGCTTTCAAATTACTTTGAAATATTTGAAAGAAAATACTTATTTACTTTCAAATATTTCAATTTATTTATTTTCCCAGTAGTGAATTATTTGTGAACCATTCATGATTCCTGAAAAAATGTGGTAGTCACAAGCATAATTAAAGTACTTTGGATGAATACATTTTGAGACTCTGGGTTGTTTCTGAGCCCTTCATTTGGAATACTTGCATATGCTTAAGGATTTTGCTGGATTATTTTTAAATTCAGCGGGACTACCGATATATGGAACATTAAGCTTGTGCTTAAATGCTTTACTGAAGCTGGGCCTATTTGTGTTGTGTTATTGGTTATCAAAGCCATGTAGTGATGGTGAGTTTTGGCTCCCTGATTGGATGACAGACTTTATACAGAGGAGAATGGCAGACATACCGAATTATGCGCTTCTTGTTTGACTTTTTAGATAAACAAACGTAACGATTTCTCAATCTCGGGGGATTTGTGACCAATTAATATTTTGACTCCTGTAACAGCAGAGCAGAATCAGCCTATTTATTTGTGAATATATTTGTATACCCAGTTTTTTTCATTTAAGACTCAATCCTTCAAACACTTGAGCACATGTCTAAGTTTATTCACGTGAGGAATCTAATTGACATTACTTAGATTGTCAACTCTTTGGGGCCAGGGACCATCCTTTTGTTCTGTGTTTGTACAGTGCCCTGGTCAATGACCAGGACTCCTGTGTGCTACAAGGATATAGATAATAAAAATCATGAGTAAGGTTATGCACATGATGCCAATTCTTTCCTATCTTATGTCTATGCAACCAGGGCCGGCTCTGGCTTTCTTGCTGCCCCAGGAAAAAAAGCCTCCTGCTGTCCCCACCCACCCCGGCACAGCGGGGAGGGCGGCAAGCCCACCGCGGCTCCGCTGGCGTCTGGAGCCCCGGGAGCTGGGCAGAGAGCCCGGCTAGGGCTCCGCTCTCCCCGGCGTCCAGAGCACCGTGGGGAGGGCGGCGCGCCCGGTTGTGGCCCCGCTCTCCCCAGCGGCCAGAGCCGGAGCACCACGACGCCCCCCTCCAGGTGCCGCCCCAAGCACAAGCTTGGTGGGCTGGTGCCTGGAGCCAGCCTTGTATGCAACGTCACTGTCTTCAATTCTATGGGCAGATTTTGGCCAACAGGTATGATAACATTAGTAATAAAAACACAAGCCACGAGGTTGAGACATGGACCCAAAATACAGTCCTCCGATAAAATAAAGACATGGCGTAACATTTTAAATTATGCCACTTTTGTCTAAAAATTGAATCAGACCCTTTCTATCGCTTCCATTTCATTGTTTTGCATATGCATTTACAATCCAGAAAGTGAGGGAAAATTGATTTGTGTGGGATGGAGATAAATTTAGGTCTGAATGGATGAGCAGGGAAAGAGATTCATATCAGATACTATATATTTATAACTTAATGTCTGCTATCTCTCTATTACCTATTTTGTTCTATCGGCAGAATATAAATATGTTCTCAAACCAGGAAAATCATACTCAATCTGGGAAAATTTGTGAGAAGCTGTATTTTTACACCATAATTTGTTTTATCTTTACTACTATGAAAATATTGTTGATGACAAGAAAAGAATTAGATGGTGATATTGCCAGCTGGTGCATAAAATAAGCCTTACTTACATAGAGTAATATTAACATTGTATTTGATTTATTCAAATGGAAAAGTACTTAAAGAAACAAAATCCTGAATTGACCAGTGGAGAATGGCTTATATGTGGCCTAATAAGTGTCTTTCACATCCAGCTTCAGATTCTATACTGAAATTAGCACAGTAGTTGGTTTTCCGTTTTGTCTGTAGCCAAAATCTGAGTGCCTCGGCCATCTGCTACACAAATATTTTAAATATTTGTGTATTGCCGTTAACAATAAATTAATTCCATTTTGATGATAAATGCTCGATAAGTTTTCATTCCTTTTAAAAAAGACTTAGAGATTTTTTTTTCTTCTTCTCATATTTATTTACATGTGAAGTCTACTGCCAGAAGGCACAGAAGTTCTTCTTGGTCCAGAAGTCACATGTGGCCCTCCAGATGTGACTGTCGCCACTCCTTTTGCCTTGACTATACCGCATTGCGCAGAAGTAAATTCTGAACACTGGAATATTCACTTGAAAAAAAGAACACAACAAGGGAAATGGGAGGTAAGTTTAAACTGCCCCTCTCCAAAGGCCCTACTGATGGTGAAAATATAAGATATAACCATCCACGCTGAACTTAGAGCTAGTCAAATGGGGATGGTGGGAAGAGACAAATCCAGATGTTTTTAAAATCCTTTCCCCCCACTGAAATTCAAAACTGATGAAAAATTTCACTGCATTTTATGATCTTGTCCCTGTCATGTGATTTAGGTTTAGCTTCCCAAAGGTCACATGACGGGTCAGTATCAATTGACTCCTGTTGTGTCTGCTGTTTCTAAGCCATTAAGAAATTCAAGTAGGTCTAAATTCTCCTTGGAGACCCACCCATAGCTAAACCTGACCAGTTGGGCAAAACTTTACCATGATGGAAAGAGAGGTAAGGAATTCCTTAAGAACTGAAGCATAAAGTTTCATATTTTTACCCAACATTTCTAGAGTAGAATCTTTTTGGACCTACATATTTCATGCCATTGTATAATTCCATTTAATTGGTTGCCTCAATGGATTACCCTGTGTCAGTAATGTGTACAGGTTTATTAAATGCTGCATAAAGTAGTTCCCATTTTCAGTTCAAGCTTTCAAAGTATCAGTTGACTCAATTGAGTTTTCCCATTTTTCCTCAAGAGGTGGAAAAGCCCAATAGTAAAACCATCCATGACTTTCTTAACTTTCTCTGCCTGCCCCTCCCCAAGGATTTTATCCTATTTGTTGCACTTTTCTGCCTCATTTCAAGTTCAACATAGTTCTTCGATACTTGATGCTGTTGCATTCAGTACACAGTCGGTTCCATCAGCACTGGTTGCCAGTATTCAAGGACTACTGAGGAAGAATGAAATATTGCAGTGCAAATTCCCCAAACCATTTATCTCATGACAATACAACACAGCAGAAGGGTACGTGAAGACAAAATGTTGTATTTTTTTTTACCAGAATAAACATTATCTTGATAGATGCTATAAGAGGATGTTAGCTGCAGACTTGTTCAAGGTTTGCTTATTGACTTCCATCTTCAAGGTAATTTCTTAACCTGACATTAGGAAAAATTAGCTAGGAATCCAAGAACACTTAAGAAGATGCTAATATTGCTTATGCATCATGATTATTACATTCTGCGCACAATGGATTCTGCACAATATATAGCCATAAGTGCTGCTGCTGACTCAGGGCTAGATTGTGAACACTTGAATGAATAAAGTCTATGCAATCTTGCCCATAAAGTATTTTACGTTTCAAACAAATTAGAAAAAATGAAAAGAAACTAACAGAAATGTCACGGCACCTTTTCTAAAAAGCCTTCTGATTTTGAAATGTGGTTTTCATTATATAGGAAGTGATGTCCATGGAAGAGGAAACTACTTCCTGCTACTGCCTATTGGATCCTTACGCCTGTCACATTCTCTTAGACAGCTTTGGAACTTATGCTCTCGCTGGGGAGCCCATCTCTGACTGCGCGGTTAAACAGCTGAAAGTGGCAGTGTTTGGCTGCATGTCTTGCAATTCGCTGGATTACAATCTGAGAGTGTACTGTATGGACAACACCCCTTGTGCATTTCAGGTACATTATTTCAACTCATGAATTTTATTTTAATTATTTTTCTACAGAATTGTGATCATGTATTATTTCTATTACTGTAGCACCTTAAAGCCCTCGGCCCTATACTAACATAAAACAAACAGATGATCCCTGGCCCGCGGAGCTTTATGCTGCCACGCGTCCTTTGTGATTTAATTCACTGGCGAGGTCACTCAGGAGACCAGGGTACTACTCCTGGCCCATCCACTGACCTGCAGTGTGTCTTTGCTCCCAAACACTTCAAGTGTGGGAGAGGAAACAGAGGCACAGAGACATGAAGTGATTTATCGAGACGCTCTCTCAATATGCATTTGCGCTGCGCCAAGTACAATGGGGTGTGACTGTGATACAGATACTAAAATATCGGTCGCTTCCCTTGTGATGTGTAATATTCATCAGGGTCATTAACCTTTACATTCTCATTAGTCATTTTTCCCTTTTTTTGAATTGCAGCAAGAATTGGTAGGTGTTTTTTGACCCTTTCCATAAGAGTTACACGATAATTGTGCATAATATCTTTTAAAAACCTCAAATGGAACCCTGTGGTAGTTCATCAAAATTAATTTTGATTTTTTTCACATGGTGTTTCTGTAGAATTTGCCTTATTTGGAGTATGCCATGGCTGCAGCTGTAATAAAACATTTGTCGTTCGGGAATAGAGATGAAGACAGTTGTGACAGCTGATTTTTAATTTTTTTCCGATTCGTATTTTACATCACAGAAACATGGCTCTCTTAACAAAGCACACTCTAATATCACTATGTTTTTAATAAAAGAAAAGCCACCAAAGAAAAGCTAGTGGTAGCTAGAGAAGTATGGTAGCTCTGCACTCACTGCCGAAAAATGGATGGTATGTACAGCTAATGTCTAGTAATATTTGTATGCAAGGTCAGAATTGGGGCCTTAGAATTTCATTCAGATTTACCAAGACAAAGGCACATATACACACCCCTAACTTGCACTGGGTCAGAAACTCAGCTGGTATAAATCTGTGTAGTCCATTGACGTCAGTGGAGCAACAAGAATTTTAATCAGCTACGGAGTCTGTCCCATTGTTGTGTGCATGTATGCCATAATAATGAATGTTCAAAACAGTAATACTACAGGGCTTCAAAGCACTTTAGCAAGCAGAAATTCCAGAAACCAGTATTCTGCAACAGAAGAACTGTGAAAATGGCACATATGGGAAAACCAGAAACAAGTTTCTTATCCAGAGCAAGAGCAACCCACTATCGTTTTTTTCAGACTCATTCTTCTAGCATGCTATTCTCTTGCTGAATGATTCATCCAGCCTGAACTTTATTGAAACAAAACAAAAAAGCTTGATTTAATAGGAACAGTTTGGTTCAAAAATTGCTGCTGCATTCAGAAAAAAACAATGAAGGAGACTAGAGGGTTTTTCCCCCTTAATGTTAATGAAAATAAATAAGTAAGACGTGTCTATTTATAATTTAGATCTTAATTATTCTTAAAACAACTTTTAAAAAAAAATCACCATTTTTTCCACTTATAGAAACCAGCACATGTTGTCTGCACATAATAAGACTATTATATATTTATGAAATTCTATTTTCTCTATAAATATCCTATGTCAGTTCAGTGCCAGCTTGCTTTTAAATATAGAAATTGAGTAATTATCAGAAAAAATGTCAGCAATAGATAAATAGAAGCACTGATCTGAGTCAGGGCTACTGGGTTCTGTTGCTCATTTGTAGTACAAGCTTACATTCCTCATTTGTGAAATGGGGATATTCCTGCTCTTAATATAGGTGTTTTTAGCAAAAACAACGAGGAGTCCTTGGGGCACCTTAGAGACTAACAAATTTATTTGGGCATAAGCTTTTGTGGGCTAAAACCCACTTCATCAGCTGCATGGAGTGGAACATGCAGTAGGGAGGTATACCTCCTTGGGGCAGGAGTAGTCTCTCTTGATACTCTTGGCACCATCTGAGGTACAAACAACACTAAAGGTGACTTCATGGAGTAACCACAAGCCCTGAGTAAGGTTGCACTGCTCCAGGGACCAAACTGTGACTGAGTCGAGATTGTATCTCTGATTTCCCCCTTCCTCTAGCAGGGAAGTAAACTGTGCCAGCACTTTTCCATGTACACCTTACTTCCCCCTACACTCTGCCTCTGCTGCTCTGGCCAGCATGTCGGAGATACGTTAATGCTCCCCCCACAGAATGAGGAATGGCAGGTCTACAATATCTGTGATCTGGGCAATCTCCACAGGTGCACCCTACTCTGCTACTATTATTTGTATAGGACTAAGTTGTGACCCAAGAAGAAGTGTAGGGGACTGACGTATAGGAAAAGATCCCAGCCAGACCAGTCCAGATGTGTGAAGCTGCAGCGTTGACAGGTCCCAAACCAAAGGAATCATCAGGTTTTTCCCCTCTGTTATTCTTTGTATTATTTTTTCTGTAGAACATGGATGCATGTGGCATTTAACACATAGGGTGCAATCCTTGTCCCACTCAATTGAATGGCAAAACTCCCAGGGCCCAATTTATAAAGGTATTTAGGTGCCTAAAGATGCAGATAGGAACCCAGTGGCATTTTCAAAAGTACCTAGGTATCTGACTTCCATTGATTTCTGTATCAGAGGGGTAGCCATGTTAGTCTGAATCTGTAAAAAGCAACAGAGGGTCCTGTGGCACCTTTAAGACTAACAGAAGTATTGGGAGCATAAGCTTTCGTGTGTAAGAACCTCACTTCTTCAGTCTTGCATCTGAAGAAGTGAGGTTCTTACCCACGAAAGCTTATGCTCCCAATACTTCTGTTAGTCTTAAAGGTGCCACAGGACCCTCTGTTGCTTTTTACAGATTCAGACTAACANCAGTCCTTTTTCCCCTGCTTGGATGGTGGCTCTTGTGACCCAGATGCCAGTCCCCCAGGATTTGGATTGAGCACATCAACCTGTCTCACACAGAAATCAATAAAAAGCAACAGAGGGTCCTGTGGCACCTTTAAGACTAACAGAAGTATTGGGAGCATAAGCTTTCGTGTGTAAGAACCTCACTTCTTCAGTCTTGCATCTGAAGAAGTGAGGTTCTTACCCACGAAAGCTTATGCTCCCAATACTTCTGTTAGTCTTAAAGGTGCCACAGGACCCTCTGTTGCTTTTTATTGATTTCTGTGTGAGACAGGTTGATGTGCTCAATCCAAATCCTGGGGGACTGGCATCTGGGTCACAAGAGCCACCATCCAAGCAGGGGAAAAAGGACTGATTGACGGTGGAGAAGGAGGAGTTCGGTCCCTCTGCCTCTAAGTGTGGTCCCTACTTATCAGTGCCAACTCACCTTATCAGGGCTATGCAGCATAGACTGCATTGCTACTGCCTGTTCTGTTGTAGCAGCACTATGGATTCATTTTCCAGGGCTGTCTGTCTGGCACCTTTAACGAGCATGCACGTGTGTTTACTATTGATATTTTCAATAGTAAAGACCCAGTAAGCCTCATCTTTGTTTTGTTTTTTCTTCCCGGCTCCTGTAGGAAGTAGTTTCAGGTGAAAGACACCAAGGAGGACAGTTGCTGGAGGAACCTAAGTTGCTGCATTTCAAAGGGAATACGTTTAGTCTTCAGATCTCCGTTCTTGATATCCCCCCTTTCCTCTGGAGAATTAAACCATTTACTGCATGTCAGGTACTTGTCAATATCATACTTTTTTTAAAAAATTCAGAGGCAGTATGAGTTTTTACCAGTAAAGGTAGAGTGCAGGCAAGGTAGCTGCCACTTTTATTTTGTTTTCCTAAGAAAAGCGTGGATTTAATCTCTGAGCAGCCAACAAAAACGCAACGATGATTGTGAGAAATAAGGAATGAAACATGTCCTGTAAAGCACAGTGGTTGTAAATCTCTCTCAGCTTACAGAAACATGCTTTTATTTTCCCCCACATTGCATTTGGCCCCAGCTAACTCCCTACATTTGGGCTCAACATCATCATTCCCGTTAAGAGCAGTTTTTTGATAACAGTAATTGAGTTGTCATTCCTGGACTTAATGCAAACAGTGAATGATCAGCTGAAATGGAGTGCATGTCCGTATGCATTTGAATATCATGGGTTCAAACCATGGCATGTATACATTTAGGCTTAGAAATGATAGAGCAGCAAGTTCTCCCGCCTGTAGTGCATTAATTAAAGAGGTTGTCTAAGATGGGAAGAATAAATCAAAGTGAGGGAAAGAGCCTATCAAATGCATTGGTCCCTGAAAATTGTAAGCAATACATTGGCACAAAGTGTGTTAAAATAAAAGAGAAGAGCTTAATTGGTATGTCATTTCACATACCCTGCAAGCAAGTAGACAGAGAAGAGGAAAGCAGGGTCTCTTGTGATCTCTGGGCAAAATTTGCCCTAAATGTATAGGCAGATTGTTCTAAATATCAGCGAGACTGAACCAGAATGCAAGCCCTATGCTAGAAATACAGATCATAGAGCATGAAGGTAATTTATGCCACGTAATTTAAGCGGTGGAGGAAAGAGAATGATACTTCTTCAGAGCATGTTGTGGGAATGACAAAGTATCTTGTTCTATTATGATAGGTTTGTTTTGTAAACTGTAAAATAAACAATCATAATCTATAGGTCCACCTCCCACTTGTGTTAAACACACATTAAAATCTGTAGTTATATGTGCATTACTAAGCTTTTCTGCTAATCACAGGTTAGGGTTTGCTTACCCATAGATAAAGGCACTATAGAGTTCAGTTAATATCAAATCTGCATCACCACCTGATTAACCCATCCCAGAGAGTAAAAACCTTGCAGTACAATCAAGAATGATTCAAGGCACCATTAGAAATAGTTTGCTTACAGAAGACTCTTCTAATAAAGATGGAAAGCAGTTGCACTCATTACATTTGGGGTACTTTGTGCTGATCTCGTCAGACTGACTTAGTAAGAGAGGGTGGAGTGTCTTTCACAGGTTCCACTATAAAGAATTAGTATCATTTAAATGTCCAGTATATACAAGAGCAGATCTCTTAGTGACACTGGTGTGGCTTAAATGAATTTGCATACCCTGGTGCCTACAGCAAAGCCAACACATTACAATGGAGAGAATTCAGTCCCCTTTGCCACAGCTAGTGCAGCAAAACAACTCATTTCAACAACTAGAATTCTACATTTTAGTCTGACGTGGCTTATTGCATGGACATCTGCAGTGGGGGGCTGCAGTTACATAAGAGAGAGAGAATCAA
This sequence comes from Trachemys scripta elegans, assembly GCF_013100865.1. Classification (NCBI taxonomy): domain Eukaryota; kingdom Metazoa; phylum Chordata; order Testudines; family Emydidae; genus Trachemys; species Trachemys scripta. The sequence continues at coordinate 153,907,341 of NC_048299.1, forward strand.
CCATTTAAAATTAGACTTGATGATAAAGTCTAGCCAGGGAAGGATAATCTAGATGACCCACTGGGATCTTTAAATACACAGAAACATGGGGAAGAGAGTTGGAAAGACTTCAGTGAGAGTTATTTCTGGCTGTTTATTTCTGCAGAATGATGTCTTTAGGGCATTATCTCCTTGTTGGATGTGAGTCTCCAGTATGTGCAAAGTGGTGAGAGTTACTTGGAGGCCCCAAAGCATTTTGTGTGTGGTTCAGCACTTTCTCTAATGCCACATACAATTTCTATGAATAAATATATTGTTTATGGTGTGTTAAACCTAGGTATCTGTGTACTCTGCTGGCAAGCAATATTCTGGCGCTTCCAGGCCAAATTGAGCTGCAGGGTGCTGTTAAAACAAGTCCTGATAGCCATGCAAATTTCTCCATATTTATCTTTATGGGTTGTAAGGGCCTCACTTTGCTGGATCTAATGCAAGTGGCACCCTCCAAAATAACTATTAAATGTATTGCTGAGAGATAAAAATTTCAGATGAGGGAGCCATATCCCAAATAGCAGCATTTAAGTAATAAGTGCTATGTCTGCTCTAAGAAGACTGCAGAATGGGATGGTTGGAATCAGGGACCTGCGTGAGTTTTACATGTAGTGCTCAGATTACCCACTCTTGCAGCATTGGCGGCAAACAAAAGTGTCTTCAAAACTTCTGTCATCGAAATGGATTTGACAGGATGATACTGAAGCCAAATAAATATTTGCATTTTATAATTGTGTGTAATTTGAACGACTTGGATGGCTGAGAATAATAATTATTGTTTTTTCATAGGAACTGCAGCACAATTTGCACTAACTTCATATTCTCTGCTCAGTGAAACGTGATCTGTGATGAATCTTTAGATCAGCTGACAGCTTAGATTTGGGCCCTGCATGAACAAATAAATGTCACCAACTTCTGTCCTCTAGAAGCCCAACCCTGAGCCCTAAAATCCATTTTTCCAGGGCACCACAAATTTCTCTCCAATTTTGACTCCCTTTTTATTTCATGTCCCACCCTCAACATTTTCCCCCAGAACCAAGGAGATCTGAAAGAGGCTCATGTTGACAGCACTCAGAGTATGCTTGGCACTTGACAGAGCTATTAAAAGGCCCTGTCCCAAAGAACTTATCCTCCCCTTCAACAAAGTCTGTTACAATCTTTGTGGATGTGACCCAACAAGCGAGGGTGAGTGCTATTGATACCTCAGATACAGATTATAAAATCTCATACTTCAGGCCATAAACCAATCTCTTACATCAGAGACCAGAATGAGACAGACATGGGATAGTCTGCTTCCCACAGTATTCCTCCTTACTTGTGTGTAAGTGCTACCTTTAGCGCTGAAGATGATTATTCTGGAACAAAAATCATTACAGTCACTCAATTTTTAATATTTTTTTAATGTTTTCTTTATCACCATTGGTATCATTGCTACTGACTCAGGAGCTAAATGTAGCAATGGATAGATAGACCTAGGGCAGATCCAGACTGGCAATTCCCATGTTCCTAGCTTGCAGATAATTGGGTTTGGTGTGTGCATCTTGATTGTTCCATTCGGAGAGAGAGAGAGAGAGAGAGAGAGAATGAGTGAAATAATTCAATTCTTGGAAAGCATGTGGCAAAGTTGGAAGGGATTTGAATGATGACCCAGTGGTGGCTTCATAAGTAGACAGGGATTTTGTTCCTTGCAGAGTGGGCAGTATGCAAGAGGCATGGAAGTGAGATAAGGAGCATGTCCATGCCCTACTTAGCACCCAGACAGAGCAGCACACAGCTCCTGTCAGGCAAAAAAGGCACCCGATTCCTGCCTAATGCTAAGATCCCAATTCAGCATGGTGTGGGATTGCTGAAAGCGGTGCCCAGTCTCCCTTATTGTAGCTTTTGTGATGCCCTAAGACCACCAGGTTTGCCTAGACTGTGGCTGCTTTAACTTGTGTTTTGCAACAGTCATCTGCACAACTGCCTGGAAAACAAGATGTTGAACCTGAATCGGATAATATAGAGGCAAGGGCAGTATGGATATGGGCACTCAGGTCCACCCACTTGAAATTAGGAGGAAGGAGGAACCTGTATCTGAGTTTCCAGTCTAGAAAAACTTTCTATGAAGTAACTGAATGCCATGGCAACATGTCATAATAAAGTGTCACCCCATGGTGCACTGCCAGAGTCATGCCCAGCAAGCACACTGATGTTAGATCCCTCTCCGTGGATTAGGGAGAAGGAGGTGAGCTGAGTGTGCTGCTTTTTGTCTTTGCAATGGCAGGAGGTGCAAGGCCTGTGGTAGGATGCTTTTTACAAATTGTGAATCAAAAGGAAAAGTGGTGGAGGTTAATCCCACAAAAGATCCAGCAGTATCGGGGGAGAGTTTTCCTGTAATATACCAGCTGCATTTGGTCATGTTGGGAATCCCACAGGAGCAGACACTTAAAGATTGGGCTCCCTACCACCACTTTTACAAATGATAGGAGAACCCCTCGAGAGGGTGTGTGTCAGATCAGGATAAAGCTCAGACAAACAAGGTATGAAGCCAGGCAGCAGCCACCTTCCTTAAGTAAAAAGCTGCTGTTTTTCCCAGCACCTTGTGTGTCTTGGAGGATCCAGAGCCTGTCTCCTGATAGGAGATGATTTACATTCTCTCCATCTGCTAGGAGCCTAATTATAATGGGGAATCAAACTAAAAGCATTTCCACAATACTTTAAACACTCAGAACTTCACAATACTTTGTCGTCTTGTATTACTTTACACATAATTCTTCTCAGCTCAGCGAGTTCCCACATGAGTCCCTCCCCACTCCGAACGAAAGCAAAGATGATTACTCTGGAAAAATCTAATTACAGTTGCTCCATTTTTAATATTTTTTTAATGTTTTCTTTATCACCATTGGTATCTTGCTACTGCTATGGACTCAGGAGCTAAATATAGCTCTTCTAATTACTACTTAGTGCATCATTTTGTGTAAACCCTGACAGTCTTGAGATGATGCAGAGTTAGCTGCATTTCAGGAGTGAGTAAAATGATCTCGAATATGTATCAGCCCTACCTGCCTTCAGAAAGGCGCAATGATATTTTTGTTTGGAAAGTGCATTGATATCTCCAATGGAAGCGGGAGGTAGATGTACAAAGTATCATCATATAATTAGTTTCATAGGGGATATAGGTTGCTGTGAGTGCACCGAGTCTTATATACAGATAATTAAGAAAAAGGGGTTCCCCTTGGATAGAAGGGAGGTAAGGAAGAGGAGCTCATGTGTTTTCCACTGAAATGATGTATTAAAGGTCACACTTTATGTTAAGGTTCAATTTCTAATTAACTGATAAGAGGGTTAATATATGATTTAATGAGGATTAAAAACACTTGATTAGAGTCCAGCAGCTACATGGTTGCTTATAGTCAGCTATAACATCTTCTATTGATGTGAGTATAGCCACTTAAAACACACTTATGTCTATAATATGCTTTAGCATCAATTAATTTATTAACCCTTTACAAATGGAACCATAATATTAAGTATGACCAGATTAAATCTGATTTCTGTTCTTTCTTTCAGTGGCCAGCTCCGAACACTTCTCAAATCACGTCTTTCTTTCAATATTTACAGAGCTAAAATTTAAAGAGAACACAAGCAGGGAAACCAACACGGGTGCAAAATATTTGAACGTGCATTTGAAACCCAATTCTCTTCCTTTATGTTAAGAGAATGGCTCAGATGAGCCATTTAATGCTTATTCCCCCAAATATCAGAGGGGTAACTGTGTTAGTCTGGATCTGTAAAAAGCAACAGAGAGTCCTGTGGCACCTTTAAGACTAACAGATGTATTGGAGCATAAGCTTTCGTGGGTGAATACCCACTTTGTCAGATGCAAGGTATGGACGAAGTGGGTATTCACCCACGAAAGCTTATGCTCCAATACATCAGTTAGTCTTAAAGGTGCCACAGGACTCTCTGTTGCTTATTCCCCCAAACACACTTTCTAATTTGTTGTGACTTCAAACAAAGTCCATTAAATTTTAAATATTTTGAATTACTTTCCCTGTTTAGATGATTGCAAATGTTGAGGGAAAGTTATTACAGGAGTCCTGTATCCTTGCCTTACAGAGTGGGGTGAGAGGGCTAATAGTTTTCTTAGAACTTTAATGTTGTGAAAGGGATCCTAATTGCCCCGATTGGGCATATGCTGTCCTGTGCACTTCGACCTTCATCATCATAGGAAATCAGGGTAGCCAGGAATACCTGAAGTTTTATACTGACCCATTACAGTAATGGTTGTGTTGTGCATAGATGGTATGAATTCAGAAAAGGAGCAGTGTGAAATGGTCCAAAAAGAAAAAGATAGGGAAATGTCTCTTGCATTCAACCTGTTTTCCTTTTAACTTTAGCCTAACTGTGAGGTGCAATGTGCTCAAGAGAAGTGTCTGAAGTCCCATCACTCAGATTTAAATTGGACTAAAGGCAGCACTGGAAAATGTGCTGTACAGATTGATCCTGCACTGGCTCATGGAAGACTGGTTGACCTAAGGGAGGGGTCTCTTCCATCTCCAGTTTCAAGGATTCTGTAATGCTTACTGTGAAAGCTAGAGAGCCCCATGGTTGGGCAAGAATTTGGAATTCTGGAGTCTGATGGGGTAATAAATAAACTCCTCTGAGTGAAATACATTTCTTATTTTGTTAAAAGTTAAATTCTCTCTCATCATCCATGTTGCTGAGTGAAATTTAAGTTTGCAGTAATTTTAACATTGCAGTTTTCAATTGGAATTGACATTAATTAGTTTTGTGCTACTCGACATTCACAGGGACATTATTACAAAAGCAATTTCAGCAAAATCGTGTATATAATTATTATTTATCTCCTGCTTTACAGTTGTCACAGCTTCTCTTTCTCTGGGATGCATTTCTTTCACAGGAAGTTCCCTTCTCTCGTGTGTGGTGCAGTAACCAGCAGCCACTGCACTGTGCCTTTTCACTGGAGCGTTACACTCCTGCAACCACACAACTGTCCTGCAAGATCTGTGTTCGGCAAGTCAAGGGCCATGAGCAGATCCTACAGATCCAGACATCTATTCTAGAGGTAACTTTTTCATCTGGTTCTGTTCCCTATTCTGTCACTAAGTTGCTGCGTAACATTGGAGACAACCCCACAAACCTGCCTCAGTTTACCCTATGTAAAATAGTGTTGCCTTTATAGCTGTAGCCAGTATTTCCCTGCTGGAGAGCTGTAGCTTTTCAGCTCAGCTTCTCAGTGGAGGAGAGGTCATTGATGCAGAGTCTGGATATAGCAGAAAAGTAACTTGGTTTATTTACACACCCACACCAGTCATTGAACTGAGGTGGTCAAAAACATGTAGGCAAATCCTGCCATTGAAGAATCTCAACTCCTAATGAGCAAACTTTCCCTTGTTTTCTGATTAAAGTCAATTCATGAGGCAAAGGACAAAAATCTGCTGCTGCTCACACAATTCCCAAACTACCACCACCACACAGCATGTCTTACCAAACCTGAACATTTGCTCATAAGTAGAAGGACTTGGAAGACTGCGCATGGCATGACCACCTGGTGAAGATTGTCTAACAATAGGTATCTCATCTATGCTTTTAGGGCCTGCTTTATTAATGTGAGAAAAGCATTGTGAGATTTCTGGGCAAAAGGCACAACATGCATGTGCAAAGGTACATAACTAAAGGCATTATACAGAGGAAGGGGGACTAGATAGGACCAGAAGTAATAATACCATACAAAGATAATTTACTGCGGCAATGACAGACTGGCCTGAAGCAAGTAGGTATTCACAAGTACAAAGGAGAAGAGGTAGGGCACATTGTATTGCGCAGATGAGCACAATGAGGCATGGACAGATTTTAGCCACAAAGCTATCCTTTCCTCCCCCTCCTTAACTCCAACTCTAGAATATGGTTAGCTGAGGGAAGGTACGCTCAGATAGATTCTGATTGTGCAGGAGGTCCTTGCAGGATTGTGGCCTTAACTCAGTTTCTGGATTCACTGCTGGATTTTTGTTTTGGGCATCCAACGTCTTGCAGATCATCATGTTCAGGACTAACAGTTTTTTAAAACACCTGACAGCAGCATAGTACTTAGATGCCGTGACTCGATTTGCATTTGTTACCTTAATGTTCAATAAGCGCTTGTTTATGATCAGCATGGAAAAGGACCTATTCTGAATAATATGAGAACACAGGCTTCTCCTATGAAGCCTCGTGGTGCGTATAATACATAATCTCAGTGCTGGATTTCAGGGAAAGAATATGAATTGTGGAAGAGGTTATCAATATTAGAGAGAGAAAATGTTGAAACTTTCAAGGATATGAGAACAAACTTTACATGGCACTTATTTTATCCCAGAGGTTTCTTACAAATAGAAAGGTGACAGAGCAACAAATTTACAATGTGGTGAAGCCCTTTCAAAAAAACAGTGTAAAATGTGGGGTTCATTATATGAGGCCCTTGTGGTTAATGCATTGGATTGGGACTCCAAAGACTGGAGTTCAGTTCCTAGCTCTGCCAAGCACAGACTCCTTGCATGGGAAAGTCACTTAATCTCTTTGTACCCTCAGTTTCCCACCTATAAAATAGGGATAGTGGAGGCATTTTCTGTCATGTCAATTTACATTGTAAGCTCTTCAGGCCACTGGACTGGCTGTCACTGCATTTGTATAGCACCTAGCAAAATGGGGCACTGATATTGTAATACAGATAATACATAGAAGTAATGTTTTCAATTAGCTCTGTTGATTTTTTCATATCTCCCTTGTATGCCATTGGGGATTTTTGTTGTGTCTTTGTTTCCCCCTGCATGACTCAGTCCAAGTCATGAAGGCCATTCAGTTTGATATAATTGTCCCTTTTCATGATTTCATAATAGTTCATTATTAAAAAAAACAGAATATGGCCAGCTCAAGTCCCCCATCTATTTGCCATAACTTCTTGCAGATTTCTGTCATCTATTTTTCCTCAGTTTAATGTTGCAGTTGTGGTTTTTTAAGGAGAACTAGCTGTCCATAAACCCCAGGTGCATGTTAGAATAAGAAAACTTGCCATATTAGTGAAGCTGTTTGAAGAGAGCATTCGATCTCCAAAGATGATGGAAGGAGGAGGATAATTTGACTGCCAAAAAAAAAAAAAAAAGGTGGGGGTGGGCCTGAATACTTGAACTTCTCATTGCTTTACAATTCCCACAGCTAACCAGATAGCAGTGGCTTATCTCAGAAGTGCAGGGTATGAAAATCTATTGTTATTCTGCATATTTAATTTAAACAATCAGGAAAGGTGATGTATCTACTGCATTCCTATTACTTTGCATGGATGCCTTTTAGGATGTATCATAAATGTTATATGACGATACTGGTAACATCACTATAATTTAATATTTATACTTCAGTAGCATCCAGTGGGGCCTCAATTCAGAATGAGGTACCATTAATTCAGATGTCTACACACACAGACAGTCCCTGCTCTGTATAGCTTAAAGTCTCATCAACTGAAAAGAGAGGAAGATGGGGAAGATGTTGAAATGTGAATTAAGTCAGAAAAGCTTGTAAAACAGAGGAAATGTATATCTGTATCCATGTTTATTTCCAGATCATAAGTGGAAATACTTACTTTATAGTATGCAGTATAGTTGTGTTGGTCCCAAGATATTAGAGAGACAAGGGGGGCAGGGCCGGCTGCAGGCACCAGCTTGTCAAGCAGGTGCTTGGGGCGGCCGCTCTGGAAAGGGGCGGCACGTCCAGATATTCAGCGGCAATTCGGCGGACGGTCCCTCACTCCGCCTGGGAGCGAAGGACTTCCCACCGCAGATCGCGATCGCGGCTTTTTTTGTTTTGTTTTGGCTTCTTGGGGTGGCCAAAACCCTGGAGCCGGCCCTGCAAGGTGGATGAGGTAATATCTTTTATTGAACTGACTTCTGAGCCACGCAGAGCTCTTCTTTAGTTCTGGGAAAGAAACCCAGCATCACAAGAAAATGCAAGCTGGAACAGATTGTGTAGCATAAATAGTTAGTTTATATTGTAAGAGACTATTCAAGGTAGAGTGGCCTGTTAACACCTCTGCGGTCATAGGACATAGAGGAGATTATGGCTTATTACAACAATCTGTAACCCGCTCAATCCATCATTTTTGGTGTCTAGCACAGTAATGAATTTAAGTTCTCAGGTTCATCTTTTGAAAGTGTGGTGCAGGTTTCCTTTGAGGATGAGGACTGATAGGTGAGATAGGATGGTTTTATCAGAGATCACTCTGTCTTATTTTCTTGTGCAAGTTCATTCAAGAGCATAGTGATTGTCTGATTTCACCCACATAATTGGTATTGGGGCAATTACTGCACTGGATGAGGTATACCACATGTTGTAATAGGCAGGTATATGGGGAGCAGGGGTTGGTCATTGTAGCAGTGGACTTACATATGCAGGTTTTGCATCTGTTGCACTTTGAGTTGATGTCTCCTGGTTGTCAGCACTACAAACTGCACCTGGGATCTCCAGTTCAAGCTGGGCTCTGTCTGCCTCCAAACCAATAAATATCACCACTAGTGATAAGGCAACCTGCAATTAAAACAAATTGGATAATGATGCCGAAGGTGGAATAGAATCCCACTCATTCTCCCATAGCTGTGTTGCCTCTTGAAAGTTTAACATGAGTGAAAACAGTACACTCAAGCAAATATAACTCAGCACCATCACTTCATATTTATTTTCTTCTACATTCATTACCTCTTTGGGTGTTTGCCTGAGTAATAAACAAACCTGGGTCAAAATAATCATGACAAACTAATTATCCAACCAATTTAGACTTTTTTCCTGTTAATTTATGGGTCACAAACATAGCACAATGTTATGAATTTGGTAAACATATTTTATTTGATGGGTTATTTGCAAACTGCTTTTATGACCAAAGTACTTGTTGTGAGTATTCATTTGATTATGTCATGAGCTATTATTTCTGCTTCCTTGGATGAACTTTTTTTCAGCTAGAAGTACTTCATAAAAGATTATATTTCATTGCATCAGGAAACTAAATTCATTTCTTAATTAAGTGAATCTTAGCTATTTTGGGGATTATATAAATACCTAAATGCAGAAGATAGTTGTCTAAAACAAATGGGTAGGTTGAGGGGACTATACGTCTGAAAATCTCTGTTCTCAGTACAGCCCAGTGTGTGTGAATGATTAAGTTCATGAGCAGAGAATAAAGGACAAATTGAAATGCAAGTAATTCAGCAAACTTTCTGTAAACTAGTTTAAACACTCAGTGGGACTGGAAGGGACCTTGATATTCCTACTCAATTCCTACATTTCTATGATTCTATTTGACTGTTTCAACTAAAGTCTTTCAAATTTGGCACATTGTGACATAATCAGAAAAGAAACAGTACATTCAATCAGTAAATGGCATTATAGTTGTGTGTGTCTTAATGCTGAAAGGAAAGTTATTACTAATCAGAGCGTAAATCAGTGTTGACAAAGAGAATGGTCCAGTGGTTAAGACACTAACCTATAACTTGGGAGGCCTGTACTTAAGTCCCAGCCACACCACAGACTTCCAGTGAATTTCAGGGAACTCACTTAATCTTTCTGTGCCTCAGTTCCCAAACTATAAAATGGGATAATAGCAGTGCCTTACCTCAAAGGGGTGCTGTACAGCATTCATGTACTATAAAAGGACCTTAGATACCTGCTGACCTATTAATCATTTTGTTTTTATCTCGTGTGTAGAATGAGAGAGAAACCATCACTTTGTTTGCACGTGAGGACAGCAACTTCCCTACACAAACTGGTCCAAAAGCCTTCAAAATCCCATACTCCATTAGACAGAGAATATGTGCGACATTTGACACACCCAATGCTAAAGGCAAAGACTGGCAGATGTTAGCACAGAAAAACAGCATCAACAGGTAATGGAAGGCAAGTTTGAAAGGTGAACATTGACATACACAATGGGAATAATCTGCTGCTATGATTTTTTTTTTTGCTTGTCTAAAATATATTTGAATAAGAATTACTATACTTCATCTGGAGGAGAGAGAGGTTGCTGTTTGCAGTTCATACAGGGCCGGCTCCAGGCACCAGCTTGCCAAGCAGGTGCTTGGGGTGGCCACTCTGGAGAGGGGCGGCACGTCCAGCTATTCGGCGGCAATTTGGCAGACGGTCCCTCACTCCCACTTGGAGCGAAGGACCTTCCGCCGAATTGCTGCCGCAAATCGCGATCGCGGCTTTTTTTTTTTTTTTTTTTTTTTTGCCCTGGAGCCGGCCCTGAGTTCATACATCTGTTTTTGTGATTAACAATTGAAGTTTACCCTGAGAATGTGTGTTTTGGGCCAATCCTGCATGGTATTAACTTGAAAATTCAGACTTCTTTATCTACGTTCTGGAACGTCTTCTCCAATACATACACATGCTGTCTTAGCAAAATAGGCAATTGCAGAAGCCAGGGAGATTGCTGTGTGATAAGATAGTTTGAATTGGAATGTGAGGAAAAAATTACATTAGTCTGTGGAGAGAACAGGCCAAATAATTTTTTCAGTGTGTGTCAAACCCTAACGGACGTATGATATACTAACTGATATTTTTGTCAGGTTAAAAAAGTATGTTTAAAAAAATTTCCCATCTGTGCTACCTATAGTAAGCATTATTAAATGTGAGAGAACTACGGGGGGAATATCAAATTTATGCTTCTTGTTTAGTCCATTTTCATCAAGTGGAAAAAAACAGTCAGACTTACTTTCTACTTCTCATGAAAATAGTACAGGATAATATTTAAATATGTCCAAATAATTGGTTTTCATTGGTTGGGTGAACTTCATGAGAACATCTCAGTGTTACCGTGGTCTAATAAAGGCAAAAATTAAGAAGGCTAGTGAGAAGCAGGATGGTTTATAGGTTAAGATACTGGAGTGGGACTCAGGAATTAGTTACTAGTTCTGCCACATATGCTCTTGGATATAGTGAAGCAAAAAAAATAATCTCTCTATGCCTCAAGTCCTCATTTGTAAAATAGGGGGGCTCAGACAAATACTGATTCCTCACATGGGTAAGTCCCTTATTATCCTCCCATTTGCTGTCAGATACCCAAATATCCCTTCCCTGTAGTTAGGAACATGAAATAACTGTATAAAGTCTGATACAATGTATGGTAACTCTTGGTAAATTTTGACTTTTTATAAAAACAAATTCTGCAAAGACTCTCCACTAAAGCCTAAATCTTTGCTCTAAACCACCCAACTGTTCACCTAGATGCCTAACTTTGCAGCACTCTGTATAGGTGATGTTCAGGATAATCCCTTTGCTCCCTTGTGCTAATAATTTGACTAAGCATCTCCCCCCAATCTAGTTGAAGCTTACATTCCAAATGTGCTTTCATATTCCCATTTTCAATACTTACAATGTAGAGCTGGTTTTCATTTACTTTGAAGAAACTTCAACTGAAAGCTAAAGACCAGAGAAAGAACTATGGAAGTGCAGTGTTGTTTTGTTATTTTAACATTTTAGATGTTTCCCTTGCTCTAACTGTTGGTTGTTCCTCACATTCCTTTGTTACAGAGCAAGAGTTGGTACTCAGTAAAGCTCATAAGCAACAAGCTCCACTTTTTCTGAGGAAGGGATGATTTAGAGAGCGTACATGGTATTGTAACTTAACTCTCAACTCTTTTCTTCTCTTAAGTGAAAAAAAGAGGTAAGAGAAGAAAAGACTTAAGTGAAACAAAGACTAAAGAGAAGAAAACTTACCTCTTTTCACTTAGCTCTTCCCTCTTTCTTCACTTAAGTGAAGAAAAGAAAAGCAGAAAACTCTTAACGTTTCTTCTCTCTTCTCTTAGGCCTTGGCTACACTGGCGCTGTACAGCACGGCAACTTGCTGCGCTCAGGGGTGTGAAAACGCACCCCCTGAGTGCAGCGCTGTAAAGCGCCAGTGTAATCAGCACCCTGCAGTGCTGCACGCTCGCTCGCTCGCAGCGCTGCAAGCTATTCCCCTCGGAGAGGTAGAGTACTTGCAGTGCTGCGAGAGAGCTCTCGCAGCGCTGGCGGCGCAACTACACTCGCGCTTCACAGCGCTGCCGCGGCAGTGCTGTGAATCCCCAAGTATAGCCAAGGCCTCACCTATTCCCTCTTCCTTCTCTTAAGAGGAGAAACGAGGGAAGAGGGAAGAGTTAAGAGAAAAAAAGACGGAAGAGAAGAAAACTCTTCCCTCTTTTAAGAGTAGAAACGAGGTAAGAGTTTTCTTCTCTTACCTCGTCTCTACTCTTCGTCTTCCCTCTTAAGTCTTTTCTACTCTTAACTCTCCCCTCTTACCTTTTCTTCTCTTCCCTCTCTTAACTCTTAAGTGAAAGAGGGAAGAGTTAAGTGAAGAAGAGCGGTAAGAGTAGAAAAGACTTAACTCTTCCCTCTCTTACCTCTTTCCTACTCTTACCTCTTCTTCACTTAACTCTTTCCTCTTTCACTTAAGAGTTTTCTTCTCTTTTGTCTTTGTTTCATTAAGTCTTCTTCACTTAACTGGTTTCTTCTCTTCCCTCTTTCTTCTCTTAAAACTTAAGTCTTCCTTCTTTTCTTCTCTTAAGAGAGGTAAGAGGTAAAAGTTAAGAGAAGATGTAAAAGTTAACTTTTACATCTTTTCTTAACTCCTAAGAGAAGAAAAGAGGGAAGAGTTAACTTCCCTCTTTCTTCTCTTAAGAAAAGAAAAGACTTGAGAAGAAAGTGTTAAGACCTAAGTGAAGAAGACTTATGAGAAGAAAGGTGAGAGGGAAGAGTTAAGTGAAGAAGAAAAGAGGGAAGAGTTTTCTTCTCTTAACTCAACTCTTCTCTCTTAAGTCTTTTACCTATTACCTCTTTTCTTCTCTTAAGAGATAAGAGTTGAGAGGGAAGAGATAAGTGAAGAAACAAATGAAGAAGAGGGAAGAGTTTTCTTCTCTTAACTCAACTCTTCCCTCTTACCTTTCTTCTTGTAAGTCTTACCTCGTTTCTTCACTTAACTCTTCCCTCTTTCTTCTCTTAAGAGAAGAAAAGACTGAAGTGAAGAAAAAAGGGAAGAGGTAAGAGCTGAGGAAGAAAAGACTTAAGTGAAGAAGAGAGGTAAGTGAAAAAGAGGCCAGAGTTGAGAGTTAAGTTAACATATAAATAAAGGAAACAAGAGTTAAGTTAACTCTTACCTCGTTTCTTCACTTAAGTTAACTCTTACCTCAATCACTGCAACAAGATACCAGGGAGGGCAAGAGTCTAGCAGACTTAGCTTAACTGTGTTTTTAATCAATTTTTTAATTTGTGTCAAGTTTCTTAAGAGCTGCACTTAGAAACTGGGATCGGGGAAGAAGTCACGTGAGCCAGCCACAGTCAGTGTGTCTGGCAGGTATTTCTAAGGCAAATTGTATTGTTCATTATTTGTATTAAGATAGCACCCAGAGGCTTCAAGTGAGATCTCTTATTGTGCTAGGCACTGTACAGACACATTGTAAGAGACAGTCCCTCCCTGGAAGGCTTACAGCCTAAGCAGACAAGACGACATGTGAGAGAAAAGGAATGTTAGTATATTTGCACAACATCAAGTACCTCTGAAAATTGCCGTCCTTCAGGCCCGACGCTTTCATTCTCGTCATCTATACTTCATATTTAACCAAAGCACCACAGTCAGCGGCAGACCTACAAGTGGCTCAGTGAACTGCTTTCTCACATTACCCAATCTTTATCCTTTGTGGGATCTAGCCCTAAGTAAAACACCAACAAATTCAGGTCAGACTGAGCTCCTTACAGGATTATTCTTCACTGGTTTCTAAAGTCACGAAGCCAGATAAGACTGAACCATCATACACTTAGTGAAGGAAGAAAGCATAATTCATTGGGTTCTTTGGTGAATACAGCTCTGCAATCCCTAGCTACATATTGTACAAGCAGGATTCGTGTTAAACTAAGCCAGCTTGTTTCTGAATTTTCTCCAGAAGTGAAACATGCGTGCCTGTGTGTGTGACCGGAGGCTGCTCTGCAGTTTTTTGGATACCACTGAGTCTATTTGTCAGGTTTGCATCTGAAAATGAGAATGAGTCAAGTACAGTTTTTGTCTCTCCAATTACTTGCTTTTGGTATAAATGGAGTCTCACCTCTATTTTGCAATTAAAGAACTATAGAGAGTTGATTTTGGTCACATAAGTGGCTTTTATTAAATGAGACCAGTGCAATATCGAAGAGATTAATATTTTTCATTGTTTCAATTCCCCCTTGGTACCAATATTTTTTGAGGAGACCGTGTACTTGCAATGTTCTCCTGTTCATTAGAGACAATTTGATAGCTTTTCTCAGGTACTCTGTGCTATAAAAAGCAAATCTTTCCATCCGACCCCATGGATTATTATTCTAGTCTCAGAAAGAAACTCATTTAAAATTAGTGTCCAACGCAGAGAAGAATAGGCTGGAGGAAATAAGGATGCACTGGCAGGGGGTGGAAGATGACTTAATACACTTCACAGAAGGATGACTTCCCCTTTGATCTTCCCTTAGGAGCAGTGTCTATTATTGGGATAGATGGGATGTGAAAGCATGTGCATTGCTAATGGAACACACTGTTTTAATAGACAGCACCTCTGCATAAAACATATGTTTGGAATAAGATGTAAGCTCCTATTCAAATTTTCACTGTTTTCAAACAATGTCAGCCAGCCACTTGACCTTCGAAGGATGGACATCACCTGAGCTCCCAGTTTGAGCATAGGTTAGGATCTCATATTGGAATAGCTGACCCTGCCTTACTGAGAAATGGCATGTCTTTCCAAGCATGTTAGAAAGTATCCAACTCTAGTTTGCTGCTAGTACTTTTTTTTTTCTTTATAGTCCATGCACAATAAATCATAGCACTGGAAGGGACCTTGAGAGGTCATCTAGTCCAGTCCCCTGCCTCATGGCAGGACTAAGTATTATCTAGACCATTCCTGACAGCTTCTTGTCTAACCTGCTCTTAAAAATCTCCAATGATGAAGATTCCACAACCTCCCTAGGCAATTTATTCCAGTGCTTAACCACCCTGAGAGGAAGTTTTTCCTAATGTCCAACCTAAACCTCATTTGCTTCTTGTCCTGTCCTCAGAAGTTAAAAAGAACAATTTTTCTCCCTCCTCTTTGTAACAACCTTTTACATACTTGAGAAGACCGAGGGGGGACATTATAACAGTTTTCTTTTCCAGACTAAACAAACCCATTTTTTTCAATTTTCCCTTAACCTTTAATAATTTTTGTCGCTCTTCTCCAGTTACTCCACATCCTTCCAGAAATGTGGCACCCAGAACTGGACACAATACTCCAGTTGAGGCCTAATCAGCGCAGAGTAGAGCAGAAGAATTGCTTCTCTTGTCATGCTTTTAACACTCCTGCTAATACATCCCAGATTGATGTCTGCAGTGTGCTAGCCATTTCAAAGACACAGTTTGTTTACATAGCATGCAAAGCCACAGATATATTTTGGAACAAATAAATACAGGGGGCTTCACTTTATTTTTACATTGTTTTTTCTTTTGCATCATTATGATTTTTATTACTAATGAAAAGACTGGAAAGAGTGTTTCCAGCATTGTCAGCAGACGGAACACAGTATTTATCTGAGCCAAAGTTGTTATTCCAGTCTAATACACCAGTGGCACACCAGCATAGCAACAAGCATGAACAAAGTCATTGTACACTACTTCCCCTCATTAGCAAAAATATCCTTGCAGATAACTTTCTGATTATGCTGCAAACTCTACATTGTGTATCAAAGCCCTGATGCTAACATTAAGTTGCTGTATAAAGTGCAGGTACACACAATAGTCTGCAGGCAGTGATCATCTGGAAATTTCAAAGTACTGCCACTTGTTCACACACACAAGCAAATTCTGACTTTCCATCTTTCAAAGGCAGTGGCTCACAGAATCCAGGGTTAAATGGAGCTTCTCTGAACATATTGGTAGCAGTAGGGTGGAGAAGAGAACAGAAGAAACTGACACTCTCACACACACTCTCCAATCTTGGTATGGTAAAGGTTTTTTTTATCCCCACAAAATAATTTCACTTATATATAAAAAGGTCAGATTCTGACTTTCCTACATTGAGTAGCATCTTACTCAGCAAGTAGCATATTGACTTCATTGGAACTACTCATCAAGCCAGATATAACTCTACACCTGACAATGCACAGAAATCATTAATTGTACTTCACTATAGGGATTTTCTATATTAAGAGTCATCTTTTCTATCTAAACACACCGTTCACTATTCCTGTATAACATTTTGCCATTTAAAAGTGTTGTACACACTGCAGGGAAAAAAAACACCAACAAAACCTGTGAAAAGAAGGGGGGTTCGTCTGTTCTTTTTCTACCCTCAAGTAACAGCAGGTAGAAGGTGTTTGCTTAAATGTTTGCCACCAAAGTTTTTTCTAGATGTGCCTAAATGATAAATTGCTCAGCTATACTATGCTTTGTTTGGAGGAAGTTAAATTCTCTTCCATTATTACCTTTGAATGTAAACTAGCAAAGCACATCTGCACTTTTTATTTAACTCCACTCTAGTTTGCAAAAAGCAACAGAGGGTCCTGTGGCACCTTTAAGACTAACAGAAGTATTGGGAGCATAAGCTTTCGTGGGTAAGAACCTCACTTCTTCAGATGCAAGATGCACTTCTTCTTCTTGCATCTGAAGAAGTGAGGTTCTTACCCACGAAAGCTTATGCTCCCAATACTTCTGTTAGTCTTAAAGGTGCCACAGGACCCTCTGTTGCTTTTTACAGATTCAGACTAACACGGCTACCCCTCTGATACTCTAGTTTGCAGGTGGTTGGGTCGTTAGGATAAACTGTACCATTACTTACATTGAAATCATCACAGCAGGGGCTTTTCTCACATGCATAGGTGGAACTAAGCAAAGATGACCTGATGTGTGTGTTGATTCATTATCATGTTAGATTTTTTTTCAGCAGGCTTTCATCAGTAAATATTGATTTAAACTCCAATACCGGAAGGTTTAGTCATAACATTTTGGCAGGAATTATGCGATAAAGATCTATGGGTAATTACTTAAGAGGGTCGCCTCCTGGTAGCAAAGCTCCTTTGTTGTCCGCAGTGGCTGAGGGGAGTTCAATGCTATGTAATAACAGATGTGGGCCTTTTAGGGAGATGCGTGACGATTTCATCAGCTGAATGGATTCTGCATTAGAAAAAATCCAGTGGGAAAGGCAGCATACAAAATTGCAGTCTAGTGAAATGATCCAGTAGTACTTGGAATAAGCTTTTAAGTTACAGTTTTGACATTTCATTATAGAAATAAATAGGTCTATCAAACCTTAACATTTCTTTTCCATTCTATGATTTAATCACTTTCCTCTCCTTGCTCGTGTGTGTATATTACATACACACACAATATAAAAAGATTAGGCACATGTATATTTGCTTTTCAGACAATCATCCACGTATATCTATGGTGCTGACATACATATATACAAGTGGATGTGTCAAACTGAGGTATCATGGCAGAGTCTTAGGATAATATGCGTTTAAAAACCAGTTTGCAGAGCATTATTTGCAAGGAACAAAGTTCCATAAATCATGAGCATGTATCTCTTAAGAAAATCAAAATATACAAGTGAAGAGTCCCAGCAAAACAAATGATACCCATAACTCATCACCACAGATATCAGTAAGAAGTCAATTTCTTGACACTCAATTGCATACACACAAATATATTACATATATAAAGTTTACCTATACTACCTCGTAGAGTTGCTTTGCTGCCTAAATTATGTAGCAAATTCTTAATATACACACACATCCTCATTTATCCTTCCTCCGATAAACTGAACCCATGTCAACTGAAGGTTAGGCATTTCCATGCACTGCTACTTCCTCCCACTTATTCGAGTCTTGTATTTATGAAGCTTGTGGGGGGGAGGGAGGAGAGGGGAAGTGTGTCTCAAATTGTTTTAGAAAAACAAAGCTATATTGTAAAGAAAATTGGCATTTAAAGAATCTGGCAGCTGTCCCGCAACTGTCCACTTCATTGTCTAAAAATGTATCTGTAGACAGACATGATAGAAAGGAATTGATGCTGTTACCTCTGAATGTGAAACTGACATTCTGTCTAACCCTTTTGTTTTACCTTGCCTCCTTTTTTTAGGAATCTCTCTTACTTTGCTACACAAAGCAGTCCATCTGCTGTCATTTTGGACCTGTGGGAAGCCCGACATCAGCATGATGGTGACCTTGACTCTCTAGCCTGTGCCCTGGAAGAGATAGGACGGACACACTCCAAAATCTCAAATCTTACAGAAACTCAGATTGAGGAGACCGACTTCAGCTACAGCAGGCAAAACGGACTTTAGTCGTCTCTTTTCCATTCAAGAACCGATGGCCAGCTTTGACTCTGACATTAGCAAATTTCTACGAGCAGGGAGGAAATAAGGGTTTTATGCACATTGCATACAGGGAATCAGACCTTCATTTCTACCACCTGTTTTTTATTTGGAGGAGCAGAAGAAACCCCAGAGTAAATCACCACAGTAACAAGGAAAATGCAATCATCTCTGTGACGCCACAATTCTCCCAGAATTAAAACTCATGTGAGAGTAATGAAAATAAAGTCTACTTTTCTACGATTCCCAGGGGGTGAGAGGATGGGGAAGCTATAGGTGATAACGGTAGATATTGTGACACTGTATTATTTAAGAAACAGTAATGCAACCCAGAGAAAAATAAAGAAGGCAGTGACGATGCTCTATGACCAAGAAGTTATTGAATATTTAGAGCCACTAGACTCTCTGGGTTTCAAGATTCGATCACATGGCTTGATTCGCCATTGCCTTGCACCTTGTCAATTTACAGTTAAGAAGGTACAAAATACTACCATGCTGATTTGATAGCACTGTGCATTCACTTTATACTGGTGTAAGTGAACTCCATGTATTGCAGGGCTACAGAAAATCAGATCCAGGGAATTGGAACCTATACTGTTTCATTTACGTAATCAATCTCAACCAGCCAATCCACTTCAAAATGTGATCATGTAATTAACGTACACATTTGCTGCAGAATTTTCTTAGCCCTTCTAATAGCAGAAAGTCCCCCAAACTCTTATAAACGTGCTGCTTTTTACTGCATAAAACTTGGAACAACTTCACATAACAACCAACTGCAGTACTGGGAATAGCCACACCTGTTTTAGCAAATTTGACTTTTTAGGCTTTGTATTTTTTTTGCATTGCTCCTAATTTCAGGACTATCAAGGCAGTAACTATTTCCACCTGAAACCAGGCAAAAATCAAAATTGCAATGTTTGGCTTGGTTTCTACCAATCAGAAACAATAAATCCAGGGGCACATCCAGACATCGGTCCACTTTCATCCTAAAGGTTTTGTGCACTGTGGCAGAGTTTCACAGTCTTAAAATCTGAGCTCAGCAGTGTTTCATCTGGTTTAGTGATGTTGACGCCAACAACAAAACAGTTGAGATAGGGAACGTTCTCTGGCTTTCCACCATTCTCTCCCTCCCCCCCACCCATCTTTAACTTCTGGTAGCTTATTTTTAAAACAAACCAAAAATGCTGTGTCTCACATGTGTGTTCTAATGGACATGGTGCAGAACAAGATCTAAACAGTATTTCTGTCCATGAAATCTGTTTTAAATCAGCCCAAGGGCTAATTATGGCAAACTGATCATCAGTATTGGTGGTGTGGGCACAAGTCTGTATAGTTCAGGAGCATCAGTCATTGGAGCCCATTTTATTATAACAGGTTCCAGAAGATGCAAGAGAATTATATATATATATTTTTTAATTTTCTCTGGCAGATTTTACAGATAGGGCTGGGAGCAGCCTGACAAAACCAAAAAGTAGCTTACAGAACATACACCCTAATGATTATCTGAAGCTATTTCTTCAAATAAAATTGCAGCTGTGGTTGTACAATTAACAATCCTCTTCCAAGCAGTGACTTAGCAAGTAGATGTTCATTTTCACTGATCTCCAATATAAACCTTCCTTGCTTCACTTGCTCACTAGTCTAGAATAAATATTTAGACAACCCCACTGAGAAACATGGGCCTGAAATATATTTCTTGCATTTCATGTCAAGCAACATATTGTGAGAGGTTTGTGGTGGTGGTGGTTTTTGAAGAGTACCTTCCTTTTGGCAATGGGAAGCAGTGATGGCTCTTAAGCACATTTAAGATTAACAAAATTCCAGCCTATTCCTCAAAAAAGTAGCAAACCTATCTCTGTTGTCATAGCACATGGCTCTCTAATACAGAAGAGGAACTGAAGTTGCTAGACACAAAATTCTAGAAGTCGGGGATAAAAAGTTTTGGCCATGACACCAGGAGAAAAGAATAGTAGTTAAAATGTACTGCAGTTTTCTTGAAAATATACTAAGGTAAATTTCCAGCACTTAACTTTTCTCTCAACTTCTACCCATACACAAGTTTATTTTGGTAACTAATCTAAGCTAATTTGAAAAAGCAATCATCAAAGCAAACTAAAGATTCCTAAATTCTCTCTCTATATGCTGTAATGTATTTGTCATTTCAAAAGTTCTGAATGTGTTTCCTTTGTGTGCATCAGACCTATTTGAAAATCACTTAGCATATAGGGGGTAGAGGGAGCTGCTCTAGGGAATCTGGAGTGTAAAGCTTTTCTCAGAAAAAATTAGTGTTTACTGTATAGAACTGTAACTGTTTCTAAAAGAAATGCCACTCAGAGCAGCTGAACCCTACTTACTGATATTCATCATGTGGATAAAGTTACTGAATGCCCTGTGAAGTCTGTTTAGCAAAAGTTGGTCCCTTACTAGGAGTCAGAGAACGTGCACTGTTTGAGTTGTTCAAAAGAGCTTCTGGAGAAGGTCTTCATACTAACGGGAGCTGGGTTGTAAACCAAAATCTACAGCCTGATCTAATGACCATTGAAGTCAAAGATTGTCTTACCACCATTGATTTCAGTGGGCTTTGGATTATGCACCTGAAGAGGACCAGCTCTGAAAGTCAGTTTCTTGCAATCATTTAGATGCATAAAACTCAGACTTCAGGCTCTGGTCTGAGTTGCTCAATAGTGTTGTTTTTCTGTTGTTTCCTTTGGGTTTTGACCCTATTTGCTCATTTTTGCCAAATTTGCTTGTTTGTCTTTTGTGAGTCTTTCAATTAAGAATACCAACCTTTTTCTAAATGCATGGTGGTTCTGATGCCCTTGTAACATGCAAGCAAGCTGGAAATGGAAATGCTACAGAATGAGACCTTAATTTAGAATTACAATAAAAGGAGTTGACTGCTGATCTCAGAGTTGAGGTTAAAGTGGTAACCAGCTTACCTCCAATGTGACCCTATCCAGAGCATGTCAGAGTCATAGCAGGATGAGACATTTCTGATGAAATAAGATTGCTCCTGACCCCTTTCTCCATACGTAAAATCACTCACCTCACCCCAAAAAAAACCTTTTGATATTTGCAAAATATAGTCACTTATTTTTGTGCCCCTCTCCACTTCCTAGTTTTGTCCATTACGAGGAATAGATACTCCATCACTGACAGTATTTTTCCTAATCACGCAAAAGCAGGAAGATGCCGGCAATCTCAGCGTTTCCAGACCAAAGAGTTTTAGAGAAGAGTCCCAGTAATCCTCTTCTCTAGACTGAAATTTAAAACCGTTTGATGTTTACCCCGCCATACTGGAAGACAACCAAAAACAGCCCCAGAAAACAGTCCAGGTATGTCTTGAGTTAGAACAACCAGGCAAGAGCCTGGCCTATCTCCCCTCCATGTCCACACATGAAACCATTTCACACTTGAGTTTAGTGGTGCTTTAAACACGAGCTAGCTGGCCTAGCTAGGGGTACAGACTAGAGCTTAGGTGCCGATTTTGCTTGAGCTAGTAACCCACTTTGTATTAAGGACTCAGGCTAACTTCCTAGAGTGCTGAGAGTCCTCCAGTGCCTTCCCACAATTCTATCACATGCCCAGGTTAGATAAGTTCCTCCACAATTCACTGGGGGGGGGGGGGAATCCAAGCAGCTCAGCCCACCGCAGCACCAAGGGATATGTCCCCAAGAGTCATAGCAAGAAGCACAGGTGTTTGCAAAAGTCACACACTATTTACTGTCCCCTCACTGCTGCTGTAGTGTGGCTGCTCTTACCTGTACTAGGCTAAACCCAGTTGCTCAGATGTGGGTGCAAATCACCCTGGATAACCCTGCAGTGAAGACATACTTTCTGATACCTTACTGTGATTCATTCTTTGTGATCATTTGTGTTAACGTTACCAGATAGTTTTCTTAAATAGGGGAGGAGGATGATAAATAATCAGATGAATATGAGCTCCCAGGGTGACACTGTAGCCAAGAGAGCAAATGTAATCCTTGGATACATAAACAGGGGAATTTCAAGAGGAGTAGAGAAGTTATTGCACCACTGCCAAATACAGAGGTAAAAACACTTTGAGCTCTTTGGGTCTATCAACATTTTTCTTGAATTGTGGGCACCAGAACTAGATACACTATCCCAATCATTCTCATGGCTCTTCTCTGAGCCATCACTATTATCTTAAGTAGATTGAGGGATTAGAAATCATGTCTAAGAGGTGACTTGATTACAATCTATATGTACCTACATGGGGAACAAATATTTAATAATGGGCTCTTCAATCTGGCAGAGAGAGATACAACACAATCCAATGGCAGTAAATTGAAGCTAGACACATTCAGACTGGAAATGAGGCATATGTTTTTGTTTTTAAACAGTAAGTAATTAACTAGTGGAACAATATTTAAAATGAAGATTGGATTTTTCTGAAAGATCTGCTCTAGGAATTATTTTGGGGAAGTTCAACAGCCTAGGTTATACAGGAGGTCAGATGAGATTATCACAATAATCCCTTCTGGCCTTGGAATCTATAAGCAAATACTTTAAAGATGAAAAGTGTTAAGTGCTTTACTGATATATGCTAATTTCCTCAAATTTCCAACCTTCTTGTATGTATTAGCCCCATTTTAGAGATGGAGAAACTGAAGTTAAGGAGCAGATTTTTAAAATAATAAATAAAGCTCAGCTCCCATTTGGATACATAAATGAAGTACCCAGCAGCTCTCATTAACAGCATGTTTACTTACATAGCATAAATAGTGCATGTTAGCCTCCTATTTTCTATAGGAATACTGTACTACAATGTGTCCTATATAGTCTTTCCATAAAAACAAACAAACCTCTGACAAGAACCATCATCTATATAATTCATACACAAATACCATGTGTTGAGACCAATGGGAGTTTCCGGTGCTGAGCACTTTTTCAAAAAGGCTTAGCACCAATCTTGGCCTCTCAACAAAGTGTCCAGAATTTAAAATCTAGCCATTCATGACTTGACCAAGGACACAAGTCAGTGTCTGAGCCAGGATTAGAACCCAGGAGTCCCAAATTCAGGCCTCTCTGAGAAGAAGAATTAACTATGGGGAGCAAAAAATGGAGACATAGTCCTGTATTGCACTTTAAAGTTCTCTCTAGTGAGCTAGATTCTGATCAAGTGAAAAAGTCCAGTCTAATTTACACCACTTGAGTACAATATCTACCCTTATGTTTTCCTCCCCCTAAACACTTTTTTCCCAGATCTTTCAGTACTGTGGATCATTTAAAACTAATAGTTGTGCTTTTAAAATGATTTACAATTATGCGACCAAAATGCTGCACTTCACAGCTTCACTAGACTGCAGCATCATAAAGTTAATTTACAATTTTTACAACATTGCTTTTGCAGTCTTACTAGTTTGCATTTAAATCTACAAAGGCCTTCCTTTCCTTATGGCTTAAAGGATTTTAATGTATACTTCATTTACCAGTGCAAGAAGTCCCATAAAACTAGGAGGGTACCACACACACACACACGTTTTTTTCTAAGGGATGAAAAGGAATTGACACAGTTTTCTTTAAAGGCAGGGAACTATTTTTATCTCTGACAACAGCTGTTATCCTTCTATGTGGCCTATACACAGTTTTCTTTCAGCAGATTCTGAGAGAAGATAGTAAGCCTTGATCACTAAAGCAGAGGTCCCCTCTTAGGATTAAAAGCTTTATACATCATATAATAAAATCCCTTCCTTTCTTTTTCTCTTTGAAAGACAATGCCACAGGAAACATTTTGAAATACGTAGTAATTGTTTAATTCCAAATAATGCTTTCCCACTGCCAAAAGTATAGCCTTGATATAAAATAGAGTTGAAACATGGGGAGTGGGGGGAGAAGTTGTGAGCTTTTGCTGCCAATTTGACAATTTTCTTTTCGGTTTGTGCTCCCCATGCAGAAACAAAGGGCTGTGTTATGGCATGAATGGTAATTAGCTGAATATAAATGGGAAGTCATCTCAAAGTCCACAACCACCATGAAAGATCTGAAAACATGTCTTTCTAGTCCATTATGTCACTAATTCGAATGATTTCTCTTTATATATACAGCCCTAAGAAATTTACTCTCTGCTTTTTGCACCGTAGAGCTAATCACATTATTCATTGACAATTTTTGCTCTTTTTTTCTGTTTTAGTATTTGCTGAAAAATTTTCCCCATGCGGGTGGTTCACTTGGAGTACTTGGGGTATGTAATTGGGCAGACTTGGTCATGTGACATTGTTTCTCACTCCCTGAGCAATTAACTCTTTTCAATATAGAGAAGTAGCAACCTGATAAAGAGCATGCACACATTTTTGGATGGATATTCATATATCATGCTAAAATTTGTGAAATCTTTAGGGATTCCCCCAACAAATAGTGTAATCCTAACCCGGTTGGTGTATAACAACTCTAAGACGTGTAGTGGCAAACCAGACTCAGCCCTCCTATTTGCAGAACTATTAAAAAATAAATTCCTGAATATACAATCCTGCTCTACTCATCCAAACTGATATGAAGAGGAGTGACATCTACTTTCCAACAAGAGAGAAAAAAATGCTACTTTTAAGATTATGGCAAACTCTCCAAGAGTCCTTTGATATTATTAATCATAGCATAGCTGATGTTATAGTCAAGAGTCACAATGGAAAGGAAAAAAAACATGGTCTCCATATTTACCGTTCTTTAAAATAAATTCTAGACATTTGACAGCATATTTTTTGTATTAGAGGTAACTACTACAGATTCTGATTGTGTTTCTTGTGTGTAGGGGGTTGATAGGGTTGTATTGTTCTTTTCAAGCTATTGCAAAAGCTGCTTTTAAATAAGCTGTTCAGTTGTATTGAATAGCTGGTTTGTGCTTTACAAGGGAGACTGTGGGAGCCAGGATCTGAGGGTTAGCAGCCTCCATGCCTTGCTGTCACAGGATAACTAGAGCTAAAGTCACTTGTGAAAATTTAGCTAAGGGATAGATAGGGTGGGTTAGAAAACCACCCCCGAATTGTCATGTAGTGTACCGTAATCAAACAAGACTATACACTCACCTAGTGTAGAACTGTGGTTTTGTTAGCAGCTACTTAGTTTGTCTGCCTTCTGGTGTGATGACCCTGATTTGGAATGTCATTTGCAGATACAGTAAGATGTCAACCCACATTGCCTGGGGAGTGTGCGTCTGTGTATATATATCCCACCACCTGATCCCAGAGGGAAATGTACAGCACAAACTGAAGTTTAGGGGGCTGTGCACCAAGGCTCATGTTAGGTTTTTGATTTGGAGAGGGTTTGGATGCAGATGCAAATAAATCTGCCCTAAAGAAGAAAAACCTATTCTGACAAATTCTCACCTTCACTGAAAACTGATTTTTAATTTTTTTTTCCTTATTTCCACCCATTAAAGTTTGGAAGTTCAGTGTACCATTGGTGAAGTCTTTGAAAATTTCTTCAACCATCTGTACAGCTAAAATTTCAAATTTCAATTTTTTAAATTTGTCTAAATTTCGCAATTTGAAAAAAATCATCCAAGATTTATTTCCCCCCCCTTCCAGCATATACACGCACTTATTCCACTTTCAAAAAAAACAAATCAAAACAAAAGCAGGTGTTACTAAATCTTACAGTGAAATTCTTTGATGCATCACTAACCCCAGTTCTTGTCTGGAAGATGAATTTAACTCTGTCCCAAATTACATGGATGCCACACTGGGGAGATGGCATGCTCCTAGAAGATATTTTGGGATGGGAAAGGCTGATCTCATGCGATTTGTCACTTGTGAGATAGAGAAGGCAAAAAACTTCTGAGAGTTAAATTCATCTCAGTTTACATCTAAATACAGAAGTGTGAAATATACACATTTGATAAACTTTACATCCCCAAAATTGTACAATACTTCTGATTTAAGTCCAGATATGACTGAGCAATATCCAAAGTAGAGCAAGTTGAAAAATGAGTGTTATGGGAGGAATTTGCAAAAATGTCAATGAAATCACCCCTCCCTTCTGTCCACTTTGAACAATGAAATTTTATCAAAAAATTCCAAATATTTGACCAGCCCTTTTACTAACAAAAAAGGGGTTGAGAGGGGAAAGAGGAATTTCATGAAAATGTAATTACATATTTCCCAAAATTTTACTGAAGTTTTGATGAAGATATCAAAATTCAAAAAATTTCAACCAGCCCTATTCTAAGGGTACTCCTCTCTTACTCCCTTCGTTTCTGCATTGAACAGGGTCTGAAAATTAGCAACTGGTTCTTTCTCTCTCTCCTCCCACCTTTTCAAGTGTGTTTGGTACTGAAAAAAAGAGCCCAAGTTTGAATGCTTTCTTTAATATGAAACTGAAGGAGTAAGGCAATGAGCCAGAAGATCCACAAACAAACGCATGGCCTTGGCTTCATACCACACTTTCTGTGCCTTGTACTATCAATATAAATTCTGAATGTTGTACAGTCAATACTTGGGAAAGACTCCTTGGAAAAGGCTGCACTGGCTTCTTTTTTCAATCAGTGTACATAAATATAAATATATATATACATATATATATATATATTTGGTAATGCCAAACAGCTGTGTTATATTGTATTGAAAAAAAAAATAATGGACAGTTTGGATGTTTTATGTAGAGTTTGCAAAAATTGTATGGCTATAGCCTTTTGAGATAAATGTACAGACCTAAATTACTGCATATCAGTTATTTATGAATAAAGAGTCTTTTATTGACATCTTAGAGCTCACATATCGGAACATCTTTCTTTATCTCACAAAATTAATGTGCCACTTGTAATCTAATGCTTTTGTGGTTTTACAGTGAGCCTCAGACAATCTGATAGAGTTTAGACAGGATAATGGAGTACAGTGGGGGTCTTCTTATGAAGAAGTCATTTTTCCCCTCATATACATGCTGTTTACATGACTATGACTAGAACTGAAGTTCACACAACTTAATAGGGATAGCTCAGTGGTTTGAGCATTGGCCTACTAAACCCAGGGTTGTGAGTTCAATCCTTGAGGGGGGCTACTTAGGGATCTGGGGCAAAATCAGTACTTGGTCCTGCTAGTGAAGGCAGAGGGTTGGAATTGATGTCCCTTCCAGTTCTATGTGATAGCAACAATTTCAAATTGTATATGGAGATATATCTGTCTCAAAAGATCACAGTAAGTGGGTTCTGTCAAAACATGAATGCATAATTGAAGACATCGTGTGATGAACTTGCTCGTATTATTTGTATTCCCATAGCCCCTACAAATCTTTGTCATGGACCAGGATCTGATTGTACAGTGCCTAGCATGAAGGTGCCCTAGTCTGTGACTAGTACAAACACATGCACTGTTGTCAGTCTTACACTAGGTGGAATATCTGCCTGTGTGTATATTGAAGATTCCTTCTGGTGGTTCAACTTGCTCCTCTACTGCCTGAGCAGTTAGTGGTTGCACCTTAAATTCTGTACTGCTGGAGCCAAAACAATTAATTCTTTCCCCTCTGTTGCACGCACACACCTTTTCATTTATGAAATTGTCACCCATTACATAGGTAACTTTGTGAATATTAATCATTTATCCCAATTCAGAGAACAGATAAATATCCTCCGAGCAAATATAAGGTCCAGTCCTGTTTCCCTCATGTCAGGGTGGCAGAATCTATCCCATAATAAACCCATAGCAAACAGTAAACCCTTCCAACACACACAACCCCTTGGTAAGAAAGCCTTGGGTGACTGTGATGCACATTGTAGTACCATTATAGAAATAGCCCTTTCTATTACACACTAAATCTGTATCATTATGATAAGCAAACTTCTTCCCACAAATTCTCATCATATTTCTCCTAGCTGTTAGCATCGCCATGTATCTGTGCTGTTAGGACACTAACTCACTGCTGTGCCTGCTGCAGGATTTGATAAGATTTTATTGGCACAACAAGCTATACAAGAATAGGCAAAGTATAAAAAGAAGGGACAGATCCCTCCAATTATCGGTCAGAAGTAGGTAAAACCAACCCAGGACAGGGCTACACAGTGTTTGAATCCCCGGGTCAATTTGCCAGTGCTGTCCAATACTGATTTGGAGACTGGTTGCCACACAGTGCAATACAACTTCTTTCCTTTCTCTCAGGGTCAGGTACAGTTTTATGTGTCTGCTTTGTGATGGAAAGTCTTTTATCATGCCTGATAGTTCAGGAAATCTCACCCTTTTCCTCTTACTTGAGACACTGGAGTAGACAGTGAGGTACTGTTTTGTTATTGCTGATTTCCATATTTTTAATACAGAATCAGTGCTGCATCCCACCAGACCCTTACTATCCTGGGATCTGCACCATAGAGCAGCAGCTCTGTTTATCAGCAAGTTAACAGAACCAAGCTTTTCTCCAGGACTATTGTACCAAAGGATCTCCAATGTTTTCATTAACATGTAAAATTAAATGTCATTCATTTAATAGATAAGCACAGCACATTTATGAATAGCTGGATGCAGCAATGCTTAAGTAAGCGATTATAAAATGCATCATTAATGCATACTTAACAGAGGATGCTAGGACAAGCTGTTATAAATCAAGACATATTCTTCAAATATTTTATTACATGCATTTAAGTTATTATCAACCATGCTATCATATGCCATATAACGTAATGGCCACACTTTATAATAAATGGAGCCATCATCGTAAATGCCTTTGATATTCATTGTCGTATTAATCATGATTAATTATGTTTATATGGAGGTAATGTCTAATATTGTAAGAAGTCCATTGTATTGTGGTTTAATGAACAGCCACTTAGAAATTATACTGCAAGTGGAGGTTGCTGTCAGGTTATTCCTCAATAGAAGGATGGGCTCTGCTGAACAAAGAACTGGGGTGGCAGTCTCATTAGTTACATGCCACATCCCCTCCGTGCATGCACACAGCTCATTAGCCCATATTTAATCCACCAGAGCCAGATATTCAAAAGAGCACCCAACAGCTCCCATTCAAGCACTGACATACATGGCCAGATTTTCAAGAGAACCGGGGAGCCCTCACTGTGCTCTAGGAGATCAGCACTTTTTAAAATATGGCTTCCAATGCCTATCATGGCAAAGGCGAAAAATTTCCACTACTTAGTATACTAAAGTATCAGGGCCAATTAAAGTGGCTAACACTCAAGAGGTCAATATCTGAGCTGCACAGTGCAATAGCAGACAGAGGAGTCAAACAATGGAGCAAAAGAAAGTAATTTCTTACTAACATTTTCATAAAATAGCTGTTTAAATAAAGACTCAAGCTAGTTACCACCCTTGGGAGGGGTTTAAATGGAGGCAGCAGGTTTAGGTAGGTGTCACATCTCAAAGGAAACAAAAGAATGAGGTACTCTAACTGGAAGCAGAAAGAGGATTGGGGGATTCTGCTTGAAAGCCAGGTGGGGGACCATGTCCACATTGCAATGTAAGACCAGAGTTAGTGGAATTTGAGTGTAGACTCTCATGCCCGGCATCTGCTAACTCATTTGTGACCCTAGGTTAGGAATTTTTACAGCCTAGGTCCCAACCTGGAGCTCCAGCATCTACACTGCATTAGTCAGGCCCAAGTCCAACTGCCCATAACCCAGACTTTTTAGCACCCTCCCAAAATGTGGCCACTCTAGCCCTTTGTCCTCTGGACAGTCAAGTTGGGTGCACAGTCAAAATTTCCCACGCTGCACCATGAACAAAGAAAGTTGGGATTACAGGATGCTTTTGGCCAACTCCCAGAGTACGAGTCAAGTAGGGCTGCTTCTATACTGCAAATCAATAGAGCTTGAAACCCTCTGCCCCTGCAGGGTCCTGAGATACTGGGTCTGAGCCCTGGGTTAGCATAATTTCTGTGGGGGGGGGGGGGGAGGTAGGCTTGAGCCTGAGTTCGAACAATGGGTTTACACTGCTATGTAGATATACTCAGCTGTTATATAGCTGTTTTTATCTATAGATCTCAAAGGTCAGTATCCCGCCCTTGACAGATAGGGAAACTGAGGCACAGAGCAGTAACTTGTCCCAGGTCACTCAGCAGGCCAACAGCAGAGCCAGGAATTGAACCCAGTTCTCCTGAGTCTCAAAGAGTGGTGGCAGAATACAGAGTTATTTTGTGTTAGTAAAATTAACTTGCTTTTTACACTTGGCCTATAAAATCATTGTAATAAGAGATGGCTCCTTTCTCCTGGTCATAATTCAATGCCTTTTCTGGGATAAATTAATCTGCTTTTCTTTCCCTCATAAAGTCTGACTGTTTGGGAACCAGATTATCAATCACCGTGTAAAAAAGAAAAAAACCATCTAGCTCACCTTTCCCCCCCACATTTTCCCTTTTCGTATTACCCATGCAATAGATTACAGTATATTAAAGGTGCCATATAAAAACAATTTATTAGGAAGTTTTACCCAGCGTTCCTCACAGTAAAACTTTAGGGTTATCGCACCCAATTCCAAATAGATTCTTTCTTCAGTGACTGAAGTTTATGAATGCTAAGGACTGTGGGGCAAGTGGATGGGGAAGACATTGGTCAGCAAGTTTAATGTAACCAGTGGGTCCTAGTGCAACAGTATTTTTTCCTGGTATTTCTAACCCAACCAGAAGCAGTGGAATCTTGGGGGGGAAAAAATCACCTAAAACCCCAGTCCCAATTTGTGTGATTACAATGTGCCAATTCTGTCACTCTTGAGGTGTTTGGCCAAATCCAAGTCCAGACCTTTAAAGGTTCACATCTCATCCATGTACATGTCTTAATTTTTGAAGGACATGACATAACATAATGACATGCTAGGCCATTTATCTTGGCAGTTCATTGACCACTGAAACATTTACAAGCGGTGTCAGACTTTTATCCCCATCTGTATCCCGAAGGAGAAACCTACTATAAAACCTGTAGACTTAAAGTCCGGCACAGTGTTGGCCTGCACCTTGTCATCATTTACATTAGTGTGAAATGAGTTTAAAACAATACCATTGAGAGGCAGCCTGGTTCAGTGGATAGGATAACAGACTAGGACACTGACTTGGGTTCTATTCCCAGCTCCACCGCTGACCTGCTGTGACACCTTGGGCAAGTCACCTCAATTCTCTGCATCCCTGTTTCTCCTCCCACCCTTCGCCTGTCTTGTTTATTGAGACTGTAAACTCTTTAAAGAAACAGATTGTCTCTTACCACGTATCTGTTCCACATTTAGCTTAATAGGGCACTGATCTGCTATATATAAATAATAATACCATTCTCATTTGATGCAAATGACCACTCAAGATGCTGGGCAAGAGTGAATCAGGCCCTTAATATCCAGCATCACTCAGGAGAAAAGACCATAGCATAACAGGTTAAATCTGTTACCATTTTGAAGGCTAAATTCTTTTCTTTTAAAACAGCCATTTATGTAACCCAATATTAGATAGGAATCTTTCCCCACCAGAGTAAGGAGGTAATCTTTACTGATGCAATTAAAAACACAATTATTCTCATCCCCCACGTTGTATGTACTTAGAAATTGTTGGAGTATTAAGGCTGATTAAAACATATGTTGTTGGTAGATACCTGTTTCCAACGCTCATGGAATGTTAATGCACAGGCTCAAGTATGATACAACACTGGTCTATCTAAGAAGAGAGTGGAGACAGGGTGACCCTTGGGCACTACCAGATGTAGATAAGTTCCCTACAACTGTAGGAGGCCATAAATTGTAATGCAAACAACTAATAACCTTTATTTAATACATCGATACTGACTAGCAAATCCATTTCAGTCTCTAAAAGCTAAGCATATGACACAGCTGGAGTGGGAGAGATGGAGATATACTGATGCACTGTAGTGAGATGTGCTCTGTTAATTACTTTCTTAGGACACTGCATTGAAGATAAGTAGCTCTCTGTAGAGATCAGCGTGGGGAGTGAAGGGAAAGTTTTGAGGACCCTGAACAGATGCAATAAGAAGTCCCTTTTTTAAGACCACATAGTACTGTCCAAAACTGGCTCTCAAACTCCTTAGTGTCATCTTTAAAGGGAACAATTGGGTTGGTCTGTAATCAGCAGCCTCATAAGAGATATCCCTTTTCTGTATTCATTGTCTTTTCATTGCCATAAAACATACTACATGACACAATCCATTTCAGGCATATCTTCAATTCTAATTTCATTTTCATCAGTATGTGACTGTAAAATTCACAGCAGATAAAAGCCATACACTAGGGGGAACACCAGTTAATTTACCAACTCTATGCTCAGATGTGCTCTGATGGCAAGTAATGAAGGAAGTCAACAGAAGAGAAGCCATGTTAGTTTGTGCTCCACTGAAAATGCAGAAAACTACACTAATATTTGCCACATTAGGAAAGGACTAAAAATGACCTGGTTATTTTCAACATGATTGGAGGATGTTAAAAAGAAATGGTTGAAAATTTTCAATTTTAAAATTATTTTGTCAAAATTTCAAAAAGCAGTAGTTTGTTTTTTTTAATCTGGTTAATTTTTTTAAAAGCTTCAGCCTTACAATACTTAACCATATTGTTGTTCCTTTATGTTTATCAGAGATGCCCTTTAAATCAGGTCCTGAAATTAAACTGATGAAAAAAATGTCCAGTCTGAAATATTTGCCCATAAATATGGAAAGATCTCTATGTAATTAAATCCGCACTAAGTGAAATATTTTATAATGGCAGTAAACCTGGTCCGAAGATTACTGCCTATGTCCAGTAAAAATTATGCTGGATTTCTGCTACTACTCTAAACTCTGAAATACGGTACTTGATGTAGATAATATTAACTCCTCTGTCCCCCTACAAAGAAAATACAATGTTGAGCATACAACACAGAAAGAATATGTTAATTTGAAGCAGGAAAGCTGATGTAAGGAACAGCTAGGCAGAGACTCAGTTTTAACCAAACATATAATGATGTGAGAATCTGCCGTTTTCAGTCTTTCCATCCTTCCCCATGGAGCCTAGGCGAAATAATGAATGGGGAAAAATGAGCTGCTTTCACAACTATAGCATGTATGGTCACTTGCATAGTCCATTGAATGAACCCCCTGTGATTCATGATTGACATAAAAATTTCTACAAGTTCCCATGGTGGAGAGCCAAAGCCTCTGTTAGAATATGTTCCAAGCAGCTGTTTACGAAGCTATCACAGAATGTTTGGTGAGAGGGGCAGCTTTGGTTGGAGAAGGGGGACACTAGGGAAAGGAGGAGTCTGTTTGTTTAAAGGCCCTTTGGTTGCTTACTCAAATCCTCCATCCCTTCTGTTGTGACAGGAGGCAGCTCTGTAGAGAGCTACTCTCGGTTACAAACAAACACCATAGACTAATTTCAGCTAAACTGAATAAATCCCAATCTGTCCTCTGTTAAGAAGTTATGTGCATTGTTTGTTTGTTTCTCCTTTAAATGGAAAATATTGGTTTGTTTTTACTTATTTAATGCTGAATCTAGGATGTGCTCAGTTTCAGGGCCACGTCGCCTTTATTTGGGTTTAGATTTATTTTTACTTTGCTGTTTGGCACGTGTGATGCCTAGGTCCATACCTCTAGCAGTGGCCTATACATGTAGCCTCCGAGGAAAGTAGAACCTTAATAATTCATGTAGAGCCAAATGAGCATTGTTATTATATTTGGTGGTGTAGGGTTGGGAGGTGGGAATTCTTATTAAAGGCCTGGGTATGCCAGGGTCCCCTCTGTGAAACAGGCTCCCTGCTCCTGTGTGGAAGGGGACTCAACTGACTCCGTGGCACTGCTCCCCAACCCAGGGAGGCCTCTTCTCTTCTGGTCCCAGTGTTGGGAAGTAGAAAAGACTGCATAGGTGAAGGGCAGAGCTGGTGGATGGGGTGATGCACACCACACTCTCCCCAGCACTTTAAAACTTATCCCTCAAATTTAAATACTGCCTGCAGCTGTATGACCTATTCCATGGAGCTCTCTTCTCAAGGAGGGTTCCCCAACTGACTTGGGCTCACTACGGGGCCAAAAATAGCAGTGTAGACATTCCCACTTGGGCTGGAGCCCAGGCTCTGAGACCCTCCGCACTCACTGGGTTTCAGAGCACTCAAGCTCCAGCCCGACCAGGAATGTCTACACTGCTATTTTTAGACCTGTAGCATGAGCTCCACAAGCCTGAGTCAGTTGAGCTGGGTTCTGAAGCTCACTGCCATGGGGTTATTTTTGCGGTTTATATGTATCCTTAGATAACTGAGGGAGCAGGACTCACCATAAAGGATATCACAGGCAGAGAGCTTAGAAGAGTGAAAAAAATGAAATACAGTACCTAGGATCAGTAGTTAATGATAATGGTGCTCTAGCCTGATTCTTTAATGATTAATAATTGTATTGGCTGCCAATTGATTCTAAATTAACAAATTGGGGGGGAAATGGGATTTTAGTCCCAGAATCTTGTAGAGAAGCCTGCGTATAGGGCAGTGACACTCACACTGAGGACAAAGCAAAGTCTAAGCCACTTTTATTAACACCAACAGGAAAGACAAGAAAGCTCCAAACCACAAACAAATAGCAATAATATAATATTGAGGATATCTTTGACATCATTCCTCACATATGCTCCTTTACTTATGTATTCACACCCTTCCTTGGGGAGCTGGTGGTAAGAGGCAAAGGACAAGCCCTGTACCTGGCATGCCAAATGAGTCCAATGGTCCAGACACCAATTCCCGAAGGTAGATGACAATGAAGAGCTGAAGGGTCAACGATGGAAAGCTCGCCCCAGCTACATGGTGGCCTGGCCTAGCCTATTATTGGGCCTGGGGGACTATCATCAATATTCATTCAGATGCCCAGTCTCCCATGTCCATATCTAACTTCCTCACACTCATAATACTGGGATGCTTTTAGCCTATAGATTCACATATTAATGCTTTTTAGCTCATTACCATAAATGTCAACTATTGCTAAAGCAAGTTTGTGGTTAAACATCGGCCAGTGATTTTAATCCTAAAATATCCAAGCATTGCATCAGTTCAAAGTTCTTGCAGTTGCCTCGTCTGATTATAGTACCAACTCTCCTTTTAAGCCAACTATTCCCAGTTCTCCAAAATCTAGGTTAACTGTTGGGCCATTTTATCTATGCTAAAGGTCATAGGCCTATGCTTCGATTATGCGAACCTGCTTAAGCCAATGTCTTAAGCCGGTAAGTTCCTTGCATTACTGCGCAGAAAAATAAAAGGCTAAGCTAGCTCTGTGGGTCAACCTGAGTGATGTCTGGCATGGTACCAAAACCGCTTGGTCTGAATGGTGGGAGCTGACTCCAGTTCTCTGTGACAAAAAGATGTCAATAAAAGAAAAGGCACAGTGTAGAAAACTAATTCAATCCATCCTAATGTATATAACAGAGAATTGGCCTGCCGCAAGAAAGGAAATCAGTTGCTCTCCACCATGGAGTGTCCAACCATTTGACCATCTCAACATCTTCTTTTCCATGATAGGAAATGAAATGAGGTTGTGGGCCTAATGCAGGATGGTCCAATTGCAGACAAGTTGAGGAAGGCTAAGCTACTTTGGCACAGGCATATCCAGCAAAGACCCGAGAGACCCAAAGTAGACTGCCCTTACAATTATTGTGGATAGTAGGTGACCACGGCAAGACCAAGTTAGGGTGCTCCTTGCACTTATTGTGCACAGAAGATGACCAAGGATGAGACCAAAGACTCAGTAAATTGACCAAATCTCAGAAGACCTTAGAGAGACCAATCTGCATGACAGCCTGGTGTGTGATCATGAGTTTTGGAAAAAGGCTATAAAAGTTGACAACCCGGAATATGGTAGTGGCAAAAAGAAATCAATCACCTAATCCACAAGGAGGGGCTAAAATGATGCTATTAAAACACTGCCCTGAGATAACTTGGCCAGGGAGCTAATGTTCCAGTGCAGGGAAATTTTATGAGAGGCAGCCAAGCAAAGAGATCTCTTAAGAACGTAAGCAGCCCTACCATGCCCCATCCCCATTCCTCAATCCCTCCTCTAAGACCCAGACCCTTGCTCCTGGTAGTTAGTCACAATGCTGACCAGTATTTGGCTGAAAAGAGGCTTTTCCCTGAGAGGGTAAGGATTCAACCAGGAAGTGAACCAGGCTAATCCTATAGCTGCAGTCATATATTTAATCCATATTCTTGCCTTCAAGATGTACATTATTGATTGTGTGAAGGAAAGAAATTGTCTTTCTACCACCAAAGCACACTGTGTAGAGTCCCAGATATCAAAGAAGGGAGACCATGTGGGCAATTCAAAGGATGAGTTGAGTTCCAGATCTGTTAAAGGAGTGGCAGAAAATGCAGCCATTTTAGTGCTCTCTGAGATAAATATTCATGTAAAACACCACCCCTACATGATCTTCCATCCAAGAAGCGCAAAGCAGTTGCAAACACTAAAAAAGTCTAATCCCTCCAAGAGGTAACATGGGGAATGTTATCCACATTTCATAGTGTGAGGGGAAAAAAGAGAAGAGAAGTGACCTGCCCAAGGCATCTCAAGCCATTGACAAAGCTAGACTAGGAGACAGAAGAAATTTTCTTGTGGTTAAGATGAACTGTGACTCAGGGAATCTGTGTTCAATTCCCTGCTCTGCTACACATTTCCTGTGTGTCTTGGCCAAGTCATTTAACGTGTTTGTAAAATGGGGGTAGTAATCCTTCTAGTCTATCAGACTGTAAAAACTCTTGAGCGCAAGGACTGTCCTATTTGTGAAGCACCTATCACAATGGGACCTCCTCACTATCTGTATTACAAGTAATAATATGAAGGTTTGGTCATTGCTCCATATTTTAGGGTAAGCGGAATTTTGCACTTAAAGCAACATGTTTGTTATGTGTGGAATAAAACAGCATATGCTCTCCAAAATTACAGTGCTTAAAATTAATTTCTATATTCAAAGAGTAAATTAAATTAGTCAAGTTAAAAATCAATTTTAAAAAATAGGTCCTTTAAAATGTTTTTACAGCCTCATGTCAGACCTTTTTAGATTTTTAGCCTGAACAATGGAATATCACAGATGCCTCAAAACTTGCTATTAGTGAAAACTCACTGAAATCTTGTGCATAGGCCATGTGTAAATGAAGTCTTTTAGCTCCTAGTCCCACATGCCACTAGGCCCACTTCTCCCAAAGAATTAATGAGAGGGGAAGCTGAGGCGTAGCTACTGAAACAAGTGCGACAGTTCGAAAAGAAACTCGCATGCTGAAAAGGAAGCAACATAGCTTTCTGGAAATATAGAAAAATAAAATGAGGTCATTTGCTCATAAATCTTTTATTCTTGCTGTGCATTATAGAGAGCACCCAAGTTTTGTTCTAATTGTTTGTCTGCAGATACTGAGGTTTCGGTATGGGGCTTCTTTTTGTGACACAGATGCCACACTAATAAGGGGAGTAAGTCTGTTCGCCTGGTGTGTGTGTGTGTGTGTATATCCTAACCTTATTTGGTAAGTGGATGCATATTGTGCAAAAAATCCCTGGGAAATGCAGGACGACAGTATTTTCCTCTCTCTTTAGTGGGATAACCAGCTCATTAAATCTTAACATGAAGGTATTTTATTATGAAGTGACAGTTCTAAAGATTTACTTTCCCATTTTTCACCTGCCTTCTCCCTTCTGCTTATTCCTTTGTATTTGTTAATGGCCTTTCTCCAGTTATATAATCCTGTCAAGGGTATAAAAATATCACTCGGAGCTGCTCATTTGGCCTAAATCATTCCGCCTGTAGCAGTGACAAGGAAAAGTGTACGCACCATGCTTGGTGCGGTGAAGGAGTCCTGTCCTAGGCTCCAGTAATTGTCACTGTGTGCTAAGAAAGTGTACAATTTAATAAGGTCATAAAACAGAATGACATGTGCTGGAGTGATAGGTATTTTTTCATTAGCATTCACAATACCTGGCTTCGGTGGGATAATAAATTAGAGCAATTGAGCAAAAATGGCCTATTTGATTATTCAACATTTTTCAACACACCAGCACGAGCCGGTGGGCTGCAAGCACCTTTACATCACCACAGCATGAACAGAGAGCTGAGTGCGGGGCAATTAGAGGTTTCCCTAATGCCACCAGCTAGTCCTGGATTATTTACAGTGTCAAAGCAGTGCTCAAAATCCTCTCTACAAATGCAAGTCCATATAATTGGGTTTAGGATTTGAAAGTGAAATCCCCCCTTGAGGGTCAGCACAAGTCCTATACACCATGTAAGTCCTATTTTAGGAATATAGGAATTTCCTTACTGGAATAGACTTGGTCTCTCTAGCTCAGTATCCAGTCTCAGCAATGGTCATTATCAGCTGCTTTAGAGAAAGGTGCAAGGAATCTTGCAGTAGACATTTATGCTAATCTGTTTCCTCCTAATCTCTATTAATTGGAGATTGGCTTAAAACCTAAAACAGTTGGGTTTATATCTTTTCTAAAATGGTTTTTATTTTTTAGTATTTACTATAAGAACTCTGGACATTCTTGTAATTTTGGAGGCATAAGTGGTTCATAGATCTTGCACTGGTCTTTTTGCATGGAGGTGAATAAAACCCTACATGAATCATTGCCCCTATAAGTAGCTATTTTCTTTATGGACCTAATGGCCAATGAAGCAATCACCCACCTGGTCAGTGAGACTGTGAAGCTCAGTTGTGTGCCAATCAAGTATGAAATAAAGACTGGACCTACAGAAAGTTTTGAAAAGAAGAGGATAAGAATATGGGACATCTGACTTTGATCTATTCAGAATAAGTATTTCTAATGTTCCCATCACAAGGACACTCCTTTTTGGCTACACTGGAGTAGTGCAGGATCTAAGACACAGCAAAGAAGCAGAATGCAGGCAGGTGAGAAAATATACACCAAATTATTTACTGTACCCTTAAGGAATAATGCTCCTGGTGGAGGATTATACGAGGCAATAAATGGTGTTTGCGGATGATTAAATGCCAACTTGAATCCCAGGTCTCAAAGCCATTGACATTATTCTCCTTGCACAGAAAAAATTAAGTTCTGCTGTACTGCAACCCTAGCCTAAATAATTGGCTTTTTTCCCTGTCAGGGTTTGAAGGGCATGTGTATGTCAGGAGCGCCTAAAGGCTGCAACCAAGATCAAGGTCATTGTGCCAGGCACTGTACAAAGACACTGTAAGAGAGAACCCTTATCTTGAACAGCTCACAGCCTAGGCAGGTAAGGGAAAAAGGGAGGGTCAGATGAGTGTATGTATATGTCACTTGCTCTGTGACCCTAGACAAGTCATTTCCCCATTCTGTCAGAGACGTGGGTTCCTATTCTCCAGCTTGGCCACTATCTTAGGTACTTTTATGGTCCTCATCACAATAGTACCAAGTACTTCACAATCTGTAATGAATGAGGGCAGTGTTATTATCCCCATTTTACAGATGGGCAATGGAGGCACAGAGAGGCTAAGTGACTTGCCCATGGTCATCCAGAAAGCCTGTGGCAAAGCAGGGAATTGAACCCAGGTCTCAAGTCTTAGTCCCTTTCACTGGATATTTCCTGAGTCTCAATCTAGTAGTTAGTCCACTAGACCACAGTAACACCCTCTTTGAGGGGAGGTTTTGGTGTGTGTGTACATAGGGCTGAGAACCAGGAACTGCTCTTTTCTAAGGCAGTTTCAGTTACTGGTGATGTTGGGCTTGTGTACAATAATTTAGCTAGCTCCATGGTGTGTTGTGATGACCAATGAGTATCCATGAAGCCTATGTAATCAGTGTGTCCACGAAAACTGAATGTGGTTTACAAGGTGGAATAGTATTTGATTTTTCTGCATTTTGGCTGGTTGAAATTATTCTCTTGTGGAATATACATAGTCATCTGCTACTCTCTATGCCCTTCTATCCCCCAATGCAAAAGAAAGAGACTTTTATCCATCAACTGGACAACACTTCACTGGCATTTTCACTAAGGCCTTGGCTATACTGGTGTCTGGCCTCTGCTGGTGGAAATCCAGGCAAATCTCCACTGTCTCTGCTCTAGTGCACACACTCACTGTGGAGAGGATGAATTCCTGTAAGCCATCAGGTGCACTGGTGCAGCCCAGGTTTAAAGTTCTGATGGATGTTGCTGGTAGCTGAAATTGGGGCAAATCTCCAGTGCAGGGCAAGGCCTAAAATCACCAGCAAGGCAGACAACAACAAAAAACAACTCCAATGAAAATGAATCATGTTGTCACTTTTATTGGTTTCCTGTGCAGTAACAGAAGCTGATGAAGCCTGGCACAAGGCAGTTCTGGAGGCTGTAAGACTGGAGTTACACACTTTTTGCCAGAGCAGAAAAACAAACAGCCCTGTATTCCCCCGAGCTGAAAACCATCCTAAAACCAGAGTCGCCTACAGCTATTATGTCCATTATCTCTTTTTCAAGAGGCCACCTGGCAACTGTCTGAGTTTCTCAGCTGGCCACATTGATTGTGTTTATGAAAAGTCCTCAGTGTGTTTGCTCTGCCTTGTAGTGCCACACTCTGCCAGTGCTTTATAACTTCTATTTCAACAGCTAGCAGCTACAAATTAACTTTTTGACTTAATTCAGAAGAGTTGCTTAATGATCCCCCAATAGAAGCACATGAAAATATTTGCCCAACGCCCCAACAATCTTCCCTCGTCAATCAGAAACGGTGTAGCAGCAAAGCAACATATGGATAGCCTCGCAGGCTTGGTCAGAACCATAAGTCCATGTCCTTCCAATGCTGCAGGCTCCACTGAACAGCCTGTGTGGTTGGCAAGAAAAGTAAACCAGAGACACCTCTACAGAAGTGGCCCAATGAAAAGGGAAAAAAGTCAAGATGCTATGTTGGGGTGAAGTGTAAATTTCTAAGTGATGTGTTGCTGACCAGCTAGAAAAGATATCTGCAACTGCCACATAAATATATCCACAAAGTCTCATGTCTGTTGCACGGCACGAGGGACTCCATAGGAAAACATCTTGTACAAAACAAGGTAACTACTTAAAAAGAAGCATAATAAAAGGCAGCAACTCACTGGGGAGACGCACACAGCAATTGTTAAGGGGGTGAAATTGTT
The DNA here is from genome assembly GCF_013100865.1 of Trachemys scripta elegans. Lineage (NCBI taxonomy): Eukaryota > Metazoa > Chordata > Testudines > Emydidae > Trachemys > Trachemys scripta. The sequence goes on from NC_048299.1 coordinate 153,948,711, forward strand.
AAATTGATTCTGCACAGCAGATAGCATGCATTTTACAAACATGCATTTATATAGCGAATAAGAATAGCATCCACACAATTACACTATGATAGCTAGGACAAAAATTACAAAAGCCAAAACTGAGCCCAGCAGAATGGATCACATTAATTGAAACAGTGTATTTTAACATAAAACTGGAGGAGTCTCTATATTCAGTCAGTATGTTCCACATTGCCTTGCTATCTATACATTACCCTCTCCTATAAAGCTATTTAATATGGAAGAAAGAGGAAAGAAAGAAAGAAAAGCGGTGTTAGGACTGAGTAAAAATGAATTAGTTTTGCTAATATTTGCACTGATTATTATAAAAACTTAATTGTGTGTGAAAACACTATCACCACAGTATTTTATATACATTTAAAATAAACCAATTAAAGATAAAAAAAAAGTTATGGGTTGTCACATCCATGAATTTGTGGGCATAAAGGATTGTATTCACCCCATCCACCCCTTAACCTCTGAAAAAACAGCAAAAGGTCTAAGCACCACTTAATGTGACTCTCCTTAATGGGGTGAATTTCATTCACACTGATTCCTACGTGGGAGTTTTGAGAGTGTTTTTCTCCCCTTCTACACCATATAGGATTTCACTGTCAGCAGAGGTGCACTGTGTATTGGCCTTTATTTGAAACATCTTGTATAAGCTGCTGTTTAAGGAAGGATCATTCATTTCTTTTGGCAATGGCTGCTACTATCTTCCAAACGAATGGTGTTTACTTTTTCCCTGTTAGCATCACAGTTTTCTTTTTCCAGTTTGATTTCTTTAAAGAAAAGGGGGAAAAACAAAAACCTAGTTCAGCCCAGAGATTCTCTTTTAAAACTGAACAAACATCTTCCCAATATCCCGTCAAGCTCAAGTGCCAATTTTCTTCCTAGATCTGGTTCCCTAGTGGGCAGTGACGAAAACCAGCACACACACAAATATAAAAACTAGAATCTCTTTCAGATCCGCAGTCCTCCATCCATGGAAGGTTTAACAGATAAACAAAGCCTGTAGAATCTTCTGGAAGTCCCCTTACAAAAAGCCTGGCCTTGGCAGCTAGGCTGAAGAGACTAGAAGGAAAGATAACAAGGTATATTCTAACAAAGAGTAAATTCATATCCAGCTTAAAACTTTTATAATTCGAGCTACTTTTCCCTTGACTCAGACAGACTTGGCACTCCATTAAGCCTGGGTCCTTGGAGCTTCCTGCCTACCTTCCTTTTATTGCTTAGTGATGGTAACAGAGTATCCTCACACTGTATACTACAAATCATATTCAATTCTCTTTCAGCAGGATGTGCTGGTAAGTGAATATGAGGAACGCAGAGGCCCAAGCATTGGAACTGAGCTGTCTCCTCAATGCCTCTCTCAATTTAACTGCAATTAACACAGCTAATGTTCACAGTCTGAAAAGGGATGTGAACAAGTGTTTCGAGCTGGGGCTGGAGATCTAGGGTTCCCAGTCTTGTGTCTTTCACTGACTTGTTGTGACACTTCGGGCAAGTCACTCAACATTTTTCCTGTCAGTTTACCAATCTGTAGAATGGAGAAAATATAGTCATGGGCCATTACTTTATCAGTCATCTCAGAGTGATGGTGTGAAGCTTCATTGAGATTTCTGGTAGTGGTGTGAGACCCCAAAATAGAATGGTTTTGCAAATCGCTAAGGCACAAAATTTAAAACCTGACTAATGCATCCGTCAGATTAACACTGGCAATGAAAATGATGCAAACAATTTAAGGAAATCATGCATTGGGCAGCTTGGGACATAATTATTGTCATGTTTAGCTACATGATTCACATCCAAAGTTACGCACATTGAGATTTTGAAAAAAATGGGAAAATAAGTGTTTTAGAATCATGGACAATGAAGATTAATATGCAGCTCTGAAGAAATAATTTAATGTGCAAGTAAACAGTGTAGTATTTAAGCTAGACAGTATTTTCCTTCACTTCCTATCCTAAACCATTGTGGAGGCTGTTAACACCCCTTTGAAGAGCTCACCCCAAGGAACTCAAGATGCCTAAAATCCCATTGAATTTTAGTGTCTAACCTCCTGAGAGGCTTTTGAAAATCCCAGCTGGAATCCATGCAGGAGAGATGGCTATATTTCAGTCATGGGCGAGTACTGTCTATTACAAGGAATGTAAAACATTTGGGGATTAAGGAGATGAAAGGTACAATAACTGAGATATTAATATAATCTCTTTTCAACTGTAATAATAGTTTGTCTTTTTATTTTTTGCAAACATGATCCACAGAAGCCTCTTGCCTCTGGTTCATTTATTAGTATTAAACCTAAGGCAAAAAGCTCTCTGGGGATACATCATTTTACAACAATTTCAAGATTATCTGCTCTCAGGACACCAACAGAGTTTGAATCTGGAGCCAAAGTCATTGAGAACAGAACGAGTCCGACATGTCTAAGCCAAAGCAGACCTGGCCAGTTTGGAATACTAATTGATCAGCTAATCATATTTTTTTACAATCATTCACATCCTTAAGTCACTGCTACAAAAATGGCACTTTTCTATTTCTCTTCAAAGGTTGACAGAGTGGCACATGGAAGCATAGTGAAGCCATTAAGGAAAAGGATAGTGTGTGTTTTATGTAGCCATTCAGTTAAACTGAATTGAAGTAGATGTTTGTTCAAGATAATCAGGAATGAACTACAGAACCTTTCACCTCCAGGACATCAGTTCAACTGGTCCTTTCTTTCACTGTGTAAATGACTGAAAGTTTTAAATCTGATGAACAGTTGGTGCCCTTTTCCAAGTGGGAAAGCATCCAAATAACTCCCACCACCAAATCACCCACTAACCCCACATAGTGGTGGTGTCATTAGGGGGGAAAAGCCAAGATCTGAATAAGGTATGGAGACTGCATTCCCCCTTTTAGTCCTTTCAGGCCTTAACTGAGGAACTTTGCTGCTTGAGATGATTGTTACTCCTATTTTTGAGCCTTGCACTTTGGTCCTCACTGAGTGATTCAGTAAGGGCACTGTTCAGTTTACTTGCACAAGAAACAAGCAAAGAGCCAGTGGTGAGGGTGCGCCGCTGTGGGAGAGTTCCATTTACATGGCTTCACAGTGCTTGATAATGCCTCCTATCCTAGTAGTATAGTGGTTTGCCCTGGACACCAAGCAAATCATCATATTGAGACATTACAATACCAAGGCTTTGTCTACACAAAGAGTGTCTCCTGCCAACATAGCTACTGCTGCTCGTTGGGTGTCGTTTAATTATGAGCTCTCCCACCGGCATAGAGTGGCTACAGAGGACACCTTACAGCAACACAGCTGTGCCGTTGTAAGGTCCATAGTGTAGACATAGCAAATCATAGCGCAGGGATAATGCCGGCACCATAGTCAGCCTTAGGCTGTTTTAGCCTTACATTTTTTGGCTGTAACCATATGGCTCTCTGAAGGTTAAACCTACGATTTTAAAGGATTTGGAATGGGCAGGATGCTATCTCACTCTCTGTACTATATGGGGAGGAATTGCTCTTCTCCAAGGCAATGGAAGAGATCCAACACCACTGCAGAAGCAGAACCAGCTTCTAGAAATTGGCAATATAGATGGCCAGAGGTGACACTACACTGCTTGACGCTGATGGTGTGTGGATGTTGAAGATTTAACCTCTAAGACCTTTGCTTCCCCTGATGCTTAAATGAGCGGCAGGTGCCTCATGGAAAGGTCTGAAAGAAAACCAAACCATTCTGTGTAAAAACATTTCTGCTTCTGTGCATATTTCACAGCTGTCGATTCCCCCCCCCCCATCCCCCCCCCGTTTTGTTATTATCAAGGGCCATTTGCATGAAAATGGGATCTTTGTTGTTTCGGAAAAGCCAGCACTTGGAAGAGTCATTACTGAAAGGAAAAATGAGATTATTCTAGCTGTACATAATACAAATATATATAAGAAAAGAAAAGGATCCTAAATGTTTATAATATAAATAAATGGAAAAATTAAGCATGTGTTTATATATCAAAATACACAATACACACAGACTTTATATATAGCAACAGTGGAAGGAGGAGGATGGATGTTTTTGTGTTTCAAGCGCTGGCCTGGGAATCAGGAAACATTTCAACATTTTTTCTAAACATAACATTTTGATGATGTGGCTCAAAGCACATTTTTGTTTCAAAATTTCCTTCAATTTTATTTCAGAATAATTCAAAATATTAAAAATGGTTTAAAAAAATAAATAAATAAAGCCTTTCATTTGACTCCATTCCTCCCCTCCTCCCCGCCGTGTGGAAGGACAGCACTCACTAGCATCCCAAGAGGTGCCTGCCAAGTCCAAGCAGCACAGCACCCAGATTCCAACGCATACATCAGAGTTTTTAGAAAACAGAGCTGTTATTACAGTTTTTGTGGACAGTGGGAGCTGCAGGCTTGCCAGACACCTTTGGAAATCTGGTCCTTCATTTAGGACCTAATTAGGAGCTGAGCTCTTTTGAAAAATCTGACCCCTGTTGTGGGTGCTGAGCTCTTTTGAAAGTGTGTCCCTCAATTCCTTGCATCGCTCCCTGCATTTAAAAAAAAAAAAAAAGTCTCCCTTCCCCCTACACACATTACATGAAAACATTTGCTTCTTTATTGCTGAGAAGCTTGTCTGTTTCTAGCAATTTTTCATCCCCACGGTCTTCTACTAGCCACCTATTTAAAAAAAGTCAGACACAGGGAATTGAGATGGTGGGAAATAAGCAACAAATATCCTGTCTTTATGGAAAAGCCAATAATACTAATAGTCCAGGAAAGATAAATGTGTTGAATACAGAGTATAGAAACCAAAATAAATGGCTTGATTTACAAAGTTTTCCATGAAGCCACATGGGTCTCTAAAGAATCTGCTGTGATCAAAGCCTGGAGTTGTAATACAGAGTCATGCAATCTCCTGTACTTATATTTTCTAGATCTCAAAGTTAAGAATAAAAATGGAAACTTCTTAAATTTGTGCTGCATTAAAAAAAATTAAAATATTAACATACAAAGAAGAATGTGCTGAGATTTTTCCTTGGATTTATTCTTTCAATAATGACTCTTCTTCCAAATGCTGGCTGCAGACTTATATGCTAGGACTGAGGCTCTGCAAATAACAGCCTCATTAAAATAAATACAATAGTGTCTTACAGAGATTTTGGATGTGCAAGAGGATGTGGCCATAAAAACAAACAATACTGTGTGTTTTACTGATAATCTTTGAGCAACAAGTATTTGTGCCGAACAGTTTGTCATTTTCTAAGCAGATGAGGGGACCGCAGTAAAATATTATGCACAATTGTGCACCATTTTATACCCAGGCTTATTTTAATCCTACAGTACATGGTGCTATTATGCATGCAAAAAGGTAATGAGGCAGGCAAAGGTTATTACTGGGGACACTTTTGGAATGATGAGAGTGCTACCAATGCAGAAGACTAACCTCAGGCTATCTGAAATTGAAATTTTTGGTTAAATTAATAACTCAACATGAGGCCAGATGGTAATGCTGTCTGTCCCCTGCAGGATTGAAAACATGTCTTTTGCCTCTGCATATTCCTCCACAGGTAGGGTCCTTTTTTTATTTTTTTAATGGCAATCAACTCAAATATGTCAATTTTGCAGAGGCGTGGGAGGTGGGAGAGTGAAAGTGGAAGGATGTTGCCTCTCCTGAGCTGTTAGACAAGCTGAGTGAAATCTCTTGTTGATCATGGGTCAATTAAAGTGGCAACCCCTCAGGTAGTATTTCTTCCTATTGCTTCCTTTACAGCATCTTTGTAGCACATAGAAAGGGAAGCACCTTCCCATCATTATTATTCTTACTGCACCCAAAAGTGTCCTAGGTGCTTTAGAGAACAGATTAAAAAGACTGGCTCCTTGTGCTGAAGAATTATAGTCTAATTTAGATGTGGCGCTGTGGGTCAGAACGACACACAATGTGTCAAGGAAATGAGGTGAGGAAGGACAAAGGTTACAGTCATAACAACATGCGGTTAATTCACTGTTGGTATGTGCACATCTGGATGGAGGGCCTGACTAAACTGGCACGAGATTCAGATATCAGAGAAGCTGCAAGACCTCTCTCTTTCTCTCATTTCTTCCAAAGAAAGAGAAGCAATAAATATATAAATAAATAAATGGCACGAGGAAATTAAATGATACTGCACCATTAAGCTGGCACTGCTTCTGAAATGGCCGACACTAGCAGATATCTGCAGAGTTTACACAACCCCCTCAGTCTCAATGCTATCAAATCTGGACAGATTTGCTGGCAATCGGAGTACAGGGCTTGAAGATGGAAGACAAGGGGAAAAACACCACAATTCAGAATGGGGGCGGAAATAAATGAGAATTAAATATATAAGATAGTGGGGTGTTTGGCTGCTATTGCAAATTACTGAGGAAGATATCCTTAATTCCAAATCTTTTTGGTGGGCCAGTACATGCCTTTTTTATCCAGTCAAGTTCAAGGGGGAGGTGTAGGGGAGAGAGACAAAGATGACCCAGGAAAGTCTGGTGAGAGCATGGCATTTTCCTTCTCTTAAAAAATTGAGGTGCACTGTTGGACAGATGCCAGCATTCTGCTTCCAAGGTGGTTGCTTTCCAGTGACCAGGGAAGCATATCCATGCTTGTTAAATGCTTGTAGAGCCTTCTGCATGAACAGAGTTGTATGTAAGAACATTATCAGCCTACGTTTCTGTACTGGTCAGAACCCACCAGGTTGGAAATATAGGATCAGCCCTTCTCTGATATTAGACTAGTGTGCTTCTGCTTTAGGGGACTGGATTCATTTACACCAGTGCAAAGTCAGCGTAAAATGTTGCATATAAAGTGCTGCTATTCTGATTTGGTACCATCACCTGATGTAAATAGCTACACAAGGTGCAGTACAATAGCGAATCAGACTCAGTAAAGAGAAGTAGCATCATGGTACCACATTCTTCTCCTAACTTTGCCTCTAGCTTACCCCTACTTGCAGCCTGGCAAAGGACCAGATTTTCAAAGTGGGTTCCAGCATGCTCAAGTTACAGGTCTGTATTTTTTTACACGAATCATCTGGGGCCAATATTTATAGTTGCAAATCAGCAACTATATTGGCCACAGACAACTCTGGTTTAAAAGTCATTTTTAACAGCTTGCCCCAAGTAACCCCCCATGCCAATGTTTGCCTGTGCACGGCCATCCAAAGCAGCAGGTCACATCTAGCTCTTGCGCTCACAACAAGGGAGGCTCTGTAAAGAAGAATTTTTGTAGCCTGTTCCTTTCTGTAGTACAGTATGTGTGTGCGCTCTCTAATCTCACTAATTATTCTACTAGACTTTAATGGTGTTCACAGGTTATTTAGGATTAATGAAACAAATGTCCTCAATCAAGAAGCAATTTAAGACCACATTGCTAATTCCAGTGAGTTCTGTAAAGGAGTTAAATTAATACTGGTTGACCTTCTTATTTTGGGGGATGATTTGTGGCTCTATTTTCCTGAGTGATGCCTTTAAACAGTTACAGTTTGAATGGGTGTTTCTGGCCCAGTGGTTAAAAGTAACCAAGTTACAAGAATCAGAGGCGTAGCCGTGTTAGTCTGGATCTGTAAATTAAATTAAAATAAAATAAATTAATGGAGATATCCTATCTCCTAGAACTGGAAGGGACCTTGAAAGGTCATCGAGTCCAGCCTCCTGCCTTCACTAGCAGGACCAAGCACTGATTTTGCCCCAGATCCCTAAGTGGCCCCCTCAAGGATTGAACTCACAGCCCTAGTTTTAGCAGGCCAATGCTCAAACCACTGAGCTATCCCTCCCCCCAAAAGCAGCAGAGAGTCCTGTGGCAACTTAATCTCCACATCACTATGATGAATGTCAGTAACTTTCTTAAGGAAATGCACTTCTCCTGGCTTGCAAGCACATCACTCTTGTAACTTGCAGCAAAGAGTCCTGTGACACCTTATAGACTAACAGACGTATTGGAGCATGAGCTTTCGTGGGTGAATACCGACTTCGTCAGATGCATTAATATGAAGTCGGTATTCACCCACGAAAGCTCATGCTTCAATACGTCTGTTAGTCTATAAGGTGCCACAGGACTCTTTGCTGCAAGTTACATGAGTGATGTGCTTGCAAGCCAGGAGAAGTGCATTTCCTTAAGAAAGTTACTGACATTCATCCCAGTGATGTGGAGATTAGGGTTGTGCCTCTCTCCTATATTGGGTACAGTGAGCAAACAAACACCATCTTTCTGTGATGGGTAGCATCTAAGTCAGAGCTGCTAATTGAGCAAGTCCAACTTGTGAAGTGGTATTTTTGGCAAATGTTGCTACAGGAACTTTTGTGGCTGTTCTTCCTGGCTCTTGGCTTGTATGAATTTTCAGTGCTGCTGTCTTGTGGCAATGTACTGTCTTTGCGTGCATGCACTTCAGCAGTTGGGCTTTCCTACAGAGAATATGGGAAGTGCTACAACCACCAGCCATTATGAGAGTTTTCCTTTAGGCTGGGTCTACACTACCCGCCTGAATCGGCGGGTAGAAATCGACCTCTCGGGGATCGATTTATCGCATCCCGTTGGGACGTGACAATCAATCCCCGAATCGACGCTCTTACTCCACCAGTGGAGGTGGGAGTAAGCGCCGTCGACGGGAAGCCGCAGAGGTCGATTTTGCCGCCGTCCCTACAGCAGGGTAAGTCGGCTGCGATACGTCGAATTCAGCTACGCTATTCGTGTAGCTGAATTTGCGTATCTTAAATCGATCCCCCCCGTAGTGAAGATGTAGCCTTAGACAGAGTGACAGAGGCATGTGATTTTGGAGCAGGTGGTCAATCAGATTGCTCTGCACGTGTGCCATTTATATAGTCACTGAGCCAGTTTTCTGTATTGTGGGCCTGATTCTTATCTGATAGTGCAAAATTGATGTATCTCCTGATTCACAACACTGTGGGTATGTCTACACTACGGGATTAATCCAAATTTACAGAATTAGAATTTTGGAAACAGATTGTATAAAGTCGAATGTATGCGGCCACACTAAGCACATTAATTCGCCAGTGTGCATCCATGTACCGGGGCTAGTGTCGATTTCCAGAGCATTGCACTGTGGGTAGTTATCCCATCGCTATCCCATAGTTCCCGCAGTCTCCCCCACCCATTGGAATTCTGGGTTGAGATCCCAGTGCCTGATGGGGCAAAAAACATTCTCGCAGGTGGTTCTGGGTACAGCCTCACCCCTCCCTCCATGAAAGCAACGGCAGACAACCGTTTCGCGCCTTTTTTCCTGGGTGAACACAGCAGACGCCATACCACAGCAAGCATGGAGCCCCCTCAGCTCAAGACAGCAGTCATGAACATTGTAAACACCTCGCTCGTTATCATGCAGTTTATGCTGAACCAGGACCAGAAAAACGAGGCGAGGAGGAGGCGGCGATGGCAGCGCAGCGACAAGAGTGATGAGGACATGGACACGAACACAGAATTCTCTCAAACCGCGGGCCCCGGTGCTTTGGAGATCATGTTGTTGATGGGGCAGGTTCTATCTGTGTAACACCAATTCTGGGCCTGGGAAACAAGCACAGACTGGTGGGACCGCCTAGTGTTGCAGGTGTGGGATGATTCCCAGTGGCTGCGAAACTTTCGCATGAGTAAGGGCACTTTCATGGAACTTTGTCATGGGACTTGCTTTCCCCTGCCCTGAAGGGCCAGAATACCAGGATGAGGACTGCCCTCACAGTTGAGAAGCAAGTGGTGATAGCTCTGTGGAAGCTTGCAATGCTAGACAGCTACCGGTCAGTCAGGAATCAATTTGGAGTGGGCAAATCTACTGTGGGGGCTGATTGCTTTGGCTACTTGCATGACATCATTGAGTTGCTGCTACGAAAGGTAGTGACTCTGGGAAACGTGCAGGCCATAGTGGATGGCTTTGCTGCAATGAGATTCCCTAACTGTGGTGGGGCAATAGATGGAACCCATATCCCTATCTTGGCACCGGAGCACCAGGGTACCCAGTACATAAACCACAAGGGTTACTTTTCAATGGTGCTGCAAGCACTGGTGGATCACAAGGGACGTTTCACCAACATCAACGTGGGCTGGCCGGGAAGGGTTCATGACGCTCGCGTCTTCAGGAACACTACTCTGTTTAAACGGCTGCAGCAAGGGACTTACTTCCCAGACCAGAAAATAGCCGTTGGGGATGTTGAAAATGCCTATAGTTATCCTTGGGGACCCAGTCTACCCCTTAATGCCATGGCTCATGAAGCCATACACAGGCAGCCTGGACAGGAGTCAGGAGCTGTTCAACTACAGGCTGAGCAAGTGCAGAATGGTGGTGGAATGTGCATTTGGCCGTTTAAAAGGTCGCTGGCATACTTTACTGACTCGCTCAGACCTCAGCCAAACCAATATCCCCATTGTTATTGCTGCTTGCTGTGTGCTCCACAATCTCTGTGAGAGTAAGGGGGGAGACCTTTATGGCGGGGTGGGAGGCTGAGGCAAAAATCACGCAGCCAGACACCAGGGCAATTAGAAGAGCACACCAGGAAGTGCGGCGCATCACAGAAGCTTTGAAAACCAGTTTCATGACTGGCCAGGCTACCGTGTGAAAATTCTGTTTGAGTCAATAAAGGGAGCAGGTTTTCATCAAGAAGAAACATTCTCTGTAGGCAACCCACCCACCCTCCCCCTTCGATCACAGCTTGCTTTCAAAGGAAATAAAGTAACTATCGTTTAAAAATCATGTATTCTTTATTAATTGATTATAAAAAGAGGGAGAGATCGGAGAAGGTTGCCCTGGTGGGATTTGGGAGGAGGATCAGAGGGAAGGAAAAGGCCACTAAAAAAAGGTTAAAATAATGACAGCCTTTTGCTTGGGCTGTCCACTGGGGTGGAATGGGAGGGTGCACGGAGCCTCCCCCCTCCACGTTCTTACACATCTAGGTGAGGAGGCTATGGAACATGGTGAGGGGGGAGGGGGATTATACAGGGGCTGCAGCGACAGTCTGTGATCCTGCTGCCGTTCCTGAAGCTCCACCAGACACCGGAGCATGTCCATTTGCTCACGCAGCAGCCCCAGTGTTGCGTCCTGCCTCCTCTGATCTTCCTGCTGCCACCTCTCATCTCGAGCATCTCTCCTCACGTTGGTCCCTCATGTCCTCATGTTCACTGGCATTTTTCCTATACTTTGAAACCATGTCCTGCCATTCATTCAGATGAGCTCTTTCATTGCGGGTGGATTCCATGATTTCCACGAACATCTTGTCTTGCGTCCTCTTTTTCCGACACCTTATCTGAGATTGCCTTCGGGATGGAGGAGGGAGGCTTGAAAAACTTGCAGCTGCTGGAGGGAGGGAAAAAAGGAGAGAATTTTTTAAAAAGATACATTTTACAGAACAATGCTTATACTCTTTCACGGTGAACAACACTATTCACATTACATAGCACATGTGATTTCTGTGCAAGGTCGCATTTTGCCTCTTAATATTGAGTTCCTGTGGCTTTGCTGCTAGAGATCACAGACACAGGTCCGGGCAACAGAATTCGGCTTGCATGCGACCATGGTAAGCCATTGTCTTTCGGCTTATGCGCCCTTCTTTCCCACATACCAAGCAAAGCTCATTGAGTGCTGGGGTTTTCCTGTTAACCTTCAGCAGCAGAAAACAAACTACCCCCTCCCCCCCCCCGCATCCAATTCTCTGGGATGATCGCTTTATCCCTCCCTCCACCATGTGGCTGGTATCAGGGAAGATCCCTGCTAGCCACACGTGAAAAGCTCAGCGCCAATCCCCCGCTCCCCCAGCGCTTGGCTAACTACAGGGAAGGATTTCTTTTCAGCCACAGGCAAACAGCCCAGTAGGAACGGCCACCTCTGTCCCCTTAATTAAATTCCCATATTTCAACCAGGTTACCATGAGCGATATCACTCTTCTGAGGATTACACAGCGAGATAAAGAATGGATGTTGCTTGAATGCCAGCAAACACTGGGACCATACGCTGCCAGGCTTTGTCATGCAATGATACCAGATTACTTGCTACTGGAATGGCGTGGTCAAGTGTCCTCCATGGAGGACGGAATAAGGCTGCACTGCCCAGAAACCTTCTGCAAAGGCTTTTGGAGTACCTCCAGGAGAGCTTCATGGAGATTGGGGATGGAGCGGAAATCCTCCAGGGACGACACGTTAACAGACTTTTCCAGTAGCTGTACTGGCCGCGAATGCATCCCAAGTCCTCAGGGCAAATTAATCATTAAAAAAATGCTGGCTTTTAAACCATGTTTTATATTTTAAAAGGTAAACTCACCTGAGGTCCCTTCCGTGGGGTCATGGTCTTGGGTACTGGCTTGAGAGGGTACTTCAGTCAGGCTGAGAAAAACATCATGGCTGTTGGGGAGAATGGAGTGCTGGGTGCTCTCCCCAAGCTCGTCCTCCTCTTCCCCGTCCGCAGAATCTTCAGGTGTGGCTGATGAGATTACCCCCGCCTTGGAATCCACGCTCAGAGGTGGGGTAGTGGTGGCAGCCCCCCCTAGAATTGCATGCAGCTCAGCGTAGAAGTGGCATGTCTGCGGCTCTGACCCGGAGCGACCGTTTGCCTCCTTTGTTTTCTGATAGGCTTGTCTGAGCTCCTTGACTTTCACGCGGCACTGCTCTGAGTCCCTATTGTGGCCTCTCTCCATCATGCCCTTGGAGATTTTTTTCAAAAGTTTTGGCATTTCGTCTTTTCGAATGAAGTTCTGCTAGCACTGAATTCTCTCCCCATATAGCGATCAGATCCAGTACCTCCCGTACGGTCCATGCTGGTGCTCTTTTTCGATTATCGGCCTGCATGGTTACCTGTGCTGATGAGCTCTCTGTGGTCACCTGTGCTCTCCTGTGCTGGGCAAACAGGAAATGAAATTCAAATGTTCATGGGGCTTTTCCTGTCTACCTGGCCAGTGCATCTGAGTTCAGATTGCTGTCCAAAGCAGTCACAATGGTGCACTGTGGGATAGCTCCCGGAGGCCAATACAATCGAATTGCAGCCACACTAACCCTAATTCGAAATGACAATATCGATTTCGGCGCTACTCCGCTCGTCGGGGAGGACTACAGAAACCGATTTTAAGAGCCCTTTATTTCGAAAGAAATGGCTTTGTTGTGTGGACGGGTGCAGGATTAATTCGATTTAATGCTGCTAAATTCAAATTAAACTCAGTGTAGACCAGGCCTGTGAAAGCAGAATAAAGCTATGTGTGTGTCAGTAAGGGAACTTTACTTCTACATACAAAATTGCTCAGGGTGCTTTCTTGGTGTATTTTGCATATGCTTCTTCTCACAGATCCCTCATGAGAACCAATGGACAAAATTCAACTCTCAGTTACACTGGTGTGAATCAGGAGTAACTGCTTTGATGTAAAGGAGTACCCACCACAAGCAGAACTAGGCTCAGTATACTTATTCAGGATTTTCTCTAGTTTTTGACTAAAATTTACAGGTACTATTTCTACCAAATGGCTGTCCTTGCTCTCTCCCCCTCCTCCTACCATCTTTTCATCACAGCCTCCCATTTATGTCACATAGCGTGCTCTATGCCTGAGTTATGCCGACCATATGTCCTATTTCCAAGCCATTCGAATGAGATAAAAATTGCACCTTTCTAAGTCAGGATCAAGGGAATTTCATGGCCTGCACAGAAAGATTTTTATTATAAAGCATGACAACATGCTTTCAAACAAAATAATAATTGTATGTGCTGTAGAGCTACTAATATATCTGTTTCAGAACTTGAAGAGCTATCAGTTCAGACTTTTCCAAGGACAGCTAATGGATCCATTATATGCTTTATTATCCTTTGTGTATGTGCTTCCTGGAGGTTGGGCCTAGAAGTCTCCATGAAAACAGGACTAAAAGGGAAAAAAAATAGTATGAACGTGTCTCTGTGTTTTTAGGACAAATAGGAGCTATTTGGACAATCCAGTATAGTAACATCGGCATTGCTTGATGTCAGACTCTGATCTTTAGAAGTGGATGGACTCAGAACTGAAGTGAATCTAGTGACACTGCAAGGCACAGAATTTTCACAAGATCCACATTAAGACCACAGAGCTCGCTGCCACAAAGGGGGGAAAAATGATTAAACTCACCACGTTCAGAGCTAAATACAAAACCAACCACTCTGCCCAAGCCTTCCTGCAATTGTACCATCACTCATCTAAATGATCCCACTCTTCTACATTCAATAATAATTAGAAACAAAACCTAAGGGCCAGATCAAGGTCCACCCCGTGGATCAGCAGAAGGGTGTAGAGATGACATCACCACCTTAACTCCCCTGCACCTGTGTGCTATACTATTCCCTTCAGCATGGGACAGGAGAAGGGGAAGAGAAGGCTCCATAGAGCTGCTTTTTCCCCACTTGCCCCATGCAGGTTAGTGGATGGGGGCAAATTTCTGACTCTACCCCTCCTTCAATGTGCCTAGGGGCATAGTTATGCCAGTGCATTGGGAAACAAACTGCAACCCATCATTGGTCATAGACTTTAAGGCCAGAAGGAACCATTGTGATGGTCTCTAGTCTGACCTCCTGCAAGTTGCAGGCCACAGAACCTCACCTACCCATTCCTGTAAGAGACCCATAACCTCTGGCTGAGTTACGGAAGTCCTCAAATCATCATTTAAAGACTTCAAGTTACAGAGAATCCACCATTTACCCTAGTTTAAACCAGCAAGTGACCCCTGCCCCACGCTGCCAAGGAAGGGCACCAAGCAGAGAGAAAAAAAAGTTATTGTTTAAAAGTTATTTGCACAACAGGCCTAAAAATCACCAAAGAGAACAAAAAATGCTAAAGAACCCTAGGCCCAAAAGCCTGTGCTCCAGGCCCTCACAATCTGCTTCCATTCCCAGTTGAAAGACTTTGGTCCAAATCAGGGCTGGCTCCAGGCACCAGTGAAGGAAGCCGGTGCTTGGGGCGGCCAATGGAAAGGGGCAGCATGTCCAGGTGTTCGGTGGCGGGTCCCTCCCTCTCGGAGCGAAGAACCCGCCGCCGAATTGCCACTGAAGAATGAAGCGGCGCAGTTAAGCTGCTGCCAAAGTGCCGCCGATCACAGCTTTATTCCCTCCCCCCCCCGCTTTGCCGCTTGGGGCGACAAAAAAGCTGGAGCCAGCCCTGGTCCAGATCCTCAAAGCAATTAATGGATCAAGTTTTAGGGCGTGTCTACATTACAGGGACTATACCGGCATTGCTACAATGCCATAATTAAGCTGGCAAAACACTCTAGTGTAGGTGCAGCGTACACCGATGGAAGGGTTTTTCAGTTGATGTGGGAATACCATGTCCCTGAGTGATGGTAGCTAGGGCCACAGGAGGATTCTTCCCTTGCCTTAACAGTCTTTGCACCAGGAGTTAGGTTGGCAAAGATACTTCTCTCAGGGATGCGGATTTTTTGCACCATTGAGCAATACAGCTATGCCAGTCTAAATTTTAAGCGCAAAGACAGACCCAGTACTTCCTCCTTGTAGCACCACAACACAACCCTAACCTTCGCTATAAGCTAGATTGCAAACTACAAACCCTAAAAGTTATCCTTCCACTCTGGCAAGAAGTGGAGAACCATATCATTGTTATTCTTACTATATGGGTAGCACTCAGATGCTACACAATGGGTGCCAATATTAGATTGCAGTATCAGGGAGAGAGATTGGAACTAGTCAGAAAATGGTGATAATTTCATTGAAAAACAGAAATCAAAATGTTTCTCCACTTACTCCCCTTAATTGCATATTCTTGATACAAATAAAATTTAGGTGGTAGCAGTTTAGAGAAAAATGTTCTTTAGATTCTGGACAAAATGCTATCTATTTAAATTCTGGAGAAAATTCCCCACTAGATTATAACAATATGAAAGCAGGTCAAACTTTGGGTACTGTTAATTAACCAGCCATTTGTTCTCTGTGCCAGTATATTGGTCTTGATATGAAGGAGGCAACAACAGAATTTGAGAAGCTGTAGCTCAGGCAGGCAATAGCTTTGTCTAAAATGAAATGGCTCTTTCATTCTCTGTGTTTTTCATTGTAATTAAAATGGGATGTGCTGAAATAATGGTAATGGATAACCAGAATTAGTGTTGGTTTCCAAGAATATGAGGCAGATTATTGCTTTGTTCACATTTAGTTTCCCCCCACAATAGTGGTAAGGCTGGGAATTAATGAACACAATTAGGCCTTTTTTTAATTTAATATGATAAACCTTTGTAAGTATTCATTATTCTGTTAGTGGAAGGTTGCTAATTTTCTTCTAAATTAATGTATTCCTGTTGTGATGTAGATTGCATTTTACTATGTAATTTAGCTGGCTTTCTCCTACCCTTCTTTGTGCATTGATTTCAACATCCTTTGTTCCTAATGTCATTCAGGTGAGTAATCAACTTTCAAATGAAGACATGCACTTTTACCTACTGACTAGCATTTATCATCATGTCTCCCCTCTTGCTTAAGTAACCAAAATGGCAAAGCAAAAATAGTGGGCCTGATTCTCACCTACATCCTTCCCTTCTGCAGTCATTACCTCCAGTGCACAGTGGTTGTAAACTGGGACCATTCTGGTTTGCTAGAGTTTTACTCCAATTTTTGCACAAGTGGGAATGACAACTATAACAAAGTGGGCTGTGGCTACACTACAGAGACTACAGCAGCATCACTATGTCCACGTAGTTATCGGTCATAACCCCGGAGCATGGATGAAGCCACACCAATGGAAGGGGTTTTTCCATCAGTATAGTAACTTTGTTTGGGGAGATGGTGTTCTCTTCATCCACTGAAGTATTCTTCTATTGGCACAACTGCATCTATACTGTGGGTTAGATCTGCATATCTATGTTGGTCAGGGGTATGGTCCCCTTCTACCCTCCCCCCCGGTAACTGGTGTAGCTATGATGACCTAACTTCAGTTTAAATCAAGCCTCGGGCTCCTTATCTGTTAATTGTATTTTAAAACTTTGTACATGTTGAATACTTTTTAGAATGTCAAAAAAAGATTTCAAAGTATTTCCTCTTTTTTCAGTCCATATATCATGGATAATGTCAACTGTGCAGGATTTTAGACATACATTTTATTTTGTGAGTATTTTGCAAAGTGACAGGTGAAACCACACAAAATGAACAGGACAGTCTAAGAATGGATATTTTCCGGCCCTGGCAGCAAATTACTTTTACACCTCCTTTTTCTCCATATTTAAAGGTTAATGAAACCAGAATCTAGTTAGACCCCATTGGGTACGCCTACATCGAGATAAGACACCCACAGCACACCTGCGATGGGCCTGGGTCAGCTGACTCAGACTTGCAGGGCTCAAAATCACTATGTAGACATTCAGGCTTGGGCTGCAGCCCAAGCCATGGGACCCTCCCCTCTTGCAGAGTCCCAGAGCCCAGGCCCTAGGCAGAGCCCAAATATTGACACCAATTTTTCAGCCCCAGAGCCTGAGCCCAAGTCCAAGCCAGCTGACCCAGGCCAGCTGTGGGTTTTTTATCCCTGTGTAGACATACTCACTGTTTCTCAGTGTGATAGCTCTGGGTAGTGTGCTTATGCAAACTTAGTTTAAAAGAAGTTTCTCTGCTTAATTCCAGTTTCCAAAACACTGAAATGAAAGCACCAGAACAGCAACCAGACCACTGTAGACAGGCTGCTTAGCTGCCTAGACAATTCCACTAATCAATAAGACTACAATTTAAAACTGGATCAAAGCCATGCTTCCCACAATACCTGTTAAGGAAGATGCAATCTGTTAGTTTGAGTGTAGCGCTCAGAAGGGGAAGAAAAGCCTAGAAGAGCAGCAGCAGCATCGTAAGGTAGGTTTAAGCTGGGGTAGCTGAGAGCAGGGGGAGATGGTGAAGCAGGAAGAGAAGCTTGTGTGATGGGACAGGGTAGAGCTGATCTGGGAAAGCAGAGCTCAATGGAATGACAGGGGGCTCCTGCAGCATGCCACAGAGTTAAGGAGTAAGGAAACTCCATGCTAAGTGGGACAGGTGCGAGCCTGGGAGCATAAAATGAGTCTTCGCCAGACTCTCAATATCATCTGTCCCTTCAGTTACCTCGTTCTTTCAAAATTCCTTTAACCTTCTGCTCTATCCTGAGACAAACTTTTTTCCTCCTTTTGTAAGAGAAATAGAAAAGCTTAAGTTATACAAACATTATGCTGCAGTAACAGAGGTGAAAGCCTGATCTGGGAAAAAAGAAAGGCCTCCAGCAGTAGGAGGCCCAGTTGTATGAGTAGACAGGTGTGTGTGCACACGTGTCTTTTAATGCAAGCATTTCCCCAGGATCTTAAAAATGTAATCAAATGTGAATTCAGACTCTCATCCCACAGAGAATTAAGGTTAATGCACCAAAAGTAGATGCACAGTCTGAGCATTTGTCAGCAGGTAAACATTCTTAAGGTGGCTATTGGTGTAGCTATAAATATTTAGACCTTTTCTCCGTCCTTTCATTCTTTCCCATTGACTTTAGTGCTGCCCAGTGACACACACCAATTACAGGCACTTTGAAGCTTGCCACTGGTACCAGCTGGTGAGATTCTAGGGCTGAGAGATGGCTACTTTGAGAGTCTAATGCTGAGAGTCAATTGAACAGACTTGCAGAGTCCTGTACAAAATGTAAAACATGAAGAGGGATGTTCACAAAGCTGTTAGTACAATAATCATGCCTCAGGGCAATAATGTTTTTGCTCGTGAGGAGGTTAGAGTAGCTGACTTACTTATTTACTTTTCTAACACCAATTTCCCAGCATTTAAGGAAAATACTTCATGCAGTTTATATTTAGCCTGTGGAACGGAGTGTCACAGGACTTTGAAAATAGAGTTAGCGGTTATAAAATATCCCCATCCCTTTAAAAATGTTGCAGCAGTATTTGATTTTTGCATTCTTTTTGCAAGACAAGGAAATTGAGCTTCATACTTCAGGGCTTAAGCGACTGTATTGGGGACAGGACGAAATGGCGTCCTGTCCCATCATATATAGACCTTTGCACAGCTGACAGGTTCATCACAGTCTTGCAGTTAATGGCACAAGGCCCAGGACTCAGGAGATGTGTGTTCTAATTTCAGCTCTGCCACAGACTTATCGAGTGACCTAGGGTAACTCACTTAATTTTTTTCTAGAATAGGGAACACCGCGCTATCTCAGAGGGTGTTTTTTTTTTTTTTTTTTTTTAAGGCCACCCAGTAGTTTTACACCATCCAAAAATAGAAGAGAAAAAATAAATTAACCCCTCTCCCCTTTTTTTTCATGCAAAACCTCATTTGGGTTAAGCACATTTGCAGTTTTAAAAACCTTTTTGCTCAGCCATCATTAAAAAGCATTAGAGACAAGTCTAAATGGATGGGGGGGTTTGTTCACTTGTTCCCAGTTATGTTCTTTGGGTAACCTTTATTGGATTTAACTGGAGAACAGCTTCTTGCTATACACAGTCGTATTGGATTATTGCTCCTTGAAGATTTATGTAATGAAATGGACACATCTCCTTCTGCCTTCATTCTACATTCTTGCTTTAATTATACACATTGTCTGTTATGAAACCTTGTCATGTTGTCACAAGTGGCCTCTGTGCTGAACTTTGCCTTGTCAAGATAGCTTTATCATTCATAAATATTTCAACAAGAACCAAAGACTGCTTATAAATGATTGATTCCTTACAGTTCACTGACCCTTCCTTCGAGGCCTTTTATTAAAATTAAAGTAAACCCCATCCTAGAAATCTGACCATTAATTGTTAATCTTATAGGCTGACTGAAACAGTGTCTTCAAAAAAGAGAGGAATAGCATCACCATCTTAAAGTGATATATCACTGTAAAAATTAAAGGCGATCCACACAGATTAAATATGTTAATTTTCAAACTCAGAACCTAACCAATGTCTTTAAATTAAAATCAGGCAGGTTGAGCGCTTTGGAGGCCTCTTGTCAAAATTTGGTTCTGGAATGCTGAGCAGCAACCAATTAGATGTTTGGGCAGCTGGGAAATGTGGCTGAGTTGTTGGCTGCGGCCTGCTACATTATCTGGGTACCTCGGTTAATGGCACTGCTAGGATAATGTATTTTTGCCATCAATTCAACCACAGAAAACTGATCAATAATTGGAAATGGTGAGATGGAAACAGCTGAGGTAGATAATTTTAAGGCCTGATTTTCAAAAGCATCTTGGATTTTTGTAGTCCCCTTGCAGATCAAAGAATTATGCATTCAAGTGTTGTATTTTTGCCCAGAAGTATAGGTGTAATTATTTGCAGAAGCAAATCTACTGCTGGGGGTGGAGGGGAATATGGAGGCTCTGGAGTCTAAGGTTCTCAGGGCAGAGACCTTGTTTTTGTGTGCATCTAATGCACCAGAGATGCTGTGTAAATAATATATTATTGCATTGACTGAAAGCACCCCGACAGTTAGGAGTTGCCTCTTTAACTGAAGAAGAGCAGGACAACCAAAGTATTTTGCACTTAACAGTATCTTGGTTCCATTTCTCCAGTGCATTTTCCCTTTTCCTGAGGATCCCGTCCAGCTCCTCGGGAAATATGTAAACACCACTAAAGAAGTTTCAGAGGTGGCTTGAATTAAAGGTGTACTGGAGTTGCATTTGTCAGCATCAGATCTCATCCTCCCCCTTTAATGTATTTATGATTATCTAGGGTTACCATATCTATTAAATAAAAAAGAGGACCCTCCACGGGCCCTGGCCCCGCCCATTTCCCCACCCCCAACCCCGCCCCAACTCTGCCCCTTCCCCGCCCTAACCCCGCCCCCTCCTCCCTCCCACTCCCAGCCATGCGGAAAGGGCTACCCGAGCGCTACCGGCTTCACGGTTTGCCGGGCAGCCCCCAGACCCTGCGCCCCCGGCCGGCGCTTCCCCAGCACAGCTGGAGCCCGGGATGGGAAGCGCCCGGCCGGGGGTGCAGGGTCTGGAGGCTGCCCGGCAAACCGTGAAGCTGGTAGCGCTTGGGCTTCGGGCAGCCCCCTTGCCTCCGGACCCTGCGCCCCCAGCCAGGCACTTCCATTCCCGGGCTACGGCGGCGCAGGGTCCGGAGGCATGGGGGCTGCCCGAAGCTGGTAGCGCTCGGGCAGCTCGGCTCTTAAACAGAGCCGAAGAGTCAGGGGAGGAGCAGAGCCGCCATTTTCCCGGACATGTTCGGCTTTTTGGCAATTCCCCCAGGACGGGGGTTTGAGTGCCGAAAAGCCGGACATGTCCGGGAAAAAGAGGACGTATGGTAACCCTAGATTATCAGCTCTTTTATTTTACACCACAGAAAATATACTGGCAGCCCCAATAAGGTAACTAGGGTGACCAGATATCCCTATTTTATAGTGACAGTCCCGATATTTGGGGCATTTTCTTCTATAGGCACCTATTACCTCCCACCCCGTCCTGATTTTTCACACTTGCTGTCTGGTCACCTTAAGGGTAACTAAGAGCATTTGGGGTTATATTTATGGTCTGTGTGTAATGGAAAAACAGCAGCTGTAAACTGCAAGCTAACCTGACCTGGGTCAATTTCTAAACATCATACTCAACCTCTATAGGAGCCATTGCTAATATACAGAGTTTTATTAGCGGGACTTTCTACACAATGATCTGTTACTGAAACTCCTAGTTTGTTAAGTGGGGAGGAAAATATCTTCTTAAATGTCTCTTAAAGTAGAATACATTTTTTATGCAATTCTGTCAGGAATCCAGACCTGTCCTAGTTTTCGGTCTTATCTACTCATGATATGCCAGATGGCTTGACAGCCATTTGGGAAGCACTGCATGCTGGTGTGCTTACCTGCAGTAGCTACAGACAACAGGACTGAGATTTTTTAACCTGCTTTCACCTTTGAAGACATTTGAGTAGCAAACACAACTCAAGACAGGAGGCCAAGGAGTTAGGGAGAGGAGGAAAATTTCCAAAGCATTGCAGATGTTTTCCTATCAGCAACTGAACTATGGAAGGCACAAAGTCTTCACATTGTCCAAAATCAAGCTTGCTCTCAGTTATATTTATAGCACCTTTTTTCCCCCACCTATTTCAGGTCATTTTTTAAAGATCAGGTAAATCAAGTTGAAAATTACATATGCTGGTATTTTGAGACCATAATTTGAGGTTCTAGATATCACAGTGTTCTATGTGCCACACACACACACATTCTTGCCCCAAATAGCTTCCCATCCAAGGCTCCAAAGCTTGCAGACCACTGCTTTCCTAATTTTTATTTCAATGGGAAGCCACCAATGTGGACTCATTGGGCCTAAACAGAAGAGACAAAGAGTGGGATAAAAACAGGATTAACCACCTCATGTAACAGATGGTGAACTGCAGCAGAGAGAAATGAAATGATCTGCCCAATGTCACACAGGAGGAGGAAGGCATAGTCTGTGGTTAAGGCACTCAGAAGATTAAGGTCCAGATTCTGGTTAGGCTAGATTCCCCTATGTCTGCTGCTCATCTAGCTAAGGGACATGTGGAAAAGAACTTTCACTGGGCAGGTTTTGCACAGCTCAATATGTTATTTCATTTGAAAGGAAATAAAGTTTGTTATCATAAATGCAGGAATATAAGTAATAGATCAATATGGGGGAGAAAGCCCCCAGCAATTAACCAAGGATGCTGATGATATGTAGAACTCATAATACTCTGGCTTTACCAGGAATACTCCTGCTGAACTTTATGTTAAAAAAAAAAAAAAATCAATCTGTATTCAACAGATTGATTGCTGTGTACTAATTTCATCAATAGAAGCCCGCTGTTCTGAGAAGGGGGTTAAGCTAGATATTGCACGGGGCTTGTCATTTCTGACGTGCAGAAACCGAGCAGAATACAAACAAACTCATTTTTTTTCCTTTCTTTCCTTTACTTTTTTTTTTTTTTAAACAACAGGTTGTAACTTTTCACCCTGGACCAGAACGCTTCTTTTCAGGCGAAAAACAAACAAACAGGAGCACTTTCCATCTCCTGATTACTCAAGCGCAAGATTTCATTTCTAGAGGAGCTGTGAGGCCCTGAGCTTTTACAATGAGAAGTAAATTGACGCTTGAAAGTCTTGATTATAGTGAAGTTCTGATGTCACGGAGAGAATATAAATAAATTGCACAGTCCTACATTATTTAACATGTATCTCATTTCAGGGGAAAAGATTGCGCCAGAAAGATAAATCTCTGAGTCTCTCCACATCTTGAGGCTGTGGGGGAGCTGGCGCTCTGAGCCTGAGCATTGAGCATCAGGTATTGAGGGAGAAATAATTTAAAACGGGCAAACAAGAAAAATGAGACCCAAGTTATGTTAACATTGTTAATTGCACTGGCTAAATCTTGGTAGGCTGAGACAGGCCTGCAATGATCTGTGTATGCCTGGTATATCATGCTCTTCATTAGGGCTTGAATGCATGGATTAATTAATTGTTGTAGGGTCTCTTGTGTATGCTGGGCACACCATATTATCACAGGTTTGTACAAATTTGCTGGGTTGCTGCCATGTTGTAGACATTTTATATTTTTGTGCTTCTATAGCTCTCAGCATAACAACTGAGCACATCACAAGCAGTAGCTAACAACCATATTTATCTGTAAGGTAAGAAACACAGGCTGGATGGTCTAGTGGTTAGGATGCTGGCATAGGACTCAGGAAACCCAGGTTCTGGTCCTTGCTCTACCATAGGCTTCCTATATGAGCTGGGGCAATTTTACTTAGGGTAGTGTTGTGGTCTCCATTTCACAGGTGAAATATTGAGGCTAACTCACAGGGATCATGTAAGGATAAATTAAAGATTGAGGTACTTGGATACTAAGACAGTGGGGGCCACGTAGAATGTACAATGCTCATTTTATATTTGGGGAGTTGAGCCAGAGAGATATTAGAAGATTTGCCCAGGGTCACACAGGAAGTATGTGTCATGGCTAGGAATTGAACCCAGGTCTTGTGGTACCAGTCAAGCATCTTTATAAAAAGAAAAAAATAGAAAAAAGTTAAGTGTGACAGGTTGCAAGGCATTCCCTAGCCCAGACCCTAAAGGGTTAAAGCAACAGCCAGTTAACCCTGACCTACTAGAGAGCAGGGGGAAAATCTAAGGACTGCCTGGAAGGTAGTACAGGGGGAAGAGCAGAGCCCCACCCAGAGATCTATATGTGGAAACTCCTGGTTGAAGTTTGTGTTTTGTTCCTGCTGTTTTGCTCTGTTTGGTCTCCTTATTAAGTTCTCATAAAGGTGTCCCTGAGAAGAAGGGATCCCAAGTAACTGAGGACTGCCTCACTTTTTTTATTTTGTGAGCTAGGAAACCAGTGCATTGCCTCACACTAAATCATCACCATTCTTTACAGTCTCTTTCTTAATGTTTATTATTAAGAGTGCTAGCAAACTACAAGAGACAGAAAAAAAGTAAAATCCCCCTCAGCAACTTCAAAAGGTAGCAGTAGATGCTGCTTTATCATTTAAGTCCTGGTTAAGACGGTGCTACAGGACATCTGGAACCAATGCACTCAGCATTCTTCAATAATGCAATTAATTCAATTGAGTGAACTTCAAAAGGTGTGTTAAGTGGTAATGTCTCAGATCATTAACTTTAACAATGTCAATGTGTTCTCACTATTACATCTACCATAATTAGTGTACATATTATTTAATAGCATGCTAGACACATGGAAAATTCTCTTGACTGAGAATCAATAGTGCAACCCTTAGACATATCAGTGGTTGGAAGCCAGAAACATGCGTGCGCACACACACACACACAACATAGCTCCTGTCATGTATATATTATTCTATTCCCCCTTTATAGAGGAGCAAAAAGGAATCTGACCTTCATGAAACAGGCTGCTAAAACCATACTATAAATATAGATCCGCTCTAAAAGAGCAATGAGGGAATTAGGTGAACATTTTATACAGACACTGTTTTGATGATATAATCCGTATGTGTATACACACACACAAAAACTTGTGAGTGATGGTAGGGACACTCCAATAATAACAAGGTTGTTGCTTAGCAATGTATCTGCTCCTGCTGCTTATTCCCAGTATAACTGCCTGGGTCATCAGCAGGGTTTGAACTCCAGCACCAAAAGCACAGACTTGAGTTAAAGGAATAAACTCTCATTATTAGTATCACTAGTAGATTCCTATCCTCTTATGTGGACCATTCACTTTGGTGGAATATGCCTCTTGCTGGGCTATTGCACATTCTATCAGCAAGAGGAACAGGCCACACTGGGAGAAGAGAATCATAGAATATCAGGGTTGGAAGGGACCTCAGGAGATCACCTAGTCCAATCCCCTGCTCAAAGCAGGACCAATTCCCAACTAAATCATCCAAGCCAGGGCTTTGTCAAGCCTGACCTTAAAAATCTCTAAGGAAGGAGATTCCATCACCTCCCTAGGTAACCCACTCCAGTGCTTCACCACCCTCCTAGTGAAAAAAAGTTTTTCCCAATATCCAACCTAACCTCCCCCACTGCAACTTGAGACAACTACTCATGTTCTGTCATCTGGTACCACTGAGAACAGTCTAGATCCATTCTCTTGGGAATCCCCTTTCAGGTAGTTGAAAGCAGCTATCAAATCCCCTTCATTCTTCTCTTCTGAAGACTAAACAATCCCAATTCCGTCAGCCTCTCCTCAGAAGTCATGTGCTCCAGCCCCCTAATCATTTTTGTTGCCCTCCACTGGACTCTTTCCAATTTGTCCACATCCTTCTTGTAGTCTGAGGCTCAAAACTGGACACAGTACTCCAGATGAGGCCTCACCAATGTTGAATAGAGGGGAATGATCACATCCCTCGATCTGCAGGCAATGCCCCTACTTATCCAGCCCAAAATGTTGCCAAGAAGGCTAACGACAAGGGCACAGAGAGGCATTCCAGCAGAAGGGAAACAAGGGACAGAGGGGAAGGTTCCAGATTATAATCCCTCCTCTGGACCAGCATCCACTATATGTATTCCCTAGCTGTCTCTATGTATATATTGTGCTCACCACTTTGGCATCTGAGTGCCCTATTAGCACTTCCCTAAAATCTAAGAAACAGGGCTCCTTCCCTTCAAGTGTGGCAGTTTCCTAAGGATTAAAAACTGTATTTGAATTATATAATCCTTCAGAGCTCCAACCTCTCTCATTTGCCTGTCAGCCATACCCAGAATGTCACTGTTGCTCAGAGCTCTTTTGCATCTCTGTACTACATGGTGTCTGAGCCTAAGGAGCAAACAAGTGCTTAGGCATTGCTGTGGCTGGAGACAAAGTTATTTCCCTGTGTAAGAAAGTGCTGTTACGAGGTTACAGGACATGTGCGACACCAAGAACACAACCCCCAATGTTGTTATTAAGATCCTGGATCTAAGGCAAGATTCATATATTCTGCAAAATGGCTTCGCTCAGTCAATTCAGTGAATCAACACATTCCCCTAAGACACAGAATGGTTGGCAGAAGAAGTAAGCTCTTTGCTGTTGTCTTTGCCCATAGCATTCCATGGTAATCTTGTCAGCGGTGCAAGTGTAACAAATTGCATCTGCTTATTTCTGCTGTTGTCTCCAAGGCGATAGTATATTCCATTTAAACTGAAATCCTTTCCTCCCTGATGCACATGTGCGCAAACACACACGCTTTGAGATTGGGGCTGTAATTGCAAGGACCGTGGGCTTTATAAAATGTATTATGGATACCATGATAGATCAAGTTGGAGTCCCTCCAGTTGCCTATAGAGAAAGCTATGGAATGCCAGGCAGATTTTATGGTTTGAATGTGTTTCTTGTTGAGTTTGTAACTTCAGGTCTTAAAATAAATGAGAGAAACTTTTAATTGATTCAGTGGTTATTTAGTTGTCTGCTATCCTGCCCTCCTGCCACTCAGAGTGGCAGATACTGTAAAATGACTCTTGACTTCACTCAAACACATGAGTTGCAGTTGGACCCCCATAGGCTACAACTTACAAGGGAAGGAAGGACGGATAGACCAGAAGATACACTGTTAATCTGTCACTGAGCAGGAGGTTACTTCCTGAGGAAAGCACAGAACTGACAGCTAAGGATTAGAAGAGGCAGATGAATTTAGAGGAACTGAAATATACTCTGTCAAGCTTCTGGTGGGGGGGGGTGGGAGAGGAAGGAGATGAGGTGGGGTCAGGGTGAGGAAAAGAAAACAAGCAATCACGGGTAATTCCATTTCATAATGGAGAGCATGATATATTCCAGTCTCCCTCCTTGTTGGTCTTGTTAACACCTGGTAGCAAAGAGTTTTGGATTTTTTTGTTTGTTTGTTTCTTCACACCCTTGAAATGGAAAGGACTTCAGTTTCCATCATAATTTATCTGCCTCAGTCTTCGCTAGCACTAATTACATACAATCCCCTGAAGCAAGCCTCTTGTGCTCCCCTGTAAAGGGGATTCCACTCACCGCACATGCACCTTCTTGTGGCTAGGTCTGGGAATCAGCTCTTGCTCCGTCTGGTGCCCCTTCCATCGGTTGGTCGTGCTACGGCCCCTCTCACTCCATGACTCAGGGCACTTCCCCTCCATGACTTGGTCCTCCAGCCAGGTCACTTTAGAGTCCCCCTTCTGGGGTAACAAAATCCCAGACAAGCTGTCTGTATGCGATCTCAGGTAGTCTTCTGTTCCCACATCTGGTCCTGTGCCACTTTGCCAGGGGCTGGTAGGGTAAACCAGCTCACCCTCTACTCCAGGTCCCAGCCCAGGAATCTTATGACTAACAATCCAGGTCTGCTCAGTCTCAGATCCTGTTGCTGGTTCCCTGGGCTCCAGAGAGACAGGGTATTTCAGGCTCTTTATTCAACCTCATCTACAATCTGCAGATAATACACACAGGCCCAGATCCTTTCTATCTTCTTGCCTATCTGTGGGATATACAGAAATTCCTCTGCTCCCTGTGGTTACTTCACCCTTCTCAGCCTCCTGCCCCAGTCCAGGGCAAAACCCCAGGACTTACTCTCCCCCAACCAGTAGCCAACTCTGTTTCCCTCTAGGAAGTGATTGCAGACCATCTCCCTGCAACAAACTAACCAGCCTGCTCCTGCTCAGCTGGGCTTCATGATCAGTTAAGCCTGGCTACCCTCCAGGTGCAGCCAGGTCCCATAATTGGCTTCTGAGGCTCATGTTAACCCCTTTAGGACGTGTGTGGGTTACACACCCAGATCTGAAACCAAGTGTGCAGCTCAAATTTTCCTCTCAGATAGGCCAAATCCAGGAAAAATCTGGATCCAGACTACAGCTAATCAAAGAGTATTTTTTCCCCGCTGCAGAAAGCTGCAATGAAAACATTTTGATTTTTCAGCTGAAATTCACATACCAAAAAGAAAAAAAAAACTGTTATCAAATGTTCAGTTTTTCAATGAAAAATTCAAGTTTTCTTCCAAACACAAACACTTCTTTCTCACACATACTTTGTTGAAAACCCAACACTGAAAAATCGCTCAATGTCATGCTCCAGGGCATACACTGACCTCTAACTAATAGAGGTTAGGAAGAAACTTTCCTTGTGGGCAGGTGATTTCATAATTGCCTATTGCAGGCTTTCTTGCATCTTCCTGTGAAGAATCTGGTATTGGCTATGATCAGAGAAAGGATAGGAGACTAGAGCAGTGTTTATCAAATGCAGCCACCAGGGTTTTTCCTGTCGCGCTACAGCCTCATGGGCAGAGATGGGGAAGGAGGAAAAGCTGTGGCCCCTCCCTGCAGTGCCCAGGGGCTCCAGGGAAGGGCTTCAGGCTCCCGATCTTCAGCTGCAGGACTCGGGGGGGGGGGGGGGGGGGGGACACTTCATCTCTCCTTTGCTGGTTCAGCCAGAGGCTTCGGCAGCAGGCTTCACCCTCCCACTCCCCCCAGCTTCAGCTGGAGACTCTAGTGGCAGGCTCTAGCCTCCTCCCCCCACCCGGCTAAACAGTGGGGAAAGGGGAGTGGGCTTAATTCCCCTCCCTCCTTCAGCCTTGGGGCTCTGGCAGCAGGCTCTATGCTTCAGCCCTCCCCCTCCCCCTTCAGCTGAAGGGCTCCAGACTCCAGCCCCCTCCCCTGGCTCTGGCTCTGGGCTTCACCCCAGGTTGGTGGGACTACAGCAGGGACCACCTTACTGGACACCATGGTCAAGAGGCAAGGAGCAGGGTGAGCCTGGGGTGCAAGGCCACAGAAGGGAGCTTGGGGCAATGTGGGGAGGAGGAAGCAGCGGAGCCCAGTGGGAGGCAGCAGGGGCCAAAGGCACCTAAATACAACTGTATATTATTTTTATTATTGAGACTGCAAAAAAAAAAAACTTACATAAATAAATTACAATGATTTAGACATGTATATGTGAATATTTATTTGTTTTTCCTAAAGTTAATTAAGTATTTTAGGAATATTTGTCAGAGCGGCCACCAGCAAGAGTTGGTGGCCACACCCTGAGCCCCCCAAATTTTTTGAGAGACCCTCTGGACTAGATGGATCTCTCGTCTGATCTAGGATGCAGACTTTCTATGTTACTATTCAAAGTGTCATAATGGGGAAATGACTGACAATTCATTTCCATGTTGCCATTGAGTAATCTTGAGATTTGGTACAACTCATCCATATATTGACACTTTAATTACATATTGCATCATTTCATGTTACAAGTACAGGCTGCTGAGTACAAGGAGGTGAGCAGGGAAGGGACACCCTTTTTTTTTTAACCTTTGACCTTTTCAGCAGAGGTCTCCCAGAAGGTCACCAAGTCTTTATCAACTAATTTCAACCATTCAAAGCCTGAAATTTGGTCACTCATTCATTATGGACTGTTGATTACAGAAAAGAAATGAAATTAAATACATCTGATAGTTCACCTAAAGGTCCTTAGTCTAATGATTTACAAAAATTAAATTAATTTTCTAAGTGAGGCCGTCGTATTGAAAATTAAGCTTCCACTTTGAGAATCTACTGTGCTAAAATCTGTTATTGAACCTGTGATCTCATATGACCTTAATTTCTCCAAAGATGAGCTAGACTAGCTTGCATGTGCTCAGAATGACATGAGGAAGTGGGCTTGACATGTGGTCAGTCTGTGCTTGATTGTGGATGTGGCCTAAATTTCCCAAAGTGTAGATGCCTGACCCAGGGATGAAAATGAAATTGAGCTGTTACCAGTATGGGGGCTGTCTCCGCCCCTCCCCCAGAAGGGGTGGGGCCTCATGCAGAAGGTCAGTATCCCCCAGCCAGCCCATCCGCGCTGCCTGTCCTGTGCTGCTCGTGGCTCCAGCAGTGATTTTAAGGGTCCGAGGCTCCAGCCGCTGCCGCAGTAACGGCAGCAGCAGCCAGAGCCCCGGGCCCTTTTAAATCACCTGCCACGGCAACGCTTTACGCAGGGTCCTTCAGCACTTTAAAATCAGCTGTACGGACCAGTACTGGTGGCCACTTTTTACCTGTATGCCATGCCAGCCTGTATGGTCTTATTTTCACCCCTGGCCTGACCTGAGATTTTACTGAGCACCACCTTCTGAAAATCAGGGCCCCGCTATGGTGCCTTCAATTGGAGACTGTGGTGGGTCAAGCCCAATATCCCAAACTGACAGAGGGGATTTTGAGCTGCACACTTAATTTCAAATCTGGGTGTGGGAAACACAAGCAGGCTCAATTCAAGCCCTTACTTGTGAAGATCATCGACCAGGACCCCAAAAGCTACATTATTGTTTTCTAAATGGAAAGAGAAGGAAACTATATTTTACTTTGGGAAAATCCAGGATATCCCATTGGATTCCCTTTATTTTTACATTCATTGACTCCACTAGGAAAGATCCTACAGCAGGTCAACCTACCCTTCTGTCAGAGGAGAGCAGAGCAATCCTCTGTTCTCAGCCTATCAAAGCTGTTTTTGTGTTGGTCATAAGGGGTTGGACTTAAGTGTGTCCTGATGTGCCCATATGTCTATGGGGGTCTCTGCTATGCTGGATGCCTTTGCCAGACCCACATGCCAGGGAATGAGTTCCTACTTTCTTCCAGTTAAATGTATTTCTTGAAGCTTCCAAGAAGGATAATACAAATGAAAATAATAATAACCCATTAGAAAAAGCACTTGAGAATGAAGTTTTCAATGTGTGTGATGAAGGGCCTGCTGATCACAGACTACTCCTCCTGATCTGCTTTAATCAAGCGGCTGCTGATTAGCAACATAACCCAAACTGCAGCATTCAGATTCCCATACAAATTTGAACTTCCCCAGAGTTCAGAGGTGTGTGGAGAAGTGGAGGGGCTTGGTCCATCTCTACTGATTGTGAACAGAGGCGTAACTTGGTAATGATCCCATCCCTCTTCTAGCACAGCTACACAACAGACTCTCACACACACACACACACACACACACACACACACACACACAAAAGAGAGATTGCCCAGTCCCCAAGGGAGAACTTTACTTACAAATGGAAGCTTCCTCCTGATGCAAGTTTGTGGATGACACTAAGCTGGGGGGGAGAGGTAGATATGCTGGAGGGTAGGGATAGGGTCCAGAGTGACCTAGACAAATTGGAGGATTGGGCCAAAAGAAATCTGATGAGGTTCAACCAGGACAAGTGCAGAGTCCTGCACTTAGGATGTAAGAATCCCATGCACAGCTACAGGCTGGGGACCGACTGGCTAAGCGGCAGTTCTGCAGAAAAGGACCTGGGAATTACAGTGAATGAGAAGCTGGATATGAGTCAGCAGTGTGCCCTTGTTGCCAAGAAGGCTAACAACATATTGGGCTGCATTAGTAGGAGTATTGCCAGCAGATCAAGGGAAGTGATTATTCTCCTCTATTCGGCACTGGTGAGGCCACATCTGGAGTACTGCGTTCAGTTTTGGGCCCCCCACTACAGAAAGGATGTGGACAAATTGGAGAGAGTCCAGCAGAGGGCAACAAAAATGATCAGGGGGCTGGGGCACATGACTTACAAGGAGTGGCTGCGGGAACTGGGCTTTTTTAGTCTGCAGAAAGGAAGAGTGAGGGGGGATTTGATAGCAGCCTTCAACTACCTGAAGAGTGGTTCCAAAGAAATTGCAGTGGGGGAGGTCTAGGATGGATATTAGGAAACACTATTTCACTAGGATGGTGGTGAAGCACTGGAATGGGTTACCTAGGGAGGTGGTGGAATCTCCATCCTTAGAGGTTTTTAAGGCCCGGCTTGAGAAAGCCCTGGCTGGGATGATTTAGTTGGGGTTGGTCCTGCTTTGAGCAGGGGTTTGGACTAAATGACCTCCTGAGGTCTCTTCCAACCCTGATCTTCAATGATTCTATGATTATGATCTCTTTCTACAGGACCTCCTGCCTTTCTCTTTTGCCCTGGAGACTCAAGCTTCATATATTCCTGATTGGAGCTCATCATACTCATCCAGGTCTGGCTTAACTGGGAGAGTCAACAGATAGCTCTCCAGCTCCATAGGGGACACTACAACTTGATACTTCCATTACATAAAACCACTTGTAACTCAGTATTTTAGCTGAGTTATAGATTCTTGGGCAGATGATTTGCCTGGCTCTGATCCAGCCCCGCTGTCAGTCACACTATAGATTTATGGAGCTTTACAAACCAAGTTTTAGGTGAGATTTGTGTTAGTGAAAGTTGTGTAGATTACAGTCCTTTCTACACAGAGCAGATTCAGCATGGGAAGTGGCAATTCAAGATTTCCTCGGTGTTAGCATTGGGTGGAGTGACAACTACGAGGTCATTTCAGTTTCAAGGGCTCATTCAGCCCTTTCCCTTGTTGTCAGCAAGGTGGACAGATCTGATCTGGACACCTGGTCGAATAGCATTTGGCCTGAGACTCTCTTCTCACAAGCTTATTAACACAGGCCACCAATCAACTGTCACGGAGGGGGTCACACATCATCGACTGGCACTGAGGATCCAGAAGCAGAAGATTCACATCCCATTCTTAACCAAGTTCCATCCCCCCTGTAAATTTTTACACTTTGGCCCCATTGCTCATTTTGTTTCACAGCTAAAACACAACACAAAACATGTTGGGCTTGTTTTTTTTTCCCTTCCCTTTCCCAAAGTAACAAGTAGTTGACACCCTTTTAAATATTCAGCAGTGCAAGTGTTTTGTCATTTAGGCTCATCACGTTGCTACATTGGGGAAACTCTGGCTCAGTTCACCTCTTAGATTTCCCAGCAGAAATAACACCAGAGTCTGGTGTGAACTGAACATTTGCGATAAGCAAACTTCGTCCTGCTGTTCATGAACCGAAACCTGACACAGACAGCAATGAGAAGCCGCCTTGTTTTTTTTTTTCCTCTCCAAGTGGCTGTCATTTTCTTGTCTTTACAGAAAGATCAGAAGCGTCATACTCTAGCACTCCCTCCCCACTCATTTCTTTGCATCTGCCTTCTGAAAGGTACCCCTAAACATGATACAGAACTCCCATAACTTTAAGATGAGCAACACATTTGGTTTTGAGGGGTAGGTCTAGGGGGGAGGAGCTCTTGTTTATTTAAATGTTCCAAATATCACGAAAAAACATCACTGGGACCCTGCTAAATGAAAAGACGTTGCTCTTCACACACAATTATAGGAAAGAAAATGAAAACGAGATGGAACCATTTCTCTGCTTTGAAATATTTATCACCTCAAGTCTCACCAGCAGGGATTGTTATTCCTACATTAGGCTGACATCTGGCAGAGAGGTTGGGATAAAGAGGGAGCGGAGAAGAGCCTAGTGAGAGGTTGCCAAGAAGATGTGATAATTCATTTCTCTGACATGGGACCAAGCATGTCATTAAATGTCAAGTGCTAGATTAACAGATGTAGAGAAACCAAGGGACTGAATTCCTGTTTTAACCTCTAGGCTCTTAGCACAATATGGTGAAATGGTTTTATTTTCTCTTTTGAAATGGCAGTGCAGAAAAGCCCCCTCAGTCAGAGCCAGGCCTTATGGCTAGACTTGTAGGTAGCTGTGCACTGTTGTTACCTAAAACAGCTTTTAGATAATGGAGGGAGAAATATTGGTTTGAATTTAGATAGAGATGTGCTGGAGCTGTGTGGTCCCACCTGTAGACTTTGAGGTTTTGGATAAAATAGGGCCTGGATTCTGAAACATTCCTGACCTGGATCTGAAGTGTCTGCAAAACCAAAACCCACTCCCTGATTTTGCCCAGACCAACCTTTTATACTTAAAAATGATAAACAAAAGAATCCCAAAATCAATAGGTACTAACTTAACTACAATGTGATCCTAGATTGTTTAATTGGATACTGAGACACCAACATGACTGTGTGGTATGCACAGACGCACACTTATTTTGTGCAGCTTTTCTAATATACACTGTAACCCAAAGCACTTTCCAGAGTTCATGGAGATAATAGCAAAGGGAAAGGGAGCTCACTAGTAGCAGGAACAGGAAAGGTACCTTCAAGCTCATGTTTGAAATGCAATGGGGGGAGGGAGCGGATAAGGCAAAACTGATATACAAAGACTACTCCAACTGACAGGAAATGCAGAGAAAACTCTCTTTCCAACCAGGGTGAGATTCGGTGATGGCACAGAAAGGATGTCTCTTAAACATATCCTTATTCTAGTGCCTGAGCCTCCAAAATTTTAATTCACCTTCATAGCACCCCTGTCAAGTTTGGAAGGTCATTAGCAGCCTCAGTTTACAGGTGGTTTACAGGAAGGCTAAGTGACATTTCCAAGGTCACACAGCTGTGCCTGTAGCAGAACCACATTTTCTGAAGCCAAGTTAAACATCTTAACCACAAGAAAAATCTATCCCCTCTCATTATTATTATTCATTTGTATTTCAGTAGCACCCAGGAGCCTCATTCATGAACCAGGACCCCACCATGCTAGGATATGTACAGATACTGAACAAGACCTATATTCACAATATGCAAACAAAGATGTTGGATAAAAAACAAAATACTTTTTCTGGAAGGTTGCAATGTGACATTACTTTATTTCTTAGAATCCAGAACCTTAACGTATAACAACCAAAAGCAGAGAGGGATAAAGCAAGCTGCTCCCTAAGGCAAAGATGCACAACTCAACCTAGTTTGTTCTAGGCTGGTTCTTTACAGACTGTAGGGAAGCATGGGATATAGTTCTTGAGCATCAGAGTCCCTCAGCCTGCAAGCAGGACCAGGAAATACCTTACATTTAAAGTGATAGCATGTAATTTTAATACAGTATTCAATACACACAAAGACAGTCCCTCTCCCAAAGATCTTACAATCTGAGTGAAGGATGAGTGCACGATTTTAGTGCATTTGTCTAGGGCCAAGCCTGCTCCTGTTGAAGTAGATGGAAATTTTGCCACCAACTTTCGTAGGAGCAGATTCAAGGATTCCAAGACTAGAAGGGACCATTATGATAATCTCGTCTGACCTCCTGCATAACCCAGGTCAGAAAACTTCCCCAAAATAATTCCCAAAGCAGATCTTTTAGAAAAAAAATCCCATCTTGATTTTAAAAATTGCCTGTAAAGGATAATTCACCACAAACTGTGGTAAGTGCTTCCAAAGGTTAATTACTCTTACCGTTAAAAATGTACACCCTATGTCCTGTCTAACTTCAATTTCCAGACATTTGATTGTGTTATACCTTTCTCAGGTAAATTAAAGAGCCTGATATTAAATGCTGTTCCCCAAGTAAGTACTTAATAACTAATCAAGTCACCCCTTAACCTTCTCTTTATTAAGCTAAAGAGATTGATTACAGGATTAGAACACCTACCTTATAGTGAGAAGGCGCTCATTCTCATGGCTCTTCTCTGAACCCTCTCCAATCATCAACATCCTTCTTGAATTGTGGGCACCAGAACTGGATGCAGTGTTCCAGCAGCTGTCCCACCAGTGCCAAATACAGAGATAAAATAACCTCTCTACACCTACTTGATTCCTCTGTTTATGCCTCCAAGGATTGCAGGAACCCTTTTGGCCACAGAGTTGCCCTGGGAACTCAAATTCATCTGATTATCCACCATGATCCCCAAATCTTTTTCAGAGTCACTGCTTCCCAGGATAGAGTCCTCCATCCTGGACGTATGACCTACATTCTTTGTTCCTATGTGTATACTTTTACATTTAGTCATGTTAAAAAAACACCCTGTTTGTTTGAGCCCAGTTTATCAAGCAGATTACTCTGTACCAGTGTATTTACTGGTCTTCATTATTTACCGCTCCTGCAATTTTTTACTACTGCAAAACCTTATCAGTGGTGATTTTATATTTTCTTCCAGGTCATTAATAAGAGTATTAAATGGCATAGGGCCAAGAATTGGTCCCCGTGGGACTCCACTAGAAATGCACCCATGCAATAATGATTTCCCATTTACAATTAGATTTTGAGGCCTATCAGTTAGCTAGCTTTTAATCCATTTAATGTGCGCAATGTTAATTTTATTTCTTTCTAGTGTTTTAATCAAAATGTAGTGTGATACGAAGTCAAATATCTTGCAGAAGTCTAAGTACAGGTTGTTCCCTTCTGTTTTCATTCTTTCCCTGCCTGGATACGTTTCTTTTACTGGCTGAATAAACAATCCAGGAAGGCGTTCAACTTTCCAGAGTTTGTCTTCCAACTCATGCTCCAGGCACTGGGGCTACCTTGAGGCAACATTCTGAACAAGTAGCAAATTAGTGTGGGGTTATTTTTTTCTTTTTTTCTTTTTTAAACAAGTACACAGTTGAAATTCAACATACATTTATTGCTGGGTGACCTTTGCGATATTTTCTCTGCCTATGTGCACCAAGACAAACTGCTCCACCCCTTAATTACTACATAGTAAAGCATACAGTCCGTGGCAGGGAAATAATGGGAGTGTGCAGGTAAGTGCTAGTTCTTATATTTTTGGGAGGTTCCTTAAATAAAGGCACTGGGAGTCACTAGTGAGATGCATAACTACAAGCTTTATGTATAGTCTCTGCATTTTAGGAGCATCAACAAAGCACTGACTAAACTCCCGCTGTTATTTAGATTATTTTAACTCAGCTGAGCTCCTTAGTGCAAGGAGCTGTACATACATATGCTAAAGAACTATCCCTGCCCTGAGATCTAAATCTAAAGTCCTGTCTTCAGTGTGCTTTGGGTTCAGTATAAAACTTGGGCAAGATTCTCAGGAGTACAGTCCCTGCTCTTTTGTTCTCCCAAAGACCTGGTGAACAATCTGGAGAAAGGGGGGGTTTCTCCGGGATATTGTACGCATCCTAGAGCAGACTAAAGCAACAGCCACCCAAACTCCACCTTTAGGGTTCACTCGGACTGAAGAACGCGCATAAAGTTAGAGCATGTGCTCAAGCACTGTGCTGAATCTGGGCTCCTGTTACATACACAGTACCGCATGAACAGATGGGGGAGGGAGAGAGCAGTGTCATTCAAAGGACACGGTCCTCATTTTTTCCTGACTTATAAAATCATTTTTCTTACTGTTTTAATTTTTAATTTATTAACTTTCTCCAAGGCCAAAATGGAAAGCCCTATCTCCAAATAAACTGGTGTGGGTGTGCAGAGTGAATGGAAATTCGTTATTGTACGCTGGCTCGCATGTGCTGCTTTTCAAAAATGTATTTATAAAGGAGTGCCAGAAGCATTCCTCCCATCCCCCCCCAAAAAAAGCCCAAACAAGAAAGAATTAGAGATTATTGAAGTAGGTCTAAGATTTTTCAGACATATTTAAGAAAAAAAGGAAGAGGTAAAGAAGAGCCTATGTGAGTAAAAGTTAGGGCCAGTTGACTTTGCCCACAGAGGTCAAGCATTAGCAAATAAGACTTTTAGTACCTTCTCAGCACATAAGGGATTCTTCTTTGCAGTGCATGGTGCAAAGCCAGGAAGAGCCCAAGCAGATCCTGCAAAGATAGCACAGGTTTGTGAAGCATAGCAAAATAAAATAAAAAGCCCTCTTTACTTCATTACTGTCTGTGAAATCTGTTAATCCCCCTTTGCCCTCCTGAAAAGTGAAAAGCTGGGACCATGTCCAAGTCTTGATTTTTTTTTATTTATTTTTTTGTTAAGTACAGTAGCTTCCATCCTCTCACAGCCCGGGGCTTTTATTGCTCTCCATGTAGAAGAATAATCAATAGGTGTTTTTAGATATTTAATACACCATGAGATTTGTAATTAACATGACATGGTTCCTATGAAAGGATTGTTACTATGCTGAGTATACAAGGGCAATACTTAGGGTGGGGATTTTCCCCTCCCCCCCCCTCTTTTAAATACCACCACTGCCTAAAGTAAACATTTATTAGTACATTTATAACTCATCACCTGCAGCTGTCTTTATGCGAGATGTGCACCACATAACCATGGCCATTTGAAAGGAAGCAAAGCAGAGCAGCTCCTTATGAAGAAAGGGTTTGTGAGCCAGTTAGTAGGAACCTGTGCTGCAATTCTACTGTGGAAGAGGAGAAAAGAAGAGAGAAAGGGGTAATAATAATATAGCTAATGGCTCTGTAGCAGACATCACAGAAGAAAGAGAAAAAAGTTATTAACTTTGGGAATGGAATAGCAAGAAGACTTATCTATGGTACAGGCAGTGCTTAGGAACACTAGATATAATTGCTTGCATTAATAAGAAAGTTGATGATCCTTTGTTTAAACAGAGGGCAGATAAGGCAAGCAAGTGCAATAATTTGGGTTGCGTAGCAAGCCTCAGTTTGCCATCTGTGAAACTGGAGCAATAACCATTCCTTTTCTGGGTGTTGAGAAGCTTAGCCAAATCTCAAGTATCGGGGATAGCCGTGTTAGTCTGTATCCACAAAAACAACAAGGTGTCCGGTGGCACCTTAAAGACTAACAGCTTTATTTGGGCATAAGCTTTTGTGGATAAAAAAACACTTCAAAAGTGGGGGTTTTACCCACAAAAAGTGGGGGTTTTATCCATAAAAGCTTATGCCCAAATAAATCTGTTAGTTAATTTGATATTTGGCTAGGAGTCTGGTGGCACCTTAAAGACTAAGTGTTCCAATATCCTCAGATAAGAAGCATTATAATGAGTGAGATTTACTACTGTATTTGATGCTTCCAATATTTTTTAACACCATCTTGTAATTAGAATTATCTGCTTCAGACATGTTAAAACCACCAGTGAAAGACTCCAGGACATTACTACATTGTGAACAGCTGACCTCTAATATTGGGAAATGATGAAAAATTAGTGGGTGCAGATGTGCCCGTCTTTTGCCAGTAGACAGATGTTCACTTTACACACCATTTAGGAATCCCCAGTGCATTTGACTACAAGCTGATACATAAAATGGCTAAATGATAGGGAGAACTGGAGAAGAGCTTAGAAAAATAAAACTTCACTTTCCCCAAAGTATAGACACACACATGCAAAGATTCTGGAGAGAAAAATGCATCACATCACACATCTGTCTCTCTCAAACTCCAGTCAAGAGCATCTTCATCAACTCAAGCCCATCTGATTTGGAAAAACCCTATATAGAAGAGATAAACCGAGATACACTCCCTCATGACACCGTTGACTTCCTCTTTCTTTATCAAATCCTAAGCAAGAAATAAGAGCAATATATACAATAATTTGAAGGAACAAAAGCACTCTTAGAAAATGCCCCTCTCTCACTGTCAGCCATGTCCTTAGAAATGTAGCCAGCTCTGAGTTGCCTGCTCCATCACTAAGTGACATCCCTGTCCATTTGTTTTGTTGCTGCAGGAGCTCTTGTCTTCTTG
Organism: Trachemys scripta elegans; assembly: GCF_013100865.1. Lineage (NCBI taxonomy): Eukaryota > Metazoa > Chordata > Testudines > Emydidae > Trachemys > Trachemys scripta. Next base: position 153,988,302 of record NC_048299.1, read on the forward strand.
GAGATTATTTTTCCCTTCTATTATGCTTGTCCAATGTGGCACTTATACTTTAATGCTTTATAGATAAAATGGTCTCTGTCAGTCCGCACTTGTCATGCCTGGAGAAGATTTTACTGCATCATAAAACCGTGTAATGCCCCAGTGTTTAAAAAAGATCTATCACTCTATCATCAGGTCTTTATAGTCTTTGCGTACATTTCTTTGCAATGCAAGGATGGCTCCCAGAGCAGAATAGCGACAGAGATAGATGGAGCCATGTCTGCTAATGAATGTCAAGAACTGTGTTCGATTCATACTCATATTATTTAACAGCTACAGAAACTCATAGAAACACTCTCATAATGCCATTAAGAATCATGAAGGGGAAGTGTAACAGAAAGAAAACTTCCCTTTCTTAGCCTGTTAATAGAAGATGGTTGTGCTTGGCTACTGCATTTCTATTTCCCGTGTCCTCACAGATCTTCTAAGCTGATGGGAAGCATGGTGCTGGGTGTACGAGTGACCCGCTCACCAATTAGTGTTTTAACATGCAGATTTCTCTCCTTTCCTGTCCATTCATTTTCCCCAGTGACACCCTTATCCAGTGGCTCTGAATGGTATAAACTGGGGTCATAGTATTCATAAGAGAAGGAAACAGAATCTCTCTCTATGCTTGGGGGAACAACGTACTTTATGACAAAGTCCAGCAGCCCTCAGGGCAGCAGGATGCTGGATCCCTTAGCCCTCCAGGCAGCAATGTTCCAGGAGAGTGGATCATAAAAAAGACCTTCCTCCTATTTCTCCGTTTATCTGTTATCTCCTTTCCTGCGTTCTTCTCGATTACAGGATTTGAAACAAGCACAAGGCCCAACATTAGACTTGGATAGACACACTTTTTCCAAGTTCAAGGCTGTTCAGATCCAAGCACATTGCAAGAAAGGCCTTAAGCTGCATGGTTTGGCTACAGGTAGAGATCAGAACTTTCCTACATTTTGGAGAAGGATTAAGAAGAGGGTAAGGATCAGGAGTTCTGTATCCAGCTCATCTGATATCCTGACCAGCCTCCTTTCCCTGCCTCCAGACCCTGAAATGCCTCCTGAGGCTGCTGTGGAAGCTCACCCAGCTGTGCCAAGCATAGAGATCCTGATGGGGCTTTAATCCAGCTCGATGACCTATTTTCACACCAAGGGGCACCATGGTAAAGATGAATCAGGTCAATTCTGTATGCATTGTGGGCAGCCATAGGGCTGTCTGTTAACATGTGCTTCTGTCTCTTGCAGCAGCGCTGAATGCTGATGTCTCATTACCAGGTATGATGGCAGCTAATCATCATTTTCATCTAACCACTGCTGTAGGGCCTGGCTTTGAGACTATACACCCTGCACAATTTCCATGTGCCAGGTGGCTGTGGGTGACCCGATTACCCAGTGATTGCTACTCAGCCTGGGATTCCTAACACCCTTTCATCTCCATTTGCAGCAGCCTCGCCTCTCATCCTCATTGAGGAAACTTTCAGCCTGCATATGGACATCTGTTCACACAGTACTGAACACTTTGTTGCATTAGATGCTGAAAGTATTTTACTAAGTAGTTTGTTTATGCTCTGTGCTTTGATAACTCTTTTGAATAAACTTCCAGGAGCAAGGCAAGAAAATGGAAGCTGATGGAGGGCTTTTTCTGTGTTCATTTGAACAAAATATTGTTAGCACCTAATGCATAAAGCTCGGTCTTTTCAATACCCCTCTGCCGTTATCCCTCTGATTTAGCAGACAGTTGGTAGAGACCTTTCTACGATATAAGCAGATTTGATTAATATGCAGTATATCCAGTTCCAGGGTTTTCAGTTACATTGACCCTCACTTAAGGGGCTACCTATATCAATCAGGTCACATAGGAACATAGCTGGGAATTACCAGTATGGATCAAACTATTGGTCCTATCTTGTCTGGTGTCAGGTCTCTCATAATGGCTGGTGCCACAAAGAGGTAAAACCCAAATGGAGCCAGATCTTGAAAAAAGTTGAGCACCCACCATGTACCAAATGTCCATAATGGGGCCAGATTACAGACGGTCCAGCGCTTATGCAAACACAGCCATCTTACATTAGCAGATATTGAAGGTAAAACAAACAAAGAGAGAGACTGATTTATTGGTTCAAGCTGGGGACTGGGAGCCAGGACTCCTGGGTTCTGTTTCTAGCTTTTTCATCGACTGACCATCAGGCAAGTCACTTCTGTGATAAATGTAATGCTGTGAAAACATGGACTATTCAAAAGGCTATTGTATTAATGTTATAAATGTGACATGTGTCTTTATGGGCTTGCTAGGCATTGTATCCCTAGCTCAATTGGTAAGATGAAGGATGTTTCCTATGGGCAGGGCACGGAAGTCAATGAGGATTAATTAGTGCAAATCCCCAATGCTGAAGCAATGCAGGTAACAAGTCTTTTGAAGTTCCCCTCTCTCCTCCCTCAGGGAATAGCATAGACTTGTTTGACCTGGATCAAAAAGCCTAAGAAGACAAAGAGCTTGAAACTGTTCAAAATATCAGCCCTGACTAGAGGGGAGGGCCACTCAGACTCTATCCTAGAACTCTGATAGGTATGAGACCATGACCAAGAAACAGGGCCCTATTGAGGATCTGAAATACTTTGGAGCTTCCAGGGTCTCTACTTGGAAGATGGGTGATGACCTGGGAAGCTAGGGATACATCTGAGCTTTTTTTTTTTTTTTTTTGGGGGGGGGGGGGAGTTTATGTTTTCTCTTAAATGCTTTTCTTCTGAATAAATAGCACATAGGGTTAGTGACCAGCCAGATCTCACAAAGCAGTCATAGCCCTTGAGGTGCTGAACTGAAGTTAGATCTGCTAGGCAGTGATCACAGTGAATAACAGGAATCAGCAGTCAGCAAGTCCCCTCTGGAGGGAGTGAATGGCAAGTTTCTGCCCTGAGAAAGGTGCCAGTTAGAGGCCTAAGACCTAAGGAAACAGGAGCAGGTCAGAAAGGCAGTTAATCAAGAACTGTGACAGCTTCCCATTCATGTGTCTCAGTTTCCTCACCTGCAAAATGGAGATGATACAAGAGAAATACCTAAACAAGGTTACAGGCAGTTGTTTGTGATGCTTAAATAAACCATGTTTATTTAACCACTTAGAGATCCCTAGATGAAAGCCTGCTGGCCAGATTTTTAGATTAATCAGAAGCCCAGGGCTGCATAGAATTAAGCAGGGAAGTTTGATTATTTGCATATGCAAATAGACATTAACTGGTCATTTGCATTAAAAATTGCAGTAACTGGGGCTGATTCTCCAGTGCCCTGTCCTTTGTGCAGTCTTGACACCTGTGCCAAGTGAGCGTGAAAGGCTACACCCTGGTTTGACTTGATGGAGTTATACATCCAAATTGCAGAAATGTCAATGACTCGACAAGCCGTGAGGCAGTGGAGGCCCCACGTTAGGATGGCAATTCTGTATGCAACTGAGATTTTGTGGGTTGTTGCTTTTTTATCCTAGCCTAGAAGTAACAGAATATCATTATTAACATCACCCAGTGAAGCAGGCCAGTCAGCAGTGCCTGTTAATATACTTGGAAGCAGGAATAGAGAATGAGGTTTGTACAAGAGGAAGCAATCTGACAGGCACCAGGAAAAAGGAGCCTTATATTTTATAACCTTTCAATTTCCTTTCCTTATCACACATGAAACCCGCTAGCTCCTAATATCTGACTGGTCACTCTGTTTGGAAGTCTCACCTTCACCTTGCCCATATTTCTTGCTGTACTAACTCATGATATTGTCCCCCAATTGCATTCTGTCTGATGTTGACAGCTGACAACAGGTTATCATTTCCAGTGGAAAAAATAAACAAGAGGAAAACATTCATCCACCCCCAGAGATTAGAGGAGATGACTGTCAATCAAGCCTTGTCCATCAGTATTTCTCCTTCCTTTTTTTTTTTTTTAATCTCAGAGAATGGAGATTAAGGTTGTTGCCAGCAGGCCGATAAAGGACACAAAACAAATAAAACCCAGCTCTTTTTCTTTGGAGAAAATCATTCTGTTACTGATGGACTCACTGTTCTGTTGTTGCTCATTCCACAGTGATGAGAAGTTCAGCTAGGTTAACGGCAACAAAGATATTGGGCCATGATTCAAAGTAACTTCTTACTACTATAAGTGAGTGGATCACAGTCTGACCTTAATTGACTTGCTCAAGGTCACACAGTGAGTCAGTGGCAGAGTGAGGGACAGACTAGTGCCCTAACCACTGGACAATGTTGCCTACTTCAACAACAGGAGAGTTGTGGAGCAGATGTGACACCCAAGGAAGGGCATATGGAAGCATGCCCATGGCAGGCACATGTGCACATATAGGTAGGCAGATGCCCCAATCCACTAAACCCATTCTGCACTCTTCCCTCATGCAAATAGTTGAATGTTTTAAGCCCCACACAGATTTCTGTATTTCACCATATTTATCCCCAGGCCTTCAGTGGACACTAATCATTGGGAATTATTTATAGAGTTTATGGGGAATAACACAATGATTTATCAACACCAAAAAGGAAAAATAGCCCAATTTCTCAGCAGAGACTGGGAGCGAGAAAGGGGGAGAGAAATCCTTTGAGTATAAACAGATTGCACTATTTAAACATGAAAATATTTTCTGCATCTATAAAACTTACCATGCCCAAGTATTTTAATTAATCGCAGCAGTTGCTATGGAAACCCTCCTAACTCAATTATAGATCTACAAGGAGGTGCAGTGTATTTATGATTGTGAAGCAGGTAGTTCTCGCACTGAAACTAAAGTGGAGAGCAGACACTGAAGAATTTAAAACATTTTGATGGTCATTATTAGCAGCTATATAACATGGATTTTTGTTTAGCGTTGACTGATTTCTCCCACTCTGCATTCTGCTGAGGGAGGATGCAATGGCGTGTGTGTGTGTGTGTGTGTGTGTGTGTGTGTCATCATCAATAGATTTGTGCCAAGCCAACAGAGTAAAAAAAGCTGATTTCACTTGACTCCCTCCTGGGCCGATGATGGCTGGGTGGGATGATGATGCAACAAGTGGAGGGGAAAATTGCATTGGAGAGGGGCACCATACCCTTCACAGGAAGTGTGGACCTGTAACTACGGCCTCGTTAGGTCAGTAAAGAACTTTGGAGACACAGAAAGGATAGGCAGTGTGGCCAACGGGATAGGTCTCTGGACTTAGACATAACAGACTGGGTTCAGTTTCTAGCTCTGTCACAAATTTTGTGTGACCTTGAGCAAGTCACTTAGTCTTCCTTGTGCCTTTGTTCCCCATCAGCAAATTGAGGATTGTACTTTCCCACCTCGGGGAGTTGTTGTGAGCATTAAAAACAAACAAACAAAAAACAAAAACCCAATGACTGGGAGGTGCCCAGCTGCTGCAGTGTTGAGAGCTATTTTAAAGTCACTGTTCAGTCTAATGGTGTTGAAGACTGATGATTTATGACTCTCTCATTTCTCTCGAGTACCATAACTTCACCAGCTGAGGATCAAGCACTAGAGCCAAAAACTCAGAAGTCTCATAAAGGCCATATGAATTTGCTATACCCAGGGATGGCTCTAGGTTTTTTGCCACCCCAAGCAAAAAAATTTTGGCTGCCCCCACCCCAGCCCTGGGCTCTCCCCCCTACCCCACCCGCACCCCCTGGTGCCCCAGTGCTGGGCTCTCCCTCCCACCCCACCTGCCCCAACCCTGGGCTCTCCCCCCACCCCACCCGCACCCCCTGCCACCCCAACTCTGGGCTCTCTCCCCACCCCACCCGCACCGCCTGCCGCCCCAGCGCTGGGCTTCCCCCCACCAGCGCTGACTCCGCCCGCTCCCAGCCGGTCCAGCGCTGGCAGGGTCAGGGTAAGCAGCGGGGCTCCCTGGCTGCGCCTCATCCCAGGGTCCCTCCAGCCAGGGCTCCCGCCTCCAGGACTGGCCCGAACCGGGGAGGACAGAGCCGGGGAACCGCCCCGGCAGGGGGCTGAGGAGCTGGGGCAGGGCAGCCCCAGAGGAAGCGGAGCCCCGGAGAGCAGGACACGGGCCCCACACGGCAGCTCCCCGCCCTCTATGGCCCTGCTCCTGCTGCTGCTCCTGGCTGCCCTGCCGCAGTCCCTGGGTGGCTCTGGCCGCTTTGCCCAGCCCCAGCTGCGGCAGTGGGGGGCGGCTGCCCTGCGACACCTGCAGGTGGCTCCGTGTGCCCCAAAGGGTGGCCCCCGGACTGAGTGTCCCGCGCTCAGAGCCCGCCCGATTATAAGGTGCGGGTGCTGCTCCCCGACGCGAACCGCAGCAGCCCCAGGGCGCCCCCGGTGCAGGACACGCTGCTGCTGCCAGGGCTGGCTCTAGGCTTTTGCCGCCCAAGCACCAAAAAAAAAAAAAAAAGAGGCTGGCTGGCTGGAATGCCGCCCCTGAAAATGTGCTGCCCCAAGCACCTGCTTGGTTTGCTGGAGCCTAGAGCCGGCCCTGGCTATACCAGACTGATCCATTAGTCATGCAGTTCAGTATTCTGGCTCCAGCAATGCTCAATACCAGATGTTTCAAAGGAAGGTGTGAACTTACTGTGCAGTATCATGTTGCAGGGGAGAGGAGGAGGGGAGAAAGAAGGAAGCGGTATTTCTTCCTGACCACAGCCTGCAACTACTTTATTACCTGGAAACATGAGGATTGGTAACCTTACATCTGTCATAAAAAAATCATCTTGCGACATAAGCTGGCTTTCATTCTGTCCTGTGTATGTATTGCTCCTAGCCTCAATTCTCCGGCATCCTTTGCTGAAACAACAACTTCACCGGACTAAAATCCCAGTACTTAATTTCTTTTCATAGGTCTTTGGCACCATTTATATCAGGTGCTGTTTTTAGTCACTGTTGCATGCCCCTTCTTTCCCCCCCCCCCAAAAAAAGATGGTATCACTTACAGTAAGTATCCTTTTCTCACAGTTTAGATTAAACGCCTTGTTAGATATTTCTAAAGGTGTCTTTAGCAAAATGCAGAGATATTTCGTACCTCTTCTGCCCCCATTCTTCAAGGTCATAGACCGAGCCTTCAGCTTGTTTCTTAAAGGTTAAGTGAGAGTTCCAGAAGAGCAGCGTGAACTTTGGAGAAGCTTTAAGCATAACAAAAATCAAAACCTTCAGAGAATACAACATTGTTACATGAGGGGTGGTGAATATGAATGATAAACTGGCAGTTGAAAAAGCAGGGCAGAAAATACCAGCCCACTGTCACAAGAGCTACACTTTATCTTCTTTGCAAACACTCTGTTCCCTTTGCATCCATTTTTAGCCTACCCTGCTCTAATGAACATTATAGCCTGCAGAGCAGGAAGATGCTGGGGGCTTTCCATTTCAGCACAGCTCCCAAGCCCACTGTGATCCCTGAAAGATGTGAAATGTTAACTCTTAGGATACTGGCATTTTCCAGACTGGTAGCCATATGGATACTTAGAGAGACGCATAGTATTACAGGGGTTGAACATATTATGCTATACTGTTAAAGAGGCACTTTAAAATGATAAGCTCCTATTTAACTTTCCCCTGAAATATTGATCCCAACCTTTAGAAAAATGTTTTCTAATATTCAGCCTGTATTTTCATCCCGTTATTCCTAGCCCTAAACCTTCAGATTACATAAATTACTGGGCTTATTACAGGGGTAAATGGGTGCAATTTAATGGCCTGTGATATACAAGAGGTCAGACAAGCTGATCTAATGGTCCCTGCTGGCCTTGAACTCTGATCCTATCAATAATTACAATATACAGTCCATCCTTCCTGTCCACACCCATCGAACACTTGGAAGGAAATTTGGATCTCAAACTAGAGAGTTCCAAAGTATGGATTCCCAGGTGCAATGAGAGCATCAATAATTCTTTGTCTTTCTTTATCAATTCTCACTCAAAGATCTCAAAGTGCTGTACAATTCCAAAAATAGGTCAATGTAAGACATTTTTTTAAATGAGTAAACCAAGGAAACATAGTGGCAGTGGAAAATCATTTTACTAAGTGGAATAGAACCGGAATAGCCAGGAATAGAACTGAAAAGCCTTGACTTTCTTTGCCCACTCTTTAACCTTTGAGGCCCTCATAGAATGTTCCATACAGCTTCACCCAGCCCTTTACAATGAAACACAAGCAGCATCAGGAGGAATCGGGCAAATGCACATGAGGCCCAACAAAGAATTTAACCATGTTAAATAACACGAGTTATTGATTCATGGAAGCTAATTACATTCTATTTTTTTTAATGTATTTTTTCTTTTCTTGGATGTCAGTGTGATTTCAAAGAAAGTAAAGAACTGGTACACATAGTGCAAATGGGTAATGTGCAAACTTTCCTCATCCATCTTTACCTGACCTGCAAAACTTTCTGCTACTCCAGTCCTGGGCTCCCTGTACAACTCTGCAGTTGCTCTTCAAACCTGGTCTACAATCCCTGAGCTATTCCAGTCCTGGAGCTCCTCATCCATAGCTCTACAAATGCATTCCCACTCTTCTGATCTGCAGCAAACTTTTCTCTTTTACTTCTGGACCTCTGGTTTGTAGTCAGATCATTATGTAGTGGTTATGATATAGGGACAAGTGGAAAAACACCACCAATTCAGATTGTATGGATACGCAAGCTTCCCTCCACCCCTTCAAAATAATATAAAGACCAACTTTACTGATAATCTATTGGGAACATGGAAACACACATCTAAAAAGAGCTAATTAAAGCAACTATATTTAAAGAAGTTTTTTTTTCATAAAAGAATGGAATGCACGATAGATAAAAAACGGTAGGTAATTAATTACTTTTACTATGGGGAAGTGTATAGGGCATTATTTACAAATTTTCCACATTGTAGTAAAATCCTTTAAATATGTAGAACAAATACAAAATTGCTCTAGACTAAAGGGATTGTGTACCTCTTGGTACAAGCATATGAATTCCCATTTATGCTAACAGGAGCTACTGGCATCCATGAGGGGAATAGCTTTCTTGCACATAATTGCCTGCTATTGTCTCTTAACACTCATGCACTTGAATTTTTTACTGGCAGTTATGCACGCAAATGCATTAGCTTCCCCCCCCCCCTTAAACCCAGAGTCTGTGCATGCAAATGTATTAATTGCCATTTGTATATACAAATTAGTATTTGCAAGTGCATATTTATTTATTTAGATTTTAAAAGCATGAAAAGAGACATATCAAAGGATGTAGGTGCTCTAGCATCTCCAACACTACAATAAACATCCCAGCAGCATTACAGTAACTACTTCATGGAACTAAGCCTTCCCCCATTTCATTGCTCTGGAAAGCAAACAGTGTGACCGAATGGAACAGCACTGGACTTGGAGGGTTCTATAAGTCTCTTCACACTGGCCTGCTGGATGACCTTGGGCAAGTCACTTTCTCTCTGCCTTAGTTTCCCCATCTATAAAATGGGGATAATCATACTAACCTCCTTTTAAAAGCACTTTGAGATCTATTAAATAAAAAGTGCTATGTTAGAAATGTTATCATTACTCCCCAAACTCTCTAAACAGAGGTATTTTGCAGCATACTTGGAAAGTCACAAAATTTGGACTATATCAGACCCAGGAAGGAAGCAAGTTCCAGAGGCTGTAGCAGGCTGACACAGGGAGAGACACATATTTTTCTATTATCAGGGGGTAGCCATGTTAGTCTTTAAGGTGCCACCAGACTCCTTGTTGTTTTGGTGGATACAGACTAACAGATATATTTGAGCATAAGCTTTTGTGGGTAAAAAATCTCACTTCTGCATCTGAAGAAGTGAGGTTTTTTACCCACGGAAGCTTATGCTCAAATATATCTGTTAGTCTTTAAGGTGCCACCACATTCCTTGATATTTTTCTATGTGCAGAAATGTCAAGTTCAATTAACAGTAAAGGATGAGTTAAAGTTGCTTTGGAATTTTGACACAATGTTCTCAGATCAAAAAGTTTACAGATTTGATCTTGTGACCAGAAATTACTTGTAGAACCACAGCTTTGCTTTGGATTCTCAGAGTTCAAGACTTTTTTTCAGAGCTTAAACTAATTTCTTAAAAGAAAGAAAAACAACAAGGAATCCCCGCCTCCAGAATTTATAGGGGCAGGGGGCTTCAAAGCACAAGAATGCTTTTATGAATTTTCCTTCCACGACCTAGTTTCTCTAATGTCTTGTAGTCTAGGTTATTTCAGTCCAAGAAGAGAAACAAAGTTACAGCAAGTATTTACAAGATGTTTTCAAGTATTCAAACTCAATTTTTTTTTCTTGGTCAAAAAAGAGCAGCGCACAGTAAGACAGAAATGTGGGGTCTGCATTGATCTGAAACAGCATGATGCTACCTTTTGAACTAGTTGATGTATGCTGCTGACAGTCAAAAGTTGAAAGGCAACTAGCAAAACATCTTTCACTAACAAGGAATAAGAATGAATTGTCCCGGGGGGTGAGGGGAAGAGAGCATGATTTGGAAAGTTCTTAGATGTACATCAATTGTGAAGAAGTCAGGTATGTTGGGATTCCAACTGGAGCAGTACTGTGTCACGGTGACCTGATGCTAGGTAAAACATAAGACACCCTCCCAACCTCTTATTACTCAAGAGATTAAAAATAGGATAAAGCATTTTGCCTCTAGCTCGCTAGTTCCAAGCCAGTCAAGTTAACAAGACTGAAAAATATAATCTGTTGGTGCTTTTATCTAATAGAGTATCCTACCCCATAGCAATGAGTACAGTACAGGTAGTTTGCCTACTTAGAACTAACACACAAGACACATGCTAGACATGTCACTCAATGCACTTCTGGAAGGTGCTCAGAAATTGGTGATGAGGGCCATAAAAATAGACTCTCTCTCTTCCTCTCCCGAAAGAGAAATTTAATTTTAACTATGAATTTCCATAATTTCAAAGAGCTAGATTTTTTTGCAGGTTTGACCTTGAATCTGAATATCTCGAGTTTATCAACTAACATTTTTGAAAGGTAATACACATTCTAACCAAATCATAGATGCCTGCCATCTTAACATCACCTTCACAAAGATTTTTGATGTGGGATACTAAATGTGTGTAACATTAACCCTAGTTTGCCCTATATTACTTATGGAGAAAACGGAAATCTATTGCTCTGTAAACCATGCTACCCTAAAAATGTAGTTCTGAAATCTGCAATCCATGTGGACATGTAAACCGGGGGATATCATCCCATCATCACTACTTCATACACAAAAATGAACTTGTGTTTTTTTATATTTTTTAAATGGAAGCCTTAGCAAAGCTCCGAATCTCATCAGGGATTGAACCCTCCTGTAGTGGTGTCTATATGGCCAGACATTATAGGGGACAATATGTGCAAAAAATCTTGTGCCAACACTGCATCTTTCTACACATGTTTTTCTTCTGGAGAGTAGAGGGTTTAAGGCTCCAGGAGAGATAATTTGGTACCCTTCACCAGCCCCTTTCACTAAAAATGGAGGTAAACCTGACTCCGTCTAACTCCACTAATGATTAAAACTTCCATTGAAATGAACTTAGCATAGGAACAATACCTAGCTAAACTTTAAAGAGTCTGCAGTCTACTATACACACAATAGCTTTCACAATGCCATGTTCACTTTAACTCAAGGTCAGTAACTAGCGTTGTCGTGACTGCTTCCTCATTGCCCCTGGCTCATTTTGTCCCTTTTATGTCTTTTAGATAAATACAGTTTACTAGCTTAAATATCCCTAAAGCTAATGAAATAAAAAAATGCCTCTCTATATAATGGATGAATCTTCGCTTTCTGAAGATTAAATGAATTTAGATCTGGTGAAAAGGTCTGGATTAACAATCCTAGAATTTGCAAGTGCTGAGTTGCCTTCTCCGTAATGGGCTATACCATCTAAGCATTTAGAGAGAGCTTGGTAAAAAAAATTTCTATCTAAACTCCTTTTTTGATGGAAAATACCCTTTTAACCAAGACAAACAATTCCACAAAAACATACATTTTGGTCAAAGCTTTTCAAAGTAAAATTTCAAAATTTTGCCAGAAAAAGTTTCACTAGAGTAGAAGGGGAAAAACTTTTACTCAGTCTAAAAACAAAACAAAACTTTTTTCCACTGGAAAAAAATTGGGTAAAATAATGGCTTTTTTTCTCCCAAAAATATTTTTTATTTGGAAAGCCTAATATGTAATGTAAAATTGAAAATAAACAAACATTTTAAATTTATTTTGAAAGTTTTCACAGAGTAGGACTACCATTTTTCAGCCAGCTCGACATTTGTGCATAAAACACTCATCACCATGGTATCTGAGTAGAAAGATGCAAGCTGTTAAAAGGGAGTATCAATGTTAAATAACCACCTCCTCCTTTCAGCCTTCCTGGGGGACACAAAAAACCGATTCAGCAAGCACAAGACTGAGTACCCATTTAATGCAGAGATAACAAGTCATGGCTTCACTCACACAGAGACAGAGGGTATCAAATCCAGGATTTTTTAGCACCAAACATACCACTTGAACTACAGAAAATTCCTTTTGCTTAGGGTTACCATACGTCCTCTTTTTCCCGGACATGTCCGGCTTTTCGGCACTCAAACCCCCGTCCGGGGGGAATTGCCAAAAAGCCGAACACGTCCGGGAAAATGGCGGCTCTGCTCCTCCCCTGACTCTTCGGCTCTGTTTAACAGCTGGGCTGCTCGAGCGCTACCGGCTTTGGGCAGCCCCCATGCCTCCGGACCCTGCGCCGCCGGAGCCTGGGAGGGGAAGTGCCTGGCTGAGGACGCAGGGTCCGGAGGCAAGGGGGCTGCCCGAAGCCCAAGCCCTACCGGCTTCATGGTTTGCCGGGCAGCCTCCAGACCCTGCGCCCCTGGCTGGGCGCTTCCCCTCCCGGGCTCCAGCTGTGCTGGGGAAGCGCCGGACGAGGGTGCAGGGTCTGGGGGCTGCCCGGCAAACCGTGAAGCCGGTAGCGCTCGGGCAGCCCTTTTCGCGTGGCTGGGAGTGGGAGGGAGGAGGGGGCAGAGTTAGGGCAGGGCTGGGAGCGGGGAAATGGGCGGGGCCAGGGCCCGTGGAGGGTCCTCTTTTTTTATTTGCTAGATATGGTAACCCTACTTTTGCTGCAAGAAAGTAAGAGGCTTCACAGGGCCATTGAGACCAACCATTAGATTGATCCCTGACCACAGACACTAGGCCAGCATTTTACATATACACCCCAAGAAATGAGCTTCTCCCAAATATTCCAGAGTAGTTCAAATCCCATCTGGGGTCCCATTTCATAAGGAACAGTTTCCATGGTCATCAATGGGAACTTGGGGACTTCAAGCTCAAATGTACAAGCTCCTGCCACTTTAGCTAAAGGAGAACTCCCCTTAACCTATAAGAAAGCAAAGTCTCTAGAGTCATAGAGGTCAGACAGTTGGATCATGGTCACATCCTTAAGCCAGGATAAGGCATCAAGGTTGGGCTTTGCTTTAGACACATCTGGATCTTTTCTAAACTATCTTTAATTAAAATAATCATTTTTATATTGTTGTTCTTGTTCTAATTTTGCACTCTTTAGACAACACTGGTAATTGGGCATGATTTTTACTTCAGCAGCATTTGTGGAAGCCATATCTGATAGGGAATTAGTCCATGCCTTACGAGCACAGAGGCAGTCTCTGAGGGCCTGGATTTATCAGGGTTAGTTTAGCAGCTAGCTCCATTACAGCACATTATACATGACTGGACGTCTCTGAGGACACAGAAAGTGCTACTGAGGAATTCCAAAGACATCCTGCTGGAAGACACATTGAGAGAATGGCATTTTGTTTCCTTCATCATATTATGGCTTAAGCAATTTAAAATGACAGAGCTAATCTGTTGTAGGGATCAGTCATGGTGTTCAGTTTATTTTTGCAAGTTCAGGGATGACTACCACTATATAATTTTTCCTCCTCCCTCTTGGTGAATTCATCTACAACATTAGGATCATCACTAGGAAGGAAAGTTGGAGAGACTCCGGACTGTTTGCTTTACCTGAAGAAACATGATAGAGGTATATAAATTAATGGCATAAGTGAAGGTAGATCAGTCACTTCCATGCCCACTTTGCATGGACAAAGGACAGTCAATGGAACTGAAAGGCAGCAAATTTGAAACTGAACAAAAGAAATATTCTCTCACCCCATGGACAACTGACCCATGGAACTCATTGCCACAAGCAATATACCAATGAGATACCAAGAATTTAGCAGGATTCAGACAAATATTTCATAGTTTCATAGAATTTAATGCCAGAAGGGACCATTGGATAATCTAATCAGAGCTCAGTTTTTACACCTTGGACATTTATATAGACAACAGGAATACCTACAATAATAAGAACAAAGGGCATTTTTTAAAAGCTTGCTTCAAGGCATAAAACAGCTTCTAAGGATTTGGAAGATATTTTCCTGGTGAGAAGGTCTTTTTCACAATTGCACCTTCCCATGAAATATCTGGCGCTGGGAATTCCTTGGCACAGATTACTTGATTAGATAGCCGAAGAGGTCATAAATGGCAATTCCATGTTCTTTCAGAAATAGTTCCCTGAACCAAAAAGTGAAGGAGGAGTTATGAATTTACACCCCATTCTGAGAAACTGGCTGGCAATAAGTCTCAGTCAGGGAAGAAACTATCTTCCCCTTCCCCATCACTTGTCTTACCATGAAAGCTGATAATTTCAGTAACCGGCAGAGGTCCATACTATTGTGTCAAAACTGAGGGAAAGAGATGCAAGAGGCTCACAAAGATAGTTATTATAACACTCTGCTTGAAGGGGGAGGGGAGAAAAAAAAGAACAGTTTGGATTTGGAACTGAAAACTCCATGAACATCTGGACTGGGGGTGACCCTTACTATTCAGTGCTCCAGCTAAAGACTTCTCCACTGTGAAATAACAGAACAATGAAAGGCAAGGAAAGAAGGAGGATCTGGGGAACTACAGGCCAGTCAGCCTCACCTCAGTCCCTGGAAAAATCATGGAGCAGGTCTTCAAGGAATCAATTATGAAACACTTAGAGGAGAGGAAAGTGATCAGGAACAGTCAGCATGGATTCACCAAGGAGAAGTCGTGCCTGACTAACCTAATTGCCTTCTATGATGAGATAACTGGCTCTGTGGATGAGGGGAAAGCAGTGGATGTGTTATTCCTTGACTTTAGCAAAGCTTTTGATATGGTCTCCCACAGTATTCTTGCTGCCAAATTAGGAAGTATGGGCTGGATGAATTGACTGTAAGGTGGATAGAAAGCTGGCTAGATCGTCGGGCTGAACGGGTAGTGATCAATGGCTCCATGTCTAGTTGGCAGCCGGTTTCAAGTGGAATGCACAGGTCAGTCCTGGGGCTGGTTTTGTTCAATATCTTTATTAATGATCTGGAGGATGGTGTGGACTGCACTCTCAGCAAGTTTGCAGATGACACTAAACTAGGAGGCGTGGTAGATACACGAGAGGGTAGGGATTGGATACAGAGGGACCTAGACAAATTAGAGGATTGGGCCAAAAAAAACCTGAAGAGGTTCAACAAGGACAAGTGCAGAGTCCTGCACTTAGGACGGAAGAATCCCATGCACTGCTACAGACTAGGGATCGAATGGCTAGGTAGCAGTTCTGCAGAAAAGGACCTAGGGGTCACAGTGGATGAGAAGCTGGATATGAGTCAACAGTGTGCTCTTGTTGCCAAGAAGGCTAACGGCATTTTGGGCTGTATAAGTAGGGGCATTGCCAGCAGATCGAGGAACGTGATCGTAACCCTTTATTCGACATTGGTGAAGCCTCATCTGGAATACTGTGTCCAGTTTTGGGCCCCCACTACAAAAAGGATGTGGAAAAATTGGAAAGAGTCCAGCGGAGGGCAACAAAAATGATTAGGGGTCTGGAGCACATGACTTATGAGGAGAGGCTGAGGGAACTGGGGTTGTTTAGTCTCCAGAAGAGAAGAATGAGGGGGATTTGATAGCAGCCTTCAACTACCTGAAGGGGGGTTCCAAAGAGGATGGGGCTCGGCTGTTCTCAGTGGTGGCAGATGACAGAACAAGGAGCAATGGTCTCAAGTTGCAGTGG
Organism: Trachemys scripta elegans; assembly: GCF_013100865.1. Lineage (NCBI taxonomy): Eukaryota > Metazoa > Chordata > Testudines > Emydidae > Trachemys > Trachemys scripta. The sequence continues at coordinate 154,004,343 of NC_048299.1, forward strand.
GGGGAGGTCCAGGTTGGATATTAGGAAACACTATTTCACTGGGAGGGTGGTGAAGCACTGGAATGTGTTATCTAGGGAGGTGGTGGAGTCTCCTTCCTTGGAGGTTTTTAAGACCCGGCTTGACAAAGCCCTGGCTGGGATGATTTAGTTGGGAATTGATCCTGTTTTGAGCAGGGGGTTGGACTAGATGACCTCTTGAGGTCCCTTCCAACCCTGATATTCTATGATTCTATGATATGATTCACATACACAGCTGTTTCCGTCATGCTTTTTTGAGAAGAGTAAATTTCTCCTCTTGTTTCCAGCACAGAATATTTTGACTCCAATTTTTTCCTCTCCCTGTCCTCCCACAAAGATCAGACTCCGAATACACCCAGCTAACCTTTAGCATTGATATAACACTTTACCTCTTCCAGCTCCTTTGCAAACAGCTAATTAAGCCTAGCATCTCTCTGATGCAGTAGCAAAGGTAATATTCCTATTACTGGAGATGTGGCTCTTCTTCCTAATTGCAACTTGTACCGTAAATTTTATAGGGCAGATCCTCTAAATCAGCATATCTCCATTGAAGTTCAAATGCATCTGTCTAAGAATATATACAAGATGATTAAGAGAAGTACAAAATCAAGTTTTCATGTATTTTATATTCTATCACATGGCTTGGAAAAACAAAGATGCAGATTCCTGGGAATGCAGTGAGTGCTACTCAAATATTATCCTGGATCTTGGGACATCACAACCTTCACAAAGGTATATTAGTTAGAACACTATCTGTTCTTTTTTGTTTATCCTCTGTTTTATTAAAAAATTCCATGGAATCAAACCCCTGGTGGTGGATGATAAAGTAGAATTTCATCATCTCATCTATACCAACAGTACTGCATTGCAATATCAAACTTTGGGTGTGAACCCCACTCTTTGAACCCAATGCTGGACCCTGAATTTTTATTTAGTAGACAATCATATGTTTAGACTTAAAAATATGCTCTGCATAAGCAGCAAAGGGAATTTAAGCAAAGCTAGTAAATAATTGTACAGGAATCATCTCAAGCATAGGAAAAACAAAGGAATTTGTTGCTAGGATCCTACAGTAAGTGCTGAATAACTGGGCAAGGAATTGCTGGGCACGAGTTGACCTTATTACATATGAATAGTTCATCTATAATGCATTTAACTCAAGTTCTTCTTGTTCTCATGAATTAACTGCACTCTAGTGGACTGCCACTGAGAACTTGTTTGGGAAAATAGCTCCAATAAAAATCACATCAATAATAACACCTCCAAACCATTTAACAACCAGGAAATACTTAACCAGTGATTTTCTTATCCTTCTCTTGTCAGAAAATCTTAAGGAGATATAAACATTCCATAATTATATTTTTAAATACAGTGCATTTACTACATTCAAACAAAGGAAAAGAGCTAGATGATTGAATATAATTTCTTCTTTAGATTTATAACATAATGTCCTTATATTTCTTAGTTACTCCACTGGAGAAAATTTTATCTTAATGACTGTTCATGACAGATGATATCGCATTACAGGTCTGTGGTGAATCTTACTTAAAGGGAGGTGATGGGAACACTAACCTAACTTAACAACAGTTTTAAAAAACTAGTTAGGCAAATCTATATAAAGTGGTATTCCAGTGTTCATTTCATTATTTTTACAAGATCTCCCAGTGGGATCATGATGTATTACTGTTTATATAACTGAAACAGGGGACCCATTGTGTTAGGTGCTGTATAAATATATAATAAGAGACAGATTCTAAATTCTCTGGGACAGAGGCTAAGGTCCCAATTTAAAAAATCACTTAAACATGCTTAATTTTAAGCACATGTTTAAGTGCCATTGAAATCAATCCTTTCCTGAATCGGTTCCTGTGTTTGTAAGTATTGATTGAGACAGGGTAATCATCCAGGCTTCATAGTACTTTACAGAATTACAGAGCATTTCTACATAGTATGTACAACATATCACCAAACACTGTAATGTACCCAAATGTAGGGTAATACATAACAGCTGTTACTAGATTCAGAGATTCCCAGGCCGGAAGGGATCATTGTAGTCTGACCTCCTGTATAACACAAGCCATAGAGTCTCCGCAAAATAATTCCTAGACCATATCTTTCAGAAAAAAATCCAAATCAATTTAAAAATTGCCAGTGATGGAGAATCCACCACAAATCTTGGCAAATTGTCTCAGCAGTTAATTATCCTAAATGTTAAAAATGTACATCTTATTTCCAGTCTGAATTTCTCTAGCTTCAACTTCCAGCTCTTGGATCAGGTTATGCCTTACTCTGCTTCACTACTAGATTGCCCATGTAGGTACTTATAGACTGATCATGTCACCCCTTAACTTTCCCTTTGCTAAACTAAATAGACTCAAGGAGTTCAATGTATCACTAGAAGGCATGCTTTCAAATCCTTTAATCATTCTCGTGGCTCTTCTCTGAACTCTCTCCAATTTATCAACATCCTTCTTGGATTGTGGTAACCAGAACTGGACACAGGGTTCTAGCATTGGTTGCACCAGTGTCAAATACTATTTTATAGTGCTCAGTAGCACTATCCTACACAAGTGTGTGTGTGTGCAGGGATGGGTGCGGGGGGGAATGAATACCATAGATAATTAAGTACTTTAAAAGTGGAATTTATATAGGTTTTAATTACTCAAGTGATAGGTTTAATATTTCTAGTCTTTATGAAAATGACCATGGTTTGTTTAGGCATCTCCACATGCATGATCCTCTAGCACCAGGCTGGGATAACAATTCAACATGATGCCATGGGGAAAGAGTACCACCTGCTGAATCATCAACACAGCGTCCTTCTGTAACCTAGGATTGCTTTGGAGTTTTCTTATTCAAGTTACTGGCTAGGCTTTACCTCATTGGGCATGTGAGATCTGATGAGATTTTAGCCTGTGTTACTATGGCGCTGAAGAAGTGCATTTAACCTGCTTTTGCTATTAAATTTCTATACTTCAAGACCACGTTAGTCTCAAAGCATGAATAATGACTTGAAGAGGTGAATTAAAGCTTGATGGTGTCATGCAAAGCAAGCCCCCACCAGCTTACAAAGTTGTTTTTTTGTTTGGTTTTTACACTTGTGCAATACCACCAGCAGCTAAGGAACATCAAGCAGAAATCTGCAGCGATCAGATGAAGTGGATTTCATTTGGCTGAAAGATTCCAGATTGTCCTGGAGTCTGAAGTCCGCTGTTTAGAAAAAGCAAATGCAGCAGCAATGCAAAATCCATGCACTGCCCCCTCCTCCCTTATATATATACAGAAAAGCAAAGGTGCTTCAGCTCTCCCTGTCCATTCAAGCCATTGCTGTCTAGGTTGAGACTAAAGGTCCAATTGTAATTTTTTCTAGGATTATCACCTGTTTTCTAGTAAATGGCCTGAGCACATGATAAGTCATTTAAGTCGTCATGAGGTGGTAAAAACTCCCAACCTCTACCTATCTAGGATCAGATTTGAGGTGGTGATTTCAAATGTCAAAGCCTCCATATAGTCCTTTACCAATAACTAATAAGCACTGTTGTCTGTATTGCCATTTGTTTGTGGAAGCTATTCAGTAAGTCATATTTATTTATTCTTGTTAAAAGGAGATTTTAAGCCATTTTCTATTTCTACTCCAAATAGATTATTGTCAAATGATTATCTGGATGAACGAGTTCTAAATGGACTGCTTTGTTCATTCATTACATCTTTGTTTGCATTCATTGCTTTGCCGATGCTTTTCCCAGTGACTGTTAAGATGCAGTGACAACTGGGGTTAAATTTTGTGCATGCGGTTCCTAGAACTAGGCCAAGCAATGTATATTTTATCCTGCAGTTAGAGACAATGGGCACCAGATAGCTAAGAGAGATCCTCTAACATCCAGAAATTCCTGAGCAAAAAGGAATATACTTCAAACCAGTGGTGTTCAAAATGTGATTGCCTGGGAAGAGCTGACTTCTTTTCTTATTTCCAGCTGCTATATTGCATTAAAAGATGGTTAAAATTGTATTAAATACTTTCCTACTATTACTTTCCTTGTCAGAAAGTGTTGTAAGCTGCCACAGGGACAGATATGCAATTGGCAAATGGGAGGGAAGGCAGTTCAGGAAAATTGCAAGTAGGATCGAAAGTGAGACATTAGACTCTTTTTTCCATTAAGATATATTACAAGTATATTTTGTATGTGTTTTCCATCTGCCGCCCCCTATATTATTCATTTATGTAAAAAAATAACTGGTATTGTCAATTCTGTTTACTGATCATGAAAAAATTAGTAACTAAACACAGATGATTTTTTCAGGTCACAACTGGCACTGGAACTGCTTGGGGAAAAAATGCCCATTTCTTCTGGGATTTGTTTTCATACCCAGATTTTAGACCCAAGAGGCCCAATTCTCCTCTCGTATACTGGTGTGAATCAAGAACCAATTCCACTAGAACCAGTGGAGTTATGCCAATATAGAACCACTGCATTCCAATCATCAGAGCAAAGACGTTTCAGACAGTTCAATTAAGTTCATCCAAACAGGAGCTGGATACTGAACCATTGCGGTTTATGTGCTAGCTTTTGAAAGGGGGATGATGATGGCTCTCTTGGTTTACTTGTGTTTGATTGAATGTGTTGTTCTGTAAGAGCTACCCCCTACTAAAACAACAGTTTGGTTCTACCCCTGAGAATAGATTGCACAATGGTGGTTTCTGGGTAAGCCCCGGGTTCACAGCTAGTTAGTTATCAGCATGGATCCTACTAATGAATCATTCCTCACTTTAGAATCCAGCATTCTCTCCCCTTCCCCACCAATAAGCACAAGCCATGACAGGCAAGAGTGAAACCTAACCACAGAAAATCAATCTGTGGTCCAGCTATAGTTAGATTCAGTAAATAATGAATCAAAGACATAGACAAGACTATATCTGGAATTGCTTCACACTTTAAACTGCGTGCTTGACAAATCTTTAACTGTCTCCTGACGTACTGCTTGTAATTTAGTCTAATACACTTAACACTTTCATAAAATTAACCTTTTTGGCTTTAATATTGAACTGCAAGAACAAAGTCAAAACATTAAATTATCCGCATTCATATAAACTGTTTTTTCTACTTCCTGCTATTTAACAGGTAATGGTTTCAGTTCCAACACGCTGATAAATTGCAGTTTGAGTCCAATAAGCCAAGCCCCTTTCTGGACCCAAATAAGGAAGACCTTAGATACTGTGGAATGCAAAGAATTAATTTTTATATGGTGCCTTTATAGTGAAGGTATCCCAGAGTGCTTTACAATAATAAGCTAAACACTGACAGTGCAGTCAATATTTATAAGCAACCGTGGAATCCTTTATAGAATCAGGGATATAGTTCACACAGAGTATGTGTGAGTGAGTGAAAACTGCACAATGACGAAGAGGCCAGAGAATCTCCTACTTTCACCAAGACTGATATCCAACCTTACACATTTGTATTTAATCTGTTTCTAGATCATCTTTTCTTCTGTTTGTTCCCTCCTGTATAAGCTTCCTCCTTGTGCCCCCAGATATTTCTTGCCAGCTGCCCATATGCCTACCAGTTGGAAGCACCTAGTCCTTGGTTACTCAGCTCGTCTGTATGACACAATATAACAAAGAGTAGGAGTAACAAGAACAACGACAAAGTTCTGTGTCATTGTTCTAAATCTATGTGCAGCAGGGCTCGCTTCTGATGCTAATCTGCTATCTAGATTTAGAATCCTCTCTCACTTACCTTTTGAAATAAATGACTATGTAATGCCATACACAAACAGTATAAAACCCGCAAGGGGTGTGTTTGTCGTGTTCTTCCAGATTCTGCTTATATGAGATTTGTGCATTACTTCTGCCTCCAGAAGGCAATTTTGCCATTAGTGAGGCTAGCAGAGAAGAATTTACAACCAGCCTTCCCCGAAGTTTAAGTGTGTTCAAGATCTGCGAATTTGCTTTGGGTCCTAGATTACTTAGCCCAATGTTTCTCAGCCTTTTCAGGCTGGTGATCCCTTACTGAACATCAAAAATGTTCACAACCCCACTTACATTTAGCATAAAAGTAAAAGTAAAAAATGTATTCCTGATAAGCCTGTAATGTGTGTGAGTGTGTGTTTTGAGAGGTTGGCACTGAATCTTGGCCTTGAAGAGAAAGGGTGTGCAGGGATTAAGATTTTCTTTGCTTTAGATGTATTGAAAATGTTCAACACCTTGCAACTCCCTTGGTTGCCTTTTTGGACCTTCCTGGGGGTCACATGAAATGAGAAATCCTAGCTTAGAATAATGGGGTCTCAAATCATGATTGATGTGCACGGATGCTACTATAATATCAATAATACTACAATGTACAACATTGTTTTTGAAGTGGACCCAAGGAAGAGTTCTGTGTCTCTCAAAAGCTTGTCCCTTCTACCAATGGAAGTTGGTCCAAATATTACCTCACCCATCTTGTGTCCCTCACTGTTTTAAAAATAATTTTACACAAAAATAAAACAAAACTCCACAAGCCTTTCTTGGATGTTTTCACTCCCTGTCTTATGCTAGGAAAAGAAGTGGAAATACCATGAAACAGACTATTCTGGAGTAATTTTGGATTCTGCAAAACTGGTATTATTGAAAATCCCAGGAGTAAGTGTTAGATATTCAGACTGATTTCAAATCCAATGAGATTTTGGATAAGCCACCAAAAACATCATTGCCTATCTGGCCAGAACTGATCCACTAAAACTTAAATTAACCCATCATTGATCTAGAGTTGGTTTTAAATTTGATTATTTTAATGTCCCATAGTTGTTGCCCCATGTCAGAATATGAAGAATCATCACCATATCTTACAATTATATATCAAGTTCCACTCAGACATTACAGATAAGAAGATTAAGTTAGGGCATCCAATTTGCACATCTGAACAATACTTTATGGGTGCATAAAAGTGTCAGAGTCACATGGCCTATCACTCAACTACTTCTGTCTCTGGGATGGACCATTCCTCACCAGCAAGGCTACACAAGGTTCTCCAGAGAGGATATGAAGAATGACTCATCCATGTGGAAACTACAGTGGGAGATTCAGTAGACAGATTGTACAGTAACTTCATTTACCCTTATTTTAATATTTAAGCTGTAAGAAAAGTTTGAAATACAAACACACTGATTTTTATTTCCTTCAGCATTCAACTCTCTGGAGAAAATATCTGATGACTTTTCAACAACTTCCCTCTGATAAAGGCAGCAGCAGGCATTGTTATTACAATCTCTACCAGCTTGTCTAATGCAGCATGGAGGAACATTGCTTTAAATTGAATTGTGTATTATCCAAAGAACATAGGACATCTTCAAAAGGGAGAATTTGGAGATATTGTAATGTAATAATGTGGTTTTGAAATTTGCACTGAATGAATATAGAAGCAGGAGCATTTATTGGAGATGGTGATTGGCATCTGGTGACCCTTTGGAAACCACTCCAAGAGACCAAAGAAACACTGGTTATCAGTCCTCCATGAGTCTTGATGAACTATTTCTAGGAGTTTTAAGTTGCAATCATAGAAGTACTGCTTTGTAAGTAATGAAAGCTACTCCGTGGTCATTGTTATTCAACTCCATCACCTGCTATTGTCTGCAAGCTCAAATTGGCTGTCTCATCTATCAAATGTACCCTTCCTACATGCTCTCTATCTGTATAAGCAAGGAAGCATATAAAATTATCACTTCACCAGGTGTTTTGTGAGGGTGCTGCTCTGATCCTGAGAGCATCCTTTTTCTTTTTTCTTCTTCTCAGCATATGTAGGCTGTTCTGCATCTGACTTTTCAATAGTTACTACAGTTGGAATGAAGCCCCAAGCTTTAGAGGTGGAAGGGTTTTGGGTAGTGTTGTTTTGTTTCCGTGTGTGTGTGTTTGGAGGTTTAATACTAACTCTCTTTTCCTCTGATGCCTATGACAATATAATGTGCTCTAATTGGATCTGTTATACAAGGAAAAAGCATTGAAGAGGTGCTATGGAATTATAATACAGCACAGGAGCTGCGCAATTATTGTTGAATACCAAAAGAAAAAGCCATTAAATAAAAAATCCCCAAAGTTCCTTGAATGCTTTGTGCTATTTGGGATGGATGACAAAAATATTGGTAGCAAAAGACCCTCTCCCTTCCCCCACATTCCGACAATGCCACAAGCATGAAGCAGGTCTACAGGATTGAGCTATGCCTTAGGAGTCTCTTTCTTTTCCCAGTGCCCATGTGAGACTCCCACGGCTATCTGTGCAACAGGGATGCCGGGAGAGACAATGGGTGAGCCTGGGTAGTTCTTGATTGGAGCACTGGCCAATGGGACCAGGAAATGAGAGGATGATCCCCTGGGTACAATACTTCCCCCCCACCCCGATCCCCATTCCCTTTGTGGCTGTGCAGTGGCTCAGTTATGGCCCACATGGGCTACACAAGAGAATCAAGGAGCCCAGATGTACAGCTTTGTGCACCCAGCCTTTAGGCAGGGGGTGGATTCCTACCCGCACACGTGTCCCCTGCACAAAGAACGTTTTACCCAAGGTTTGAACAAGAGATGTAAAATTATCCTCATGCCTGTAGCTCCTTAGTAACTAACATCCGGAACCCTGGATCAGTTTCACTCAGACTGGTGCAACGAACAACAACTCATGGGGTGAGAATGATCATCAATAACTTAAAAAAAAAAAGAACTTAACTTGACGCAATCAATGGGTGAAAAAGCAATGGGTGAAGCAGAACGTATATTTCATATTCATTCCTCCCCCTTCCCCTAAAGCAGGGAAATTACAGGAACAGATGTAGACTTCTAGAAAGCAAATGAATCAATGGGCAGCTAAATTATACAACCCATAAAAATCAATGGAACCCTAAGATATAACACTAAGATGTTCAAAACCCTGCAAATAATAAATAAAGCAGAACCATATTTAGGGATTGCTTTGCTCCGTGTCCTGTGCAGTGCTCAGGCACATTGTTGGCACATTACCAAATAAAGAATGACTGTACAAAAATAATAGTCAGCAATACAACTGTCCAGAGCTCACATCGCCCCAAGCTTCTCTTTAAATGCCAAATATCCTCAGTACTTATTGTCATCTGTCATACAGCTCAGTGTCTCTGACTGCATCACACTTGTTGTCTTCCTTTCTCTTGGAAAACTATCATTGGTTTCCATTGGGAATATGATTTGATCCAACTGCATATGCCTAGCAGTACGGTCCTCTGATGCTAAGGACCTATCTCCTCAATCCTAACATCTGACATGGGGAGCTCAATGCTCCAGCATTTATATTTAAAATTGTGTCCTCTTTTTGTAGCTGATTGGTTTTTCAGGAAAAAGGGAGAGGGAAGACAAGACCTGCACCATAAACAGCCCAACTGCAGTAAAATTAATGTTTATTATATTTATAGTATGCATTATTTATGCTGTTTGGTCACATAGTTTCTGGAAAAAGAAATCACACCATATGTCACTGGCTTTATTTCATTCCCATTCATCTGTAACAATGTATTTCTTTGGTTATCACAATCTCCCAAGTCACTGTGGCCCTAGCAAAGCATTTAAGCATTGATAAGTACAAAGTAATGCACACTGGAAAAAAATAATCCCAACTACATATTCAAAATAATGGGTTCTAAATTAGCGGTTACCACTCAAGAAAGATCTTGGGGTCATCATGGAAATATGAAAACATCTGCTCAACGTGCAGTAACAGTCAAAAAAACTAACAAACGAGAAAAATATCATCATGACACTATATAAATCCATGGTATGCCCCCCCTCCCCTCCCCACACACACACACTTTGAGTACTGTGTGCAGTTGTGGTTGTCCCATCTCAAAAAAGATATTTTTAGAATTGGAAAAGTACAGAGAAGGACAACAAAAATGATTAGAGGGCTGGAACAGCTTCTATATGAGGAGAGATTAAAAAGACCGGGACTGTTCATTTTACAAAAGAAATGACTGAAGGGGGATACGATACAGGGCTATAAAATCATGGATGGTGTAAAGAAAGTGAATAAGGAAGTGTCATTTACTCCTTCACATAACACAAGAACCAGGGATCAGCCAATGAAATTAATAGGCAGCAGGTTTAAAATAAATGTAAGGAAGTACTATACACCTCTACCCCACAATAATGCGACCCAATATAACACGCGTTTGCATATAGCATGGTAGCAGCGGGGGTTGGGCGGCACTTTAAAGGGTCCAGTGCTCCAGCTGCTGCGGGGAGCCCCGGACCCTTTAAATCACTGCTGGAGCTCTGCCGCCGCTACCCCGGGGCTTGGCCGGCAATTTAAAGGGCCTGGGGCTCCCCGCAGCAGCTGGAGCCTGGAGCTCTTTAAATCACCGCTGGAGCCCTGCCGCTGCTACCCTGGGACAGCGGCAGTGGGGCTCGGCTGGCGATTTAAAGGGCCTGGGGCTCCCCGCAGCGGCTGGAGCCCCGAGCTCTTTAAATCACCCCTGGAGCCCTGCCACCACTACCCCAATATAATGGCATTTCACCTATAACGCGGTAGGGATTTTTGGTTCCCCACGACCGCGTTATATCGGGGTAGAGGTGTACTCCACCCAACGCACAGTCAACCTGGGGAACTCATTGCCAGGGGATATTGTGAAGGCCAAAAGTCTAACAGAGTTCAAAAAAGGATTAGAAAAGTTCCTGGAGGACTATTGGCGATTAGCCAAGATGAGACAAGGAGGGTGACGTAATATCTTTTATTAGACCAACTTCTGTTGGTGAGACAGACAAACTTTCGAGCTTACGCAGAGCTCTTCAGAAGAATGTAACTCTTACATTTCTCACCAACAAAAGCTCATCCAATAAAAGATATTACCTCACCCACCTTATCTCACTAATATTCTGGGCCCAACATTGCTACATCAACACTGCATTAGCCAAGATGGTCAGGGACGCAACCTCGTGTTGTGGGTGTCCCTAAACTTCTGACAGCCAGAAACTGGGACTGAATGATTATCCTCTTGTGCTTGTTCGTTCTGAAGCATCTTGCACTGGCCACTGTCAGAAAACAGGATACTATGCTAGATGGACCATTGGTCTGATCAGCATGGCCATTCTTATGTTCTTATGTGTTTAACTTTAAGCACATCAATAGTCCCATCGACTTCAATGTAACTAAATGAAGTTATTCTTTAATTAAATTTATTCTCATCTACCTCCCAGGATTGTCGCAAGTACAAAGTTGCTAACTCTCACAATTTTGTTGACAGTCTGATGATAGTTTGTCTTTTTTCTTAAACCCCCAGCTCCTGGAGTCGTGTGAAAATATGAGCTTCAGCTTTCATTAAAAAAAAAAAAAAGTTTATAGCCCACATGGATGTGGAGAATAGCTTGAAACTCAACACAAGTGCTCCCTTAAGGCTCAGAAAGCAGAAGACAAATTAAAAACACTCACAATGTAATATAATTTTTTCCCCAAGATCTCATGGTTTTGAGGTGCCTGACTCATGATTTTTGGATGTTCGGACTCGACAATACTGTAAGTATTATCCCCAAGTTACAGATCAGAAAAATGAATTTCAGAGAGGTTAAGTAAATTGCATAAGGTCACAAAGGGAATCTCAGACACAGCCGGGAAGACATATTCCCTGTCCAGTTCCTAAACCCACTAAACCATCCTTCCTAAAGGAGACAGGGTATTACGAGAGTGCTCTATGTCTATAGATATGTAAATAGCTCGTTAATAAAGCGCCAGTAAATGGGGCTCAAGAACAGATATTATAGAACCTATAAAACTTCTTGTGGTGCACTACAAAGGGCTTCCTTTGTGCAGCTCTGAACAGGGGGCAGGGAAGATGCAATTATACTGCTACATGAAAAGGGAAAACTCCCATAAGGACGCAGATTCAACCAGGGTACCTTTGGAGAGACCTCAGCCTGTCTCATGCTGCAGCCCATGTGCACTGCCATTAAAGCAATACAGATCCACATCTCCTGAACAGGTGGATGTGTGCTACAGAAGCACGTGACTGGTTCTATGTCTGCAGTACATTTTATCCCAAGGGTAATCTGTTTTACACACAGGTGTTATTTATTTATTTTTTTAACTAGCTGTTTTTGATATTGGCAATAGGCAGGATCTAAACACAACAAAGAATACACATTCACACGGGGTAATGAGGTGGCATGAATGTCATCTGGATGATGATGTGCACTCACTGTGAGAAAACATGGTGAGCACTGGAGGATGCATCGAAATGGACTGGGACTCTTTTTAAAGGTTAGTGAGTTGTTTTCACTCTCTGCTCTGTCTCTGGTCTCTCAACAAGCAGAAAAGTGGATGATCGCATTTAAGTCTTTTCACTGCAGATGTTATTGCTTCCCCTCAACTTCTTGTCCTCGGAGACTTGGATTTAACATGCCTGGGACTCTGCATTTACACATAAGAAAATGTGGCAAAGTCACTTTTCTCAAACCCCATGCATGTTATTGCAGCAAAAATAGAGGCCCAGAAAATGATTAACATCATCTAGCTAAATAGCGGTGTGTGACGGGGCAGCTCCGCCCCGCACTAGCCCCAGAAGTGACAGACAGGTAGCTCTGTCAGCGGAAGTCCCGCCCCGTCCGTACTGGGCATGCTCCAAATGCTCTGGGAGTATAAAAGAAGGGAACTCAGCTCAGTCTGGGCTGGCAGCCGAAGGAGAAGGACCTAACCGGGCAGCTCCTGCAGAGGATCAGCCGACGCTCTCAGAGCCGCATGGAGCGGAGGCTTCTTCCGACCGGCACTGTCAAGGCTGTATCCCCACTTTGAACTTTAGGGTACAAATGTGGGGGCCTGCATGAAAACTTCTAAGCTTAACTACCAGCTTAGCTCTGGTTCCGCTGCCACCATCCCAAGGCTAATTTCCTTCCCTGGGTAGCCTTGAGAGACCTTCACCAATTCCCTGGTGAATCAAGATCCAAACCCCTTGGATCTTAAACAAGGAAAAATCAATCAGGTTCTTAAAAAGAAGGCTTTTAATTAAAGAAAAAGGTAAAAATCATCTCTGTAAAATCAGTATGGAAATTAACCTTACAGGGTAATCAAACTTAAAGAGCTCAGAGGGCTCCCCTCTAGTCTTAGGTTCAAAGTACAGCAAACAAAGATAAACACTCTAGTAAAAGGTACATTTACAAGTTGAGAAAACAAAGGAAAACTAACACGCCTTGCCTGGCTATTTACTTACAAGTTTGAAATAGGAGAGACTTGTTTAGAAAGATGTGGAGAACCTGGATTGATGTCTGGTCCCTCTCAGTCCCGAGAGCAAACACCTCACAAACAAAGAACACAAACAAAAGCCTCCCCCCCTCAAGATTTGAAAGTATCTTGTCCCCTTATTGGTCCTTTGGGTCAGATGCCAGCCAGGTTACCTGAGCTTCTTAACCCTTTACAGGGAAAAGGATTTTGGAGTCTCTGGCCAGGAGGGATTTTATAGTACTGTACACAGGACAGCTGTTACCCTTCCCTTTATAGTTATGACAGGCACGAACCCCTACTGGGGGAGGAACCAGAGGAGGCGACAACCCCGGAGACCCGTGGAGGACCTTGGGATTTGTGGGTGACCCCGACTCCCAAACCGGTAGGAACCAACCTGGGGTGGGTGACAGACTGGTACCTTGCCCCCGGTAAGCCTCAGTGTGTTTCGGTAGGACCACCCCTGCTGAGCCAGCAGTAAGGTCCTGCTGCCCTGTAACCAAGGGCTTATTCTATGGACTTTGGCCATTAGGCCGTGCTGTCCTGTGATGAGGGGCGTATACCGTCACAGGCTCATTCTATGGACTCGGCTACAGGGCAGCAGGACCTGGTGGCCACAGTCCATATAACCGCCCCTGGTTGCAGAGCAACGGCCTAGTGGCCAGAGTCCATATAACCGCCCCTGGTTGCAGAGCAACGGCCTAGTGGCCAGAGTCCATATAACCGCCCCTGGTTGCAGGGCAGCACATGCCCTAATGGCCAGAGTCCAGGGAATTAGCCCTTGGCTACAGGGCAACATGGCCTAGTGGCCAAAGGGCTAATTCCCTGGATTCTGGCCACCAGGCCGTGCTGCCCTGCACCCAGGGGCGGTTATATGGACTCTGGCCACTAGGCCGTGCTGCCCTGTAACGAGGGGCGTAAACCCTCACATGTGGTGGAGAATGTGAGCAGCGATCTGGACCTATTAAAGGGTGTGGGGGTTAAACTGAGAGTGTCCCGCTAACCCCCAAGATGGAGGCGGAGAAGCTCCTGAAGTGGATGCTGGAAAAGCAACAGGAGCAGTCGGCCCAACAGCAACAGCAGCAGGTGTAGATGCTGCAACAGATGACTAGCCAACAACAGCTACTGATGACTCAGCACGAAAAGCACCAGCAGCCGCTCCTCCGGGAGTTGGCTGCCCAGCAGCAGGCACAGCAGGAACGCCTGGTGCAACAGATGGCTGTGCAATTACGCCTGGCGGGAGCCACACCTGCCACACCCACACGGGGACCGGACTTAGGGATACGTTGGGGGAACTGCCAATATGCCTCACTAAGATGGGGTCCAAAGACGACCCAGAAACGTTCTTGGTGACGTTCGAACGGGTAGCGACCGCTGCCAGGTGGCCTCCAGATCATTGGGCCACCTTGCTAGCCCCCTATTTGACGGGACAGGCCCAGGTCGCCTACCGAAGCCTCGACCTCCGAGAAGCCCTTGAGCATGCCCGAGTGAAGGCAGCCATCTTGGATCACACCAGCATCAGTCCGGAAACCTACCACCAGCACCTCCACAAGGAACAGTACCCCCTGGGGGCCCGACCACGTGCAGTGGCCCAACATATCCGAGACCACTGTTGGAAGTGGTTGAACCCGGAGGACTTGACGGGACCACAGGTGGCAGAGATGGTGGCCCTGGAACAGTTCACCCAGATACTGCCCCCGGGAGGAAGGGCCTGGGTACGACGACATCGACCAGCGACCTTGTCAGCGGCGGTGGCCTTGATGGAAGACTACTTATCCATCGAAGGGGCCGAGGCGCCAACCTGAGCGGCAGGGAACCTGGGTCGCAAGGGCCGGACAGAAAAGGGGAATCTCTGCGGGTTGGGACCCCTGGAACCGTTGACAGGCACCCGGTCTGTGCTTCCTAGGCTTCCCAACCCCGAGTCCAGACACAAGACACCCCCAGATGATGACCCAGAGGGAGTAACGGCCCCGAGAACGAGTGGGCCCTCTTGGGGAAGGCCCAGGGCCTACCGAGACCCGAGAGAGGTGTTGGGGGTGTGGACAAGAAGGGCATTTTCGATGGGATTGCCCTTTCATGGCATGCAGTTACGGGCAAGTCTGGATGGCTGGACGAAAGGCGCAGAGGACAGGGATAGGAAAGTTGGTGGTCCTGGGCGAGGGGATCCCCACAAACGCCCTCGTGGACTTGGGGTGCAGTCAAACCCTCATACGGGAGGGGCTGGTCCCAGACCTTAATCTCTCGGGCCCCCCGATCCACCTACAGAGTGTACTTGGGGAAATCTGCCCGTATCCCACAGCGTGGGTGAAAATAGAAGTAGATGGATGAAAGGAAGGCCTCCAGGTAAGGGTGGCCCCCAGGCTGGCCTGCCCGGTGATGCTGGGACGGGATTGGCCAGGCTTCGGGGAGGTCCTCCTGAAGTACCAGCCACCCGAACCCCGACCAGATAGGACTAAGGCGCCTAGAACGGGACTGCTCGGACGCAGACCAAGGAGTGACCCTGGCGAGGGGATCTCCACATCAGAGGAGACCCCCACGAATCACCCCAGTGACGGGCCCCGTTCAGTGGAGGATGCCCAAGCAGAACTGGAACGAGATGGGGACTTCGTACAGGAGCAGAGAGAGGACCCAACCCTAAGCAGAGCCTGGGAGCAGGCTACCAACCTGGACACCGAGGGGGACTTGACGCCACAGCCTCTCCAGGGCCCCCACTTTGAAATTTGGCGGGACCGCTTGTATCGCATAGCTCAGGAACCCCAGACCCCAGAGATGTTCCGCCAGTTGTTGGTTCCCCGGAGACTGCGGCCCGGCCTCCTACAACTAACCCATGCGAACCCTTGGGCAGGTCACTTGGGGTGGGAGAAGACCCTACAGAGGGTGGCTCGCCAGTTCTTCTGGCCGGGCATACACTAAGAGGTGAGGGACTATTGTGTGTCTTGCCTAGAATGCCAGCGAGCCGGGCCAAGAGGGGTAGCCCCCGCACTCCTAGTACCCATGCCAGTCGTCGGCGTACCCTTCAAGCGGATTGGGATGGATCTCGTTGGCCCCCTCGAAAGGAGTAAAACGGGGAACCGCTTCATCCTAGTGGTTGTGGATTATGCAACGCACTACCCTGAAGCCATTCCCCTAAAGACGGCGACGGCGACAGTGCCGGCTATTGCAAATGAACTAATAAAGATTTTCGCCAGGGTTGGGATACCTGGGGAAATATTGACTGATCAGGGTACGAACGTGTCCTCTAAATGAATAGCAGAGCTGTGTCGCCTCCTCCACATACGAACACTCCGGACATCGATGTACCATCTGCAGACCGATGGCCTGGTAGAACGTTTCAACGGCACTCTGAAATCTATGCTGCGGAAGTTTGTAGAGGAGGACCCCTTGCATTGGGACGCCCTGTTGCCAGCCTTATTATTCGCCATATGAGAGGTACCCCAGGCCTCGACGGGGTTCTCACCCTTTGAGCTCTTGTACGGGAGGCAGCCCAGGGGGATCTTGGACCTCCTGAAGGAGGAGTGGGAAGCCCAGGAGACGCGGGTTCTTGGGACCACTCAATATGTGTTACACCTCCGGGAACGGGCCCAGGCATGCCAAGAACGCCTCTATAACCGTGGGACTAGGCCGAGGAAATTCGGCCCAGGCAATCGGGTGCTGCTCTTATTATCCTCAGCGGAGTCAAAACTCCTGGCCAAATGGCAGGGCCCCTACGAAGTAATCCGGCGAGTGGGGCTGGTCGACTAAGAGGTCAAACTACCGGGGCGGCGTAAGGAGACTCGCATTTACCACGTGAATCTTCTAAAGGCCTGGAAAACTCGGGAAGCCCTGTTCATTGGCCCGTCCACCCCAGAATCGGAACTCGGACCCCTAGTGGTAGAGAACCCCGACCTAAGGCCAGTAAAGTTGGGACTGGACCTCAACCCCAGACAGCGAGAACGCTTACAACAACTAGTGGAGGAATTCCCGGATTTTTTATCTGCCCGACTGGGACGAACAACTCTGATGCGTCATCATATCACCACTAACCCCGGGAAAAGGGTGAGAGACAATCATCGACCATTACCCAGGAAAATGTGGGACACGGTCCGGCAAGAACTAGAGACAATGCTGGAGATGGGGATCATGGAGGAATCAACGAGTGAGTGGCGCAGCCCCATCATCTTAGTCCCAAAACCCGATGGGACTACCCGGTTCTGCATAGACTTCAGGAAGGTCAATGCCATCTCCCGCTTTGATGCATACCCAATGCCGAGGGTAGACGAATTGCTAGAACGGCTCGGGGGAGCAAGCTATTTGTCAAACATAGATCTAATTAAGGGATACTGGCAGATCCCCCTCACACCGAACTCCCAGGAAAAGATGGCCTTCCCCACACCCTTTGGCCTCTGCCAATTCGTAACGATGCCGTTCGGTCTACATGGAGCCGCCGCTACATTTCAGTGCTTGATGACTAAGGTCCTACTCCCCCACGACCAGTATGCGGCCGCATATATAGATAACATCGTGGTCTACAGCCACGACTGGGAGGACCACCTACACCATCTGGCGGGGGTGTTACAAGCACTCAGGGAGGCTGGCCTCATGCCGAACCCAGCGAAGTGCCACCTTGGACAAGAAGAGGTAACCTACCTGGGACACAAGGTAGGAGGAGGGAAGTTAACACCCCCAATTAGCAAGGTGCAAGCACTCAAAGACGTACCCGTCCCCAACAAAGAAACAAGAACGCCAGATTTTGGGATTAGCCACCTATTATCGCCGTTTCGTTCCGGATTTCGCATCCCTAGCTGCCCCCGTCGGACCTGATGAAAAACTCTCAGCCTCGACAGGTTCAGTGGTCCGAACAATACGAGAGAGCCTTTGAAACACTAAAGGAACGGCTCCCCCGGGAACCCGTCCTACGACACCCAGACTTCCAGAAGGAATTCATACTGCAAACTGACGCATCAGAAGCAGGCTTGGGGGCAGTCCTATCCCAAGAAGTAGACGGGGAGGAACACCCAGTGCTATACCTGAGTCGTAAACTGTTCCCTTGGGAACAACATTATTCGACAATAGAAAAAGAGGCTCTGGCAGTACGTTGGGCCATCGACGCCCTGTGGTATTACCTGCTGAGGAATAACTAAGTTGACCATGCCCCCCTATGGTGGATCCACAGTATGAAGGACTCGAACCCCAGGATTATGCGGTGGTACCTCTCCCTCCAACCCTACGACTTCGGGGTGTTTCATCGCCCTCGTAAGGCCCATGGTAATGCGGATTTCTTCTCCAGGCAAGGGGAGAGGGAGCAGGGGTCGGACCCACCCTGGGGATCCTTCTTAAGGGGGGCGGTGTGTGACGGGGCAGCTCCGCCCTGCACTAGCCCCGGAAGTGACAGACAGGTAGCTCTGTCAGCGGAAGTCCCGCTCCACCCGTACTGGTCATGCTCCAAATGCTCCGGGACTATAAAAGGAGGGAACTCAGCTCAGTCTGGGCTGGCAGCTGAAGGAGAAGGACCTAACCGGGCAGCTCCTTCAGAGGACCAGCCGACGCTCTCAGTGCCGCTCGGAGCGGAGGCTTCATCCGACCGGCACGAACCTCTACCGGGGGAGGAACCAGAGGAGGCGATTATATAGACTCTGGCCACTAGGCTGTGCTGCCCTGCAACCAGGGCGGTTATATGGACTCTGGCCACTAGGCTGTGCTGCCCTGTAACGAGGGGTGTAAACCCTCACGCGGGGAAATGAGCAGGCTTTAATAAATGCCATCTAGCAGGTGATAATCCGTTCTGTTTGCCACAATAATAGGTGGTTCACTAGCACAACTGCCTCAATGGTTTTGCCTGCCCAGTTAGCTATGTTCACTTTTAAATTACTAATGCCTTTTACATCATTAATATTAACATCAACGTTGCTCCCACCAACCTCTCCCATTCTCAAATCTGCACACAGGTAACCTGACAATGATGGAATATATTGCATGGTGTATATGATGATGTTTTTACCTGTATTGTAATTTAAACTGCAGAGTACTTTGGGAATTCTTCAGGATGAAAGATACTAGATCTTTTAGAGCTTTACATTTTCAAAGCTTCATACAGCCAAATACTTCTTCATGACATTCCCTGGGAAGCAATTCCTGCTTATCATGTATATTGTCTATATCATGATTCACACCCCTGTGAGGTAGGGGACATATTACTAGGCCCATTTTACAGATGAGAAAGCTGAAGCTCAGAGATAGACAGCCTGTCCAAGATGGCAGGACAGGTCCCTGGCAAAGCTGGGACTTTAATGCTGAATTCTCAGTCCCATCCTCTAATCCCAGATATCATCTGTCAATGAAATCTCATGTGTACTTCTACTAGGGAGAGGGCTCTCTCTTCTGGAAGGATATAAATGTTCTCAAAGCAGAAGTAGGATACCCTGGTTCCATTCTAGTAACCAAGAAGCTATATTAGTCTAGACGCACCTGCCTCCAAATTAAGATAAACTAAATATAACTTAGCCAAAATATTGCCTAGCGCATTACTAATTAAAAAATAATAAATCTACCTAGGTATTTATACAACACATCACTGTGACATCTCTGTGACATTATGGCATTGCAACGAATACATTTTGCCCCACTACTGCCTAGCCCGTGGTAGATAATGGACAGTCAGGACTCCTAGGTTCTACTCCTGGCTCCATTACATTAACATGCTGTGTGAAACGTGGGTGAGGCACTTTGTGCCTCATTTTCCCCTTCTCTATAAGGGGGATAATGATACCAATCCGCTTTGAGTAAATTCCTTGAGTTCTATGGACTGTCTACTATGTTTGTACAGCGCCTTGCACAACGGGGTCCCAACCTTGGCACTACTGTAGTAAACATGGTTAACAATATGGAGCAATAGGAGACCTAAGCATTAATATTATTATTAAACATCCACAAAAATTGGATTCTGGAAATCATATCAGCTTTTCAATATTGGCTCAGCTTAGAGCGTTTGCTCCTGTCAAAGGTTTGCTGCATCTTTTGTTTGTTTGCCTGGTTCCAAAGTGACTTTTTTCAAACTATAAAGACAATGGAAGTTTTGAATTCTTTTCTTATTATCTTTTCATAAGTTGAAGGGTTTAAGTCTTGTTTGTGTGATAGCTGCCAATGTTAGAGGAACATTTACCCTGAAGCTTTCATCAATTTTGCAGAACCGCTATTATTTTTAACCCGTTGCCAGAGGCAAATCTTCCAGCAGATGATGTTGCAAATGGAGTTGAAAGAGGCTAGAAATTCCCTCTTAAGCAAGCAAACTTTATGTATTTGCTAGAATAAACTAAATAAATAGCTAGAATAAATTAAATAAATAATACTAATAAAAAGACAAGTCCCTCTAACTTTGGGGCGCCTTGGGAGTGCTTAACTGGCTGTATCACAATGTGATTTCAATGGGACTGATGAGACACAAATTCTTGGCAAAGAGGGAAATCTTATCTGAGATTGGTGTAAACCAAGTCTGAGATGAACAAGGGAGCCAGGTAAAAGGATGACTGAGGACTGGGAGTAGGACCCAGACCTTTTTATAATCATAGAATATCAGGATTGGAAGGGACCTCAGGAGGTCATCTAGTCCAAACCCCAGCTCAAAGCAGGACCAATTCCCAGGCAGATTTTTGCCCCAGATCCCTAAATGGCCCCCTCAAGGATTGAACTCACAACCCTGGGTTTAGCAGGCCAATGCTCAAACCAATCAGGTCACCAATTCAATACCAGCTCTGACTGGTGTAGTGATCAAAAGTCATATCCATTCTATAGATCTGTGACAACAGAGATGGAAGGGTCTCTGCCAGTCCTTAAAGACAAAGCTCTTCACATCACAATTACATCATGACATCCGCCATGAAATGGGCTCCCTCTTTAGGGACTCTGAATGGAAGGCCCAAGGATTGAATGAACCATTGAATGAACCCTTCCGCATGCAGCACCCTTCAGGGTGAGGCCCGGTGGTAGAGCAGCATGATGGAAACTGACCTTGCCCACTCCTGTGGAGGAATAGAGGTCATCAAACTCCAGGATGGTTCACACAGCAAGATGGTCCCTCTTTCCATAATGGTGTCAGGAGAGCACTGGAGAGCTTGTATTAGAGAACAGTGAGAGGCTTGAACTAAGCTATTTCAGATTAAAAGGGTTACTATGGAAGCTGAATAGGCAATTTCTTTTTTACCAAGTCCAACGATACAAGAACAAGGGGTCAAGCTGATTAAATTAATGACTGGTACATTCAGAATAAATAAAAGGAAATAACTTGCTTCATATAGTGTGTATAGTGAAATCCTGAGGTGGAGGTCATCAGGTCAAATTCTATGGCTGGATAATTTATAAGCAAAATTAACACTGGATAGTGATGCTAACTGAAACAAGAGTAATTGCATTTTATGCTATAGGGCATAAAATGATCACCATAAGGGCAGAAGGAGGAACCATCCCCCTCCTCACTTCCATCCACCCACCTACCTACCCACCAACCATGTGCAGCATTGTACAGTTTTCTAGTTGCAATATGGTAAATCTCTGACTGGATAGGCCAATGGTACAAAAGGTCCTACACGCCTATGAATATTTCTCAAACAATAGTCTCCAAATTGTGGCTGGAAACAGGGTATTTCCAGAATACTCAACATATTTGGCTTATGTTAGCCGTTTCAAGAATATAGCAACTAGCTCAAAGGGTTCTTATGGGGGTAGAAACCCCAGCCCCTCATTTCCTTTGCAACCCCCTGCTTCTCAGTAGCAAATTCCTCCCTCTTGTCAAGAAATGGAAGCTATAATCCTCCTTTGCATCCTGCAGAGTCTTCACTGCTAATAGAATATTCCTGGGTGATCCACAGCTTGCAAACCTTGTGGTTTCCATAAATGTTTCATAGACTGCGTGTCAGAGACAACTTACTTGAAAGAGACAATAACTCCCAGTACTTCCTTCCAAGTCGACCTGTACTCATGATGCAGATTCCAAGGGATAGCTTTGGTGTGGGAAGAGATCAGTGTTCATTCAATGAGCAGCAGCAGCAGTCGTCTATCTGGCAGATGCTTGCCTTGTGGGCAAACAGTGAAGTTGTGAAAATATAAGGGGTTGTTACAAGCCAGTGAGAAACCCCTTCAAACCATCTCCAGTGCAGCTCTAGTCAAGGAGTCAACAGAAGTAGAGAAGAATCAATTCACTTACTGCTGAAGAGCAGCTACATGTAGACAGTTAGCAACACACAGGTGGTGGCCTTAATAGTTTCTAGTAAAAATTGAATAGCACATTTCAGTGCCTTTTTTTTTTGAGGGGGGGGGGTTACTGAGGAAGTACATAGTCATCTTGTGTTCCAGATTTTGAGCATTCATTAAAAAAAATAATTAAACTTCTAGCCCTTATGCTTGTGAAATAAACCTTCAGAATGTGAACAGAGTGTAGCTGATACAGCATCGTGTATCTAAGGCCTTGGCTACACTTGGGAATTCATAGCGCTGCCGCGGCAGCGCTGTGAAGCGTGAGTGTAGTCATGCCGCCAGCACTGCGAGAGCTTTCTCGCAGAGCTGTATGTACTCCATCTCTCCGAGGGGAGTAGCTTGCAGCGCTGCGAGCGAGCGTGCAGCGCTGCAGGCGCTGATTACACTGGCGCTTTACAGCGTTGCACTTGCTGCACTCAGGGGAGGGAGGGCGTTTTCACACCCCTGAGCGCAGCAAGTTGCAGCGCTGTACAGCTCCTGTGAGGCCAAGGCCTGAGTCTGCAGACATCCTGAAACAATGGGTTTGAGAGGTGTGAACTGCTCCTGTTTATCTTAATAATGCTGAAGTCTAATGTTAAACATCCACATTTCCCCCTATTTACTGCTAATCAAAGCACAGAAGAAATAAAAGTGACAATCACATGTGAAATTCTGCAGTCTATTTTGAGAGGTGCATTTGGTGCCTCATTTTGGTGTCTGAACTGGGTGGGGGATAGTTTGTGGTGGAACTGGGGAGAATGCCACTATTTTTATCTCCAATTCTGTCTCTGGTTTTCATATGTGAATGTGAAGAAACAACCTGTAAAAATGACATGGGAAATCAAAGGATGTAGAAAGTACTACTCAAACGGGAATTTGGCCAGCCCATCAGTGCTAACCATCCCTATTTTTATCAAAAGCACAAGGGAAACTTCAATGCCTATAAGTGGGGAGGACTTCACTTTTAAGTGGAAGGCAGCATCTCCAGCCGTGCAGTGCATCTCCCCATCCCTTTGCACTATGTTGGAGCATTGGTTCAGTACTGACTCAGAGGGAACTGTGCCTACCCTGGATGACCACATTTGCCCAGCAGAAATAAATTACAGTAAAATTAAGCACCTTGCCACTCAAAATTGGGAAGCTCTACAAACACATTACAGGTTAACAGCTCCTGCTTGTGTTGTATGTCATGTTCAAAGCCTCAGCATTCTGCATTTATTTCAAATTAGTCTCCAAAATAGTAAGTTATTTTGGAAGCTATAACACAGAATCATTAAAACATACAAAAGACTTCATCTGTTGGAAAAAGAAATATACACAGAGGGTGGAGAGAAAAAAAACAAGCTCCAATATAAGAAAATGACAGCCGTTTCCACCTTAACCTCTTCAGCTATGGTTGCTAAGTAACCATGACACACCACTGTGTGTTTTCTGCAGAGTCTGGTCTCAGGCCTGACAGTTTGATTAATTCTTCTGAGTATCAAACCTGCATAGTGAATATTTAAACTACTCCAGCATTTATAAAAAAAAACCTCTGTTATTGTCTATGATTTATACAATATGTTTTATAATTAAACTGCCACATATAGGTGGGAAGCAAAAGTTATTTTCTAATATAAAAGTCTAGGCAGATTACTTACTGTTTCTCACCCCATTCCCTTTATATTTTTACCCCATGCTAATAGATTCATCTTTTCCCCATGCTAATGAGTGTATTTAACTTTGGACTCTGTCTACAGGGTTTTAAAGAAACAATGAGCGAAAACTGCTTATATTGCCATTTCCTTTCCTCCTAAGAGCCTCTGGGCTGGTCTACACTACCACTTAAATTGATGTAATTTACACATTGCTCAGGGGTATGAAAAAGACACTCCCCCAGTGATGCAAGTTACACCGACCTAAACACCATCCACACTGGCGTTATGTTGGCGGGAGAGCATCTCCTGCTGACATAGCTTCCGTCTTTTGTGGAGCTGGAGTAATTATGCTGACGGGAGAGCGCTCGCCTGTTGGCATAGCATGTCTTCACCAGATGCGCTACAACAGTTGATGTAGCACCTGAGTGTAGACTTGCCCTGTGTCTCTGCGTAAAGATGTTCAAAGAGCCAATAAACTTTACTGCATTCTAACAAATGGGAAGCAAAGATGTCAGACATGTCTCTACAGAGACAGAACATGTCTGTGTTAGTCCTCACCAGTTCATACCAACTGTAGCGCCAAAGTTTCAGCACTTGTCAGTCTAACTGAACATAAAGCTATTTAATATTTTACATTTCGAAATCATAGAATCATAGAATATCAGGGTTAGAAGGGACCTCAGGAGGTCATCTAGTCCAACCCCCTTGCTCAAAGCAGGACCAATCCCCAACTAAATCATCCCAGCCAGGGCTTTGTCAAGCCGGCCCTTAAAAACCTAAAAAATCCTTTAATCCCGGAAGATCTTAAACATTTAATGTCTCTTGCCGCCACTTTTGCACGCTGATTTGAGATCTACAGGTGACAAGTGCTAAAAATTAGTATAAAGATTTTCGTATTAATAAGCATCACACCAAGAGAGTCACTGTATCAGCCCCTTGAAATGCAGCCAGCTTTGGGGTGAAACAGCAGGGCAGCATATGGCCACATACAAACGGTGTAGGAGGAAGAATCCTGCGTCCAGCTGAAATTGACGGAGGAATTTAAGGAGGCAAAATGGAATTCTCCCAAGTTGGTGTTTTGACCAGGACACTGGGGCTAAAATTGCAACTCTGAAAAGGTGTCACTGATTGGATCTTTAATGAGAGAGAGTAATCAAGAAACCTTTGTTTTACAAATCATATCATCATCCTACATTTTCAATTATATCAATTAAGAAATAGGCCAGCATATAGCATGTGATTAACCATAAAATGTCCCTGAGCTAATGATTTTGAAATATTTGTATTGCATACAGAGCAATTTATTTTCCTTGTGGCTGTATGTATTTCCTTTACTCCTGAAGGCAGGTGTCAGTTAAAGACATTTTCCTCCAGAAGAACCCATTTTCACCTTCTCCTATTCCTGCCCTGAAGCCTGCATTATTTTATGCTTATGAAGTCACAACCTGTTGCCATGAGTTTAATTGTGACATCCTAAATTCATCCTTATCCCCAAAAAGTCTGAGACCAGGGCAAGGTTTGCTGGTGAAAATAGCTATTCAGCCTAAATATTTAACAATGAGTTAGAATGCGTGAGTTCTAATATGACTCTGACAAAGATACTTTTTCAGGATTTTTGGATACGTCATTTTAACCTCACTGTGCCTCAGCTTCCCAACCTGTAAAATTGGCCTAATACTACTGACAGACATCCCAGGGTTGGGAGGGAGAGTTAATTAATGTTAATGTAAAATTGTATAAAGGAAGCAAAAATAACAAATGGAAGTTGAACAGGACTCTACATTCCACAATGAATTACTGAATATTTTCACAGTACAGAGCAAGTGAGTGCAAGGGAAATATGTAAATGGCAGGTACATTTTGACTTGTTTTTAAGACTGTTCTTTGAAATATTTCCCTAGTCTTGAAATTTCCTCTTCCAAATGTGAACTCAGAGCAGATATAAAGTAATCTAGACGGATGAATGTTTTTTTTCTTTTACGTCATCTGAAGGGTGTGTGTGGAATATATATCCTCTTGCCAAATACTTTTTTTCAAGTTGGACATGGGCCAATCCTAGTTTTCAGGTTATAGAATCATAGAAATGTAGGACTGGAAGGGACCTCAATAGTCATCTAGTCCAGGCCCCTACACTCAAGCCAAAACTAAGTAATAACTCGACCATTTCTGACAGGTGTTTGCCTAACCTGTTCTTAAAAACCTCCACTGATGGAGATTCCACAACCTCCCTAGGCAATTTATTCCAGTGCCTAACCACCCTGACAATTAGGAAGTTTTTCCTAATGTCCAATGTAAGCTGCCTTTGCTGCAATTTAAGCCCATTGCTTCTTGTCCTATCCTCAGAGGTTAAGAACAATTTTTCTCCCGTCTCCTTGTAACAACCTTTTATGTACTTGGAAACAGTTATGTCCCTCCTCAGTCTTCTCCTCTCCAAACAAATCCATTTTTAAAAATCTTTCCTCATAGGTCAAATTTTCTAGACCTTTAATCTTTTTTTTTTGCTCTCTTCCGGACTTTCTCCAATTAGTCCACATCTTTCCTGAAATGTGGTGGCCAAAACTGGACACAATGCTCCAGTTGAGGTTTAATCGGCCAAGATACTCCATTGATTTGTGTTTCTTTTAAAAACAATACTTCAAAATAAATAAATATTGTTGGGTGCTGACTATAGAATACAGTTATTTTCCAGAATCTGAGCGATACCCTGAATGAAACCAGTGCTTCTGTCATTTCTCTTGAACTGGCTTGATCAATAAATGTATTTTCTCTCCTGTATGCAAAGAATCTCTCCTGAAATGAATTCCGTATTATAAACTCAGCAAATTCAGCCTCTTCCATTCTTTCTGCAAGCACTATTTTTCCTGCTCCATTATGATGCTTATAGGAGTTGATTCTAACCATGCACAGAGTGGCACCTGCAATGTGGAGTGCTATGTTTGCTTCTCTTTTCTGCTTAATAAATACACTACACTGCATACATTTACTCCTGTAATTCAAAGAAAATCTTTATTCAAAGTGCTTTATTCAATTCAAAACCTCACACAGATTATAGTTATCTCTTCCCCTCTCTGCTTTTGTAACAGTTTAAAATAGCAAAGAAGATTCTGTCTAGAGCAATACCACCAGAGGTAGAATGGATGTCTTCCTAAAAGGATGTTTTCTGGCTCAGGCCAAAGTTATTGGGATTGATAGCATCCTTCTAATATGGCAGCAAGAATAATTTCCTCCACTGGATGGATTAATGGATGGAATTCCATGGCCTGTGTGTTATACTGGGGGGGTCAGACTAATTGATCATAGCTGTCCCTTTCTGACCTTAGAATCTATGTCTGTGACATTGTTGTGAATTTTGCTCTTTACACAATTAAATATTTAAAAACTGGACAGACTCAGTTGGGCTCCTAACAACTTTTTTTACTGAAGATACACAACATATAGAGCCAGCTACATAGACACATTGCTACTCTAGTTGGATTCTGGCATTATTCATATACAATTTCCTAAACATGCCCAGCTTTCTACCACAGTAACATTTCTTTATTTGCCAGTAAAATGGCCAGTATGAGCTTCCCCTCATGTAGCACAATCTATTGTTCCAATTAACTATTCCACCTTTCACATGAGGGTAGAACTGAGTGTATGACAGGAGAGTGGCAGCAAAGAAAAAAGTTATAATTACATTACTATTTGTTAACCACTGATAGGCTCATGCTGTACAGACACAGGGAAATTATAATGTATTATCTCCAGCCCCGTGTGCACATTTATGCTCTGATTTCTCCCCCTGCAGTATCATGGAAATTAACAACCTATGCCAGTAGTTCCCAGATTCCATTCTTTGGACCCTTAGCAATCTACAGAGCCCTTGTTGGTTATATGATGCTCTCTCTCCTCCTCCTTTCTAGCAGTTCTATCTGAATAAAGACAGTTAAGAGCACACTAAACATTCTCCTACATATTAATTTTCCATGTAATCAAATGCCTTAATTGCCACAGGGAAATGACCTGATTGTGAATGGGAGAGGAAATGTTTGAGAGACAACCCATCTGCTAAAATGTGGCCCATTCTGTGAATTTCTTTGACGCTCTTTGCCTTATACCACTGGGGCTAATATCTGTTCTGAGAAACGCATCTCATTCTCTCTGAGTTACATTCTTGCAGAATAGTAGTAAAAACTGACTCCCCTTGTGTTCCCATTGTAACGCAACTGTGTCATTCTTGCTGCTAAAGGCAATGTGATTTGATTGACTAATTAGGCAGTCTAGATTACCAGTTATAGTAAATGTTCCCTTCCCTAACTGTAATAATCCATACATAAGACAAAGAGTACCACCACTAATAGGAAACATTTTCCTAATATTCATTGCTTTAAATGTTTAATAGGACATGCCAAAAGCTGGAAGATACCTTTATGAATCATTATTAGGAGTGTGAACTAGTACAGAGACTAGAGACTCTGTTATGGTGCTTCACAAACAATGCAAGGTTTGTCCTAACCCCTGCTCTAGCAATTCTTAGAGCCTGTTCCCTTCAGAGACCCCTACACAAACTAGTAGATATTGTAATAAAAATAGATCAAAGTAATTTTAACTTTTTAGAAATTTCTTTGGTCTCTTTTACATCTGCTGGGAAAAGGAAGGAGCTGGGTGAAAACCTGCCTTTGGCTATTACCTGCCCTTCAAACATAACCATTCATTAACATAGCAAACAAAACAAAGGAAAGAACTAAAGTGATGAATATTAGCTACAAAGTTTATGTATCTATATGTTTGTCAACTAGAGGCATTCCCTGCCTAAAAGAAACCCCTTCCAAACAACCAGAGCAACTCCACAGTCAGGCATTTATAGCCTCTGCAGAGTGTCCCCTGAAGTGCCTGCACCTGGTTACACAGCCCTCTCCTGGGGCTGCACTCAATCAGCTGCAGGCACTTTGCTGCTTAGAGATTTGGCAGCTTTTGTGTCGGGCACACTTCTTTTCCTTCAGGAGTTGGTTGTTTTGTTTTTTGCAGGGGGGGAGGGAGACACCTTTGGGTAAGAACTTGCAATCCCAATTTCACTCAGGTCATTTGCTCTACTTACTGCCTACACCCCAGCTGTACAAGATGTCTGCCTGCAGTCTTTACATATATCAGAGGAGAAGGAGCTACTAACAACCCCCTTCGTAGAAGCTTAATACACAAGAACCTTGAATAAAGATAATGGGCCTGATTCTGATCTCTCTGAGGTACATCAAGAGTAACTCCATTGAAATCAATTTTATAGGCCAGGCTCAAGGTGTATTGGCATAGCTGGGATCAGACAAGCTTTCAGAGCACTTACCTGTATAACACCCAGCTCAAGCCCATGCCATCGTCTCTTCATTTTCAGGAGCACTACATTCACCTCTGGATTTTTAAAAAAATCATTCATCAGTCTCATAAATTCCCTGTGATGCGTCTTGGGGCTCCCAGGGCTGTGAGTCACTTTTTCCAACCTGCCTCCAGCATAAAGGAGTCTTGCCTGGATCAGCTGGGTGCTAGCTCACTAAGGCAACCAGCCTGCCAACCATTCACTCTCTTGTGGGCGCTGCCAGTCCTTCCAGCTGACAATAGATGCACCCCAGCACCTGAGTCCCTGTCAAGTGTCCCCCTGTGGTATCCAGCCCCTACCCAATGGCTGCACACAGAAATTCCAGATCCTCTGCCCCTAAAGGAACAGTGTACCCCAATTTACCAGTTTTACCTAAGCCCACCACTCCTGTATCACACACAGTACTGAGTTCAAGAATAGTAAAACAAAAGGAAACTTATTTAAGAAAGAATAGAGATTCAGCAAGAAACAAGCTTGAGTGATGGAAACAAATGGTTACATACAAAACAAAATCATAAAATGCTAACTAGGAACTACACCATCAGTGAGATATACAATTCCCAGGTGACCCACTTCCACTCCAAGACCATAAGCCATAGTTTTCAATATAGTCCCTTTATTCCTTAAATATTACCTGTACATATATCTTACAATGTTTATGAGTCTTGATGAGGTACAAGCTTTCTGTACAGATTTCACATGCTATCCTTTATGGATAAATTCCATGGAAGTGGTGTAGCAGGTATAGCAAGTTTGTCAGGTCTGAGATAGGAGTTGCTTGAAAAGAACTGTGAACTTTTTGCCAGTTGGCACCAATGGGCATCTTGTCACAACTCCCATTGAGAACAAAGGAGAATCCCCTTCTCCACCCTTGAGAACAATGGGAGCTGCTGGGTGCTGAGAGTTTTTTAACATTATTAGGCTTATTGCAGGAATGACTGGGTAAAATTCCTTGACCCGTGTTGTTCAGGAGGTCAGACTAGATGATTGCAGTCAGAGCCGTCCCTAGCCATTCTGGTGCCCTACGCAGCCCCCACCCCCACGAGGGGGCTGTGTGGGGCCCCAGGCCTCCACGGGGGGGGGAGGGGAGGTTGGCTTGTGGGGCAGGGGGGAACCACCCCCCAGCACTCGCTGGCAGCTTGGCTGGGAGCCAGGGGAGTGGAGGGGGCTGGGGCTGGGGCTGGGTCGCTCCACTTACCGCCACTGGTGAGTGCAGGCCCACCCCCTGCTGCAGTCCTCAGGAGAGTGGGGAGAGGGCTGGGGTGAAGCAGGGGTGGGAAGAGACAGGGCTGGGGCAGAGCAGGGGCGGGGGCCATGGGGAAGAGGCGGGGCAGGGGGTGGTGCAGCACACAGCTGCGTAGGGCACCAGGAAATTTCCTGGTGCCCTACTCAGCTGCGTACTTTGCATATGGTTAGGGACGGCTGTGATTGCAGTGGTCCCTTCTGGCCTTAAAATCTATTGAAATCTGGCCCTTCGTAATCAACAGTACTACATGTAGATCTACAATAAATGGGTCCCACCAACCCCCCCAAGACTAGCTGCCCTCTGCCTATTCACAGCAATTGACAGAATGTCAGGGATTCTGTGTGATGGTTTGGGGAGCTCAGATGGTGTTATGTTTGTAAATTTCTCTTTTAGTTCTTCTTGTTTTATTGCAATCTCCGTGTGATTCCATCTGGCCCAGCAGTTAGCAAGGCTCCTCACAACATATTAAACTTGCCACCAGTGCCCATGTTGTGAGTCATTTTTGCCTCGCCATTTGCTTTGAACTGTGGTATGCCTGCTCTCTCCTTCGCCCCCTGCCGCTCTCTTCTGCTGCTGTTTATTACGAACATTGAATTCGGCTTCTCTCACCTGGCTCATTGGTTTGTGACTCACTCCTGCATTGTGAGGCCATTTCCAGGTCTAAGTGCTGCCTCCACTCACACAGATTTACACCCTAAATCCAAGTATCAAGCAATGAGACATTGCTGAGTAATGGTGTCCAGTAGGTCTGTGCCTAAACAAAAACTTGTGGGCCTTTCATGAACAATGAAAGAAAACAGAAGTAAGAAAACAGAGGTTAACAATGGACAAAGCACGAATTCACAAGTGGCCTTGTAAATAATATGTGGCTAGTAGATAAAGAAAAAGTAAGAGAAGCAATGTGTGATAAGCCTTCCGCTGTAGGCTTTCTAGCACAATCTGCAGCACATGGATAGTTTAGGATCTATACAGGGATTAGTTCACAAAATTAGTAAAACAATCATAAAGTGTGCGATGCACATTATTACATTGTACATCATATATGTGTTGGTCTGTTTTAGAATATCTATAAACTCTGATATATCATTATGTATGATGGAGTTGTGGTGCACCCTAACCTATCCACACACACCCCCACACACACACCTTAGCCTGATCACTTCAGATGTAGCTTTATGAAATACCAGTAGAGAAAACACAGTGTTGAGCCCAGATTTGAACAGAGTTTTTGGATTCCAGAGAACTTAATATAGTGTTCTTCCAGAACTGGATGAGGTGTTGTGGGCAAACTGAGTGGGAAAGGTCTCAGAGGAAATCCAGACAAAACCCACAACAATATTCACAATATGCACAGAGAACAGTATAGCAACTTGATCTCACCAGGTAACTGTTCTGTACTTGCCAGCAGATGGTCTAAGGGCCAGATTTTTAAAGGTGTTTTGGTGCCTAACAATGCAGGTAGGAATTAGTGGAATTTTCCAAAGCGCCAAGGTGCCTAAATCTTATTGGTTTGAATGGGAGCTAGTTGCCTATGCATTTTTGAAATCCCACTAGGCATCTATCGGCATCATCAGAAGCCTAAATGTCTTTTTAAAAATCCATCCGTAAGTGACCAAATATATCCTTTTCTTCTGGTAATACTTGAAGAAATGCTTGTCCCTTTCACCAAGAGAGGTTGGTCTAATAAAAAATATTACCTCACCCACCCTGTCTCTCATTCACCAACTACTCAGTTTATTAAAATATGACAGAAAAAATTGATGCTGACTTCTCTTCACAAAATTTCAGCGCTAAGGGCCTGATCCTGAGAGGTACGGTGCACTCAGAAATCCAAATGAGATCAGTGCGAGTTACAAGTACTCAGCACCTCTCTGGATTATGCCACCACTTAATCTGAGAAGTCCCACAAAGGCCTTGCATAACAGTTTGGGAGTTACACTGCCATCTTCCCAAAGGCTGGGGAGTCCACTCCCAGTTACATTTATGGAAAGTTCAACTCTGCCTTCCTTGCATGAGATCTTCCAACCTTTTATGAGCAAAGGTTGGCCTAGGAGGAGCTAAGAGATCAAGCCAGGACACAAGGACCTGCAGTGAACTTTTTAACCAAGCACTGACGTTGGTTAACTGTTGCTTAGAACAGTTTCTTCCTCCTTATGCAATAAAGCTCTGATCCTGCAAACATTTGTACATGTTGTTAACTGTACTCACATGGGTAGTTCAACCAAAGTCAAAGGGTGAAATCTGGCCCTGCAGTAGTCAATGGTAAAACTCCCATGGGCTTAAGTGGGGCGGGGATTTATCCAAAGTGTTTGCAGGACTGAGACCTTCAACCACCACTCTCTCTTAATTCAAATCCCTACTTCAAGTCCATGTCTTGCCCTATGAAAGCTTCCCATTGACTTTTAGTAAGACATAGATGCCTAAAGGCAGACTTTAAAGGTATACTTGCACCTGAAGATGCAGGAAAGCATCTACAAGGATTTTCAAAAGTGCCTCCCATAAGAGTTAGGTGCCTAGGCACTTTTGAAAATCCTACTAGGCACCTACCTGTACCTTCAGATGCCTAAATAATTAAAAAATCTGACCCTAAGTACCTAAGTCACTTTTGACAATGGGCCTTAAATTCCTAACTTAGGTCCTTATGAAAATTTAACCCTCTAAGTTAAAAAATGTATTAAAGCAATGCTCTCCAATCCGCCAACAACCCTGATGTATTTTGTG
This sequence comes from Trachemys scripta elegans, assembly GCF_013100865.1. Taxonomy (NCBI): domain Eukaryota; kingdom Metazoa; phylum Chordata; order Testudines; family Emydidae; genus Trachemys; species Trachemys scripta. The sequence continues at coordinate 154,037,715 of NC_048299.1, forward strand.
GCTGAATCATATTGTCTGCCTGAGTTAGATTATGAGATCCTATCTTCCTCTGTGGATTGTCAATGCCCAGTAATACTGATGTAATACATACGTTCTGGTCAAGATTCACCAATCCATACAATAGTAAACAAATGCCTAAAGGTTCCCAGAACCAGTGCTTCTTCCTCCATTACACAGAATTACTTTAATGAATGTGTAGACACAAAATGAATCTCTCCATCCTATGGTCTTTTTATAGATCTTGCCCAGATTTGTTATTGAGTGATCCCAAAATATGACATGGCCCGGGGGCAGTTCTCTTCCCACATCCAGCTTCGGGCCTCACAGATTATTCCTTACTCTTTTTGGCAGGATACAAGAATCCCCACCTCCCTATGCATTTACCTAACTCACACCTATTTGCCCACATGATCAATGGCAATCCAGCCAAGTAAGGAGGAGGAATGATATCCGCTTTGGTCAAGCAGATTTTCCTCAATTTGACGGATGAGATGAGGCCATGATCACTCTTCTGAAAATCACTCTAGTGCAGCTGTTTTCCTGATTTACTTCCACTGGTAGCGGTTTAAGAAGAGTTGCATTAGGCTCTCAAATGTACTATTAGGGGCATTCCTGAAATTCACCCAGGGTGAAATACCACTGTTTCTGCTAGGAAATACAGATACCCATAGCAAAATTAGTAGCTCTTTGTGGATTTGCCCCAGGCAGAAATTCATTATTTTTACAGCTTTAGGTGTTGAAATGACATTTTCTATTGTCTCTGAAAACTGTCTTTCATCTCCACAATTAAATTCATGGCAAAATTGCAAAGTGTTTCCCATTTTTGCAAACCAAATATTTAATACCATTTTTTTTTTTGTTATTGAGAACTTTTTCACCTGTCTCTGTTCATGAGCCTTTACAACTCTGCAGTTTATAAATTCAGAATTCTAGCTGTACTGTAGCTTTCCGCTCATTACCTGCTTTGCAAGCAATCTGGGATTATACCTGCATTGCAGTTTTCACCTCTACTAGCTCCGCTCAGCACTTTGTGTGCACTCCTCTTACCGCTTCACAGTTCACCTTTTAATTCCATCTCTAAAACTGAATGCTTAAAACTCAGATTCCTTAGTAGTAAAAAGAATGCCTTGCAGTTACGTGACCTTTCATCTGAGGATCTCAAATCACTGTGGAAACACTGAGCCTCACAACAGCTTTCTGGGGGCAACTAAGTGTTGTTATTCCCATTTTGCAAATAGGGTAAACTGAGTTTAAAGTCATGAAGCTAGTGTGTGGCAGATCTAGATTTAGAGTGCCAGAACCCAGTTCTCAGTCCCCTGCTGTAATCTGCAGACCCCACTGCCCTTACATTCATTTGCTATTTTGTACCAACCTTTCATAATTTAGTCCTGTATACTTAAATTTGTGTTATATTTATCGACTGGCTATTTTCTACTGTACTTTTTCTTCATAATATTTTGATATTAATTAGTATTACTGTAGCACCTAAGAGCCCAACCATAGACAAGGAGCCCTTTGTGCTAGGCACTGTGCAAACACAAAACAAAAAGACGGTTCCCACCCGCAGGAGCTTACAGTCTAAGACAAGAGACAACAGGTAGAGATAGACAAATAGGGGAGCACGAGGAAATAATATCGGTCAGCACAATGGACTGTGATGTCAGCCCACCAGCTGCCGAACCACTGCTGAGGCTTTTTGTAGGCATTATGTCAAAGGAGAGTTTTAAGAAGGGAATTGAAGGAGCACAATGAAGCGGTAAGGAGGTATCATTTCTTATTTTGGTATAATTCCTTATTTTGATTGAGGTCTATAAAATCATGACTGGTGTAGCGAAAATAGATAAGGAAGTGTTGTTTACTACTTCTCATAACCCAAGAACTAGGGGTCACCAAATGAAATTAATAGGCAGCAGGTTTAAAACAAATAAAAGGAAGTATTTCTTCACACAATGCACAGTCAACCTGTGGAACTCCTTGCCAGAGGATGTTGTGAAGGCCAAGACCATAACAGTGTTCAAAAAAGAACTACATAAATTCATGGAGGATAGGTCCATCAATGGCTATTAGCCAGGATGGGCAGGAATGGTGTCGCTAGCCTCTGTTTGCCAGAGGCTGGGACTGAGCGACAGGGGATGGATCACTTGATGAGTATCTGTTCTGTTCATTCCTGCTAGGGGACCTGGCACTGGCCAATGTCATAAGACAGGATACTGGGCTAGATGGACCTTTGATCTGACCCAGTAGGGCCATTCTTATGTTCTTAAGTGCACTTCACAGAGAAACCATGGATCAAAATTTATTCTTTCTATATGATTGGTGTCAACTTCGTGGAGAAGGGGATTCTTCATTGTTTATAAAGGGAGCTGCTGAAGATTTGGCTCCGAAGACTGAATGATGCATTTTCAATATGAAATCTATAAGTGAATGCAGTAAGATGGCATGAGCTTGAGCTGGTATTGTACAGGCAAGTGCTGTGAAAGCTCGTTTTGCCCCAGCTATAGCACTGAACCTTAAGCATGGTCTCTAACATTGGCTTCAATGGAGTTACCCTTGATTTACCCCAGTGTAAGCGAGAACAGTACTTGGGGAAATTTACATCTCCTGCATGCATTTGAATTGTTTTGATAGCTTCAATCCCACTGACTTCACAATTAACATCTTACAGGGTCTAGCCCTACATTTGTATTATAATTTTAAATGGATAACCCCCCACTAATCTAACTGGTGCCTTACAAAACACAGGGGAAAAACATTTCCTGCCTTGACATTCTTGCAATCTAAGAGAGACCACTGGAATACAAAATTCCCAGCTTTCTAATGGGTTCTAGTGGAGCTGGTCAACATTTGTCAAATTCTGAAACTTGAAAACAATGTTGATGATTGATTTGCTAAAATCTTTTCCTCTTTCTTGACCAAATATAGATCTGATTGAAATTTTTCAAAATGTGATCAAATTTGAAATTTTGATTTTTTTAAATTGAAAAGAAAATTCACATTTTTAGCCTTTTCTATTCAACCTACTCTATTTACAAGTTCCAGCCAAATATAGGAACGTAAACCTATGCTAAACCTGCACAATAGCTATGCTTCTTTCAGTAGATCCTCAACCATACATTTGTATAACTCTCAATCAACCAGTTAAAAAAAAAGATATAACTGGAAATAAGATTGCAACTTTCTACCAGAGAGATTAATTAATCATCGGAACAGCTTGCCAATGGAAGTGGTACCTTTGTTATCACTTGGAGTCTTTACATTGAGGTTGGACATCTTCCTAAAAGTTAATCTACAAGTTATTGGGTTGATAATGTTCACTTATGCAGTAGGGAAGAATAATTCCCTACATTCAGCAATTCTATGAAATTCTATTACCTGCGTTATGAAGGAAGTCAGACTAGATGATCATAGCGGTTCCTTTGGCCTGAAACTGTACGGGCTTGATTCTCATTTACACTAATGCCTTTTTACACAACTCTAGAAGTGTAAAATAGACCTTAAATGCCAACATAATTTACACCCATTTAAAGGCTCTTTTACACTGCCAGAGTGACGTAAAGAGGCCTTGGTGTAAAATTCAGGCCTATGAAACGAAAATCTATGCATCCATGAAAATAAAATAAGGATTGGCCCAAACTTTCCTCCCAAATTTGAGATTAACCCATCCTGAAACTCTGAGGTTCCAAAATGTATGTTTAACATTTCTCTTTCTTTCTTTCTTTCTTTCTTTCTTTGATGGAAATCTTTATTAGTTTAGGCCTGCCAGGTCTGGAAGGAGACATCCTAAATTACCATGGGAAAATCTGTTCAGTTGGCATTTCTAACACAGTTTTGCAAGTTTAAGAGTTTTGGTAATTTTTAAATGAGCATATAAATCCGTAGGCTTGTCTATACTGGGAAATTAATTCAGATCCTGGTAGGGTGTGAATTTAAAGTGGCACAGCTATTCCCGATTAACAGCCTGTACGCACATTCTTATTCTAGAATAAGAATGCCTTATTCTAAATTAGCTTAATCCACTTTTGCAGCCCATAAGGCTAGCTTGCCTTCATTATATTTAACTGCTTTCATTATAATCAGCCGTAATGCAAGAAACCTACAGGCCTGTATCCTGTAAGACATTAGCTGAAGCATAGGTTAGCATAAATGTGGTTAAATAGTCCGTAACCCTTGACATAGATCAATGGTTATCTTTAGATGTTGGGAACTAAGAAGAACTTGCTGAATGGTAGGAGTTAGAATGTTCCAGTCAGTGCTACCGCAAGGAATATGGAAGTAATAACCACAAATCCACGTGAGCAAAGGGTCATGGGTCTGATCATTAGCTGAAATGGTAGCTACACATATCAATCTGTTAACCTATAGAATAAGTACAGCTCTGTAATATGTGGGTGCAAAGGCTAAGTATGGAGATGGAGGACTGAGCATGATCGGCTGATGCTCAAGCCCTATCACAGGGCAGTCACCTTGTGGTCCGGGACTTGATATTTCCTGGGCTTCTTCCATTGCTGTCTACTTTTCTACTACTTGCTCATTGAGGAACGTGGACCATTGGACACTAATGGCATGCCAGAGGCAGGGCTGGTCCTTTTGTCTCTTACCACCAGGACCTCAACTATGGGTGTGAGTATGCAATTCTAGGAGCTTATGCACAGAATGATACTACAGATAACTCTGATACTTGTATTATCTCTATCTTGTTATGTGGCTTGGGTCTTTTCTAGCTGTATTCATTATTTTAATAAAGATAATAAAGGTTTTACTTTGCCCTCAGTGTGAGTGTCCTTGTCATCCACCGCAAGACTCCCCATAAGATATTGAACTCTGTAGTGTTAATTCTGTGTAGCCTGATTCTGGGGGAAGAACCTTATCACAGCCAGATCAATTGGCCATCAATCCAAATATTATTAACTTTCAAAAGTGTCAGGCAACACTTTGGAAAAGGATTAAGTATAAGACAAGAGGCAACAGGTGGAGATAGACATAAGTCTGTCTGTATAAGAGCATTCACACAGAAGTTAATCAGGAATAACTCCCTGCATAGACAAGCCCTAACTTAAACATTTTCAGGATCACCCCTCACCAGATTTAGGATTCAGCTCCATGTCTGGGGTCCTAGTGGAGGTCAAGTGCACTTTGTTCTGGGGACAAAGGTACTGGCTTTTAACTTGTAAAATATTTACCATGGCATATTTTAGAATCACTGAGCTTTGCCATGGAATTCCAACACTCTTCCCCTCTGGATTGCTGTATTTTTCAACCTAGAGCTAGACTTGAGTGTTTAACTCTATTCTGCTAATTGATTGAACAATATTCTTCATGCCTTTGTGCTCTCATCTGTTCTTGATCAAAGTACTGCTTCATGTTTTGCTTCTGTAACTACATGCTAAAATATTAATAGCTTATTGGCTCCATTCTGGCTATAACACAGCAGAGCTGATGACATTTATATGGAGTGACATATCTAAATAAGCCTGGCTTTGAGTCCTTTTCTGCCCTTTAATGGTATCATGATGAAAGTATCCCTTCTACTGAGCAAAGAATTACTTTACTATGACACGATCAAAAGCTTGGAGGAACACAAAGCTGGAGTCTAAGTGCCCAAGAGAAAATAAAATTAATAGTGTCTTAGGCGGATTGATCTCTTGGTTCTTGTTAGTAGCCTGCTCCAAGGAGGGGCTGCTGATACAGCAGGAAAGTGATCTTCACCCATTCTTGTGAAACTTGAGTAGCTAGTGTACTAATGAGAGCCAAAGTGGTGTGGTCTGGTTGATAAGGCACTGGACTAGGAGTCAGGAGATGTGTTTTCTATTCCCAGCTCTGCTGCTGACCTACTGTGGTCAGGTCACTTCTCCTGTCTATGCCTGTGTTTTCCTATCCATCTTGTTTGTTTAGATTGTAAGCACTTTGGGGTAAGGACATGGACAATATCAAATCCCACCTTCTGGACAGAAAATTCAGAACTGTGTTGTTTTGATCATGATTCCAAAATTCATTTGATCTCTTTTCCTTTCATTTAGTTTGTTTAATTACACTCTGATTCATCAGACAATTAATAGTGACTCCCTTTTTTCTGCCTCACTTCCTTGCTCACTTCATTTTGTGCTCACCAGTTGAGGATTCATATTTGCCTTCTATTTTCTCCCTTTTCCTTCTATGGCCAACTTCCGTAGCTATGCAGATGTTTGGCAATTACAGTGTAACTTAGAATGGACTGGAATGACGACTCTCCAGTAAACATTTCTCATTCATTGACTTTCTGACACAAAAGTCTTATCTATCCATCTGAGGCTTGGCCTCTATCCATAGCCATGAGGAGGTCATCTATCAGCACTTCAAAAGCCATTACTATGCTGTGGCCCAGCCTGAATCATGATTGTGAGGATGTTGGCATAAATTAGGCACTGCTGGACTACAGTTGTCACTGCTCTTTCACTGGCTGTTAACATTCTGGTAAACAATACACTATGCATTTGAAAACTTGTATTAACATTGAAGTCAATGAAAAGAATGCTTTTGACTTCAGAAAGCTTAGGAGCAGTAGAGCTGACTAAAAAATGGATTTTCCATCCCACAAAAAACAAAACAAAAAAACAAAAAAGCCCAATATTTAAACAAAGATCCTGAAGCGGGACAAAAAGCAAAAGTTTTGAATTCTTTTTTGCGAACTGAAATGCTGGAAAAAATTGTGGTTTGGGTGAATTAAAATGTTTTGTTTTGACAAATTTGAAATACTTCATTTTATTTTTACTTTTTTCAAATATAGAATAAAGTAAATTTCAAAATGAAAAGTCAGTTCAAAACAAACAAAAAAAAAACTGAAACTTTTAATTCCCCAAAAGAGTGAAATGGGATATTTGCACCTTTTTTGAAAAATTTTTCCTCAGCAATTTTTCCATAGCGATGTTTCATCAGTCTTTATACAGTTTCCAAATAAATGTAGGTTTTGTCAAAATGGCATTTTTGATGGAAAGTTATTTAATGAAAAATTTCCCATCAACTCTATGTTTCAAGCTTTTATTTTTTTTACAGAGAACACTCACAACGATGGGTGAGGGTCTAAACTTTCCTCAAGTTCAAGAGAATAGGAATGGATCAGATCAGCTTCAACCATGAAGTTAGGTTCCATATCTGAACTTTTCAATAGTTTTGGGTGTTTTGAGGTAGCCCAACTTTATTTCAAATATTTCAGAAAAGACTTGCATTGAATCTGGTTGGATATTATTTTTCTCTGCCAAGTTTTGTAATCTTGTCATAATTGCCCTTTTTTTTCTCTGAATTGCACTGTTTATTGACCTAAATGAAATTTCTACAGGTTTATATATGCACAATTTGACCCAGTATTTACATCATTTATCAGTTTTAACCAGAGGGATGGATGAAGTGGTTTGGATATAGGAGAAGACCTAGAACTGATCAAAAGGCAGAAAAAACATTCACAAAAAATGTTTTCAATATTTTCCCTGTGTTTTTTCATCAAAATTTAAATTAAAATTTTCAGTGACCTCCAAGAATCTCTTCTTCCCTCAACTTTTGCTTATTTTAAAAACAGTTTTGAACCAAGCCTTTTCTGAGGTTCCAAAATATTCAGGTAAGCAATTGGGTTGTTACACTTCAGGTTTTTGGCCAAGATTGAAATCAGATTGCTGAAATAATAATAATTAGCTCTCGTGTAATACTTTTCATATGAAAAATTGCAAAGGGACTTTCAGAGAAAGGCAAGTATCATCTCCATTTTTATAGGTGAGGAAACTGAGGTACAGAGAGGCTAAATGGTGACACATGAAATCTGGCCAAGAAACTGAAACATCTGAACCTCTGGGCACTAGAAAGGTGGAAACTTGAAGATGTGAATGAAAAAATCTTTAAACAAAAAGTAGAATTCCTGATTACACAAAACAATGTGTAGAGGATAACTGGTACAAACTAAAATTACCATTGCTGGAAACAGCACATGAAGTCCTAGCTGTGATGAAAGAAGTACCAAAAAGGATAAGAAGGGAGACTTGGTTGTGAAGTCCTCAAGTTAAAAAATCTGTTGAGAAGAAAAAAGTTACACTTAAAAAATGCAGGCCAGTGGCTTGAGCAGTGATAAGTTGGCATATATGGAGGCAAAAAAAGAAGTCCAAAGGAAGTGTTGCGACAGCTAAAAAACTTGTCTATCATGAGCTCTATAACTGACTAGAAGGATCTGAGGGAAAATGGAAATGAAGATGTTGAGCTGGTCAAATGCCATGATAAGAAACAAACTGAGGTTGGTGAGGGGCCTAATGAGGATTGCTCCAGTTGAAGACAAGTTGAGGGATGCTAGGCTATATTGGTATGGACATGTCCAGCCGAGACCTGAGAGTTATATTGGTAGGGTGGCCCTGGCAATGATAATGGACAGAAGAGAACCAAGGAGGAACCAAAGACTTGGTACATGGACCAAATGTGAGTGGAGCTTAAAGATATCAATTTGCATGATAGCCAGGCATACAATCATGAGTTTTGGAAGAAGACTATAAAAATAGCCAAGCCAGGATAGCGAGGTGGCAAGAAAAAAGTAGTAGCAGTAGTCAGGTCAAGGTTACACAGGAACTGTCTGGCAGAGCTGGGAAGAGAAGCCTTTTCCATTTGATCACAGAACCTCCCATGAGAAAGTCTGTTCTCATGAAGTTTCGAAAACAAATTGGCAGAACTGAAGAGGTACATATAACTGTTGTGTAAGAATCATAGAATATCAGGGTTAGAAGGGATCTCAGGAGGTCATCTAGTCCAACCCCCTGCTCAAAGCAGGACCAATCCCCAGACAGATTTTTACCCCAGTCCCCTAAATGTGTCCCTCAAGGATTGAATTTATAACCCTGGGTTTAGCAGGCCAATTCTCAAACCACTGAGCTATCCCTCCCCCCAGAGTCCACACTTCACATCTTTAGAAATGAACCCCTCTCTTCTTACCACCCTATAGCAGCCTGCCTAGCTTACACACAGCACAGTCCTGCAAGGTACTCAGCAGCTCCTGAGACATGTTAAGCACCCACAGTACAGCATAAAGAGCTCAGTGAGAACTGGGGATGTGCAGCACATGACAGGAGCAAACCTGAAGTGACAGTGTTTGGAATCACTGATATTACAGCTGGACTGATTATGGTTTGACCCTGTGGAATGTTGCTGAAAAAATCCACAACCCTCTTAGGCTGTAATGGATAGATAACTACTGTGGCGGCTACGTGTTTATGAAGTGCCTGTTGTGCTATTAAATGTAGTCACTGAGCTCTAAGGAACAACTGAGATCCACTCCTGGGTGGCTTAGCCTTGGCCTGAAGAACTGAGTGGCTGGGTAATGCTTTCCCACTTGACTTTAGAGTATGGTCCCAGTGTGCAGCTTTTTAAGCCTCAACTTACCCTTCTTTTGCTCTGCTTTTATGTAGTTCCATTGCCCCCTGTCTATGGTATCTGTTTTCACATATTTCTCTACCGCTTTTCAGTGCTTTGATTTGTTTTTCATAAAGAGCTGGGCAAAGGGAAATAAACAAGCAAAACCGAAATCAGGGTCAGCAAGCTCTAATGGGTGCTACTGATTGAGCTGATACAATACCCCCCTCTTTCACACTTGCTAAGCAACTGCTTGCATAAAATATTGGTGACTGCTGTAATCTGGGGAGTCTGAGAGCAGCAGTCTGTATGAAAAGCAGCAAAGGATGTGCTGACGAGTCCACAGCAACACCAGTTTTATTTATTTATTTATTACATATTGTTTTACTTAAGCCTGTGGACCAAATTCTCTGCCGGTGGAGCTCTGCCAATTTATGCTGGCAAAAGATTTGGTTTTATGTCCTCAGTTCACATCAGGAAATAGAGAATAACTGAGTGGTGATTTTAGAAGCCGTGGACTTGTCTACACTGCGGATTTGCCCTGATTCCAGCTACTAGTGCAGCTGTAATGGTACAATCTCCTACTGTAAATAGAAAATCCACAGTTTTCACTGGTGCAAATAGCCAAGGAAAGATCTGCAGGTGCAAATAGCTGCTTTGCCTGCACTTGGTGTTTACAGTCCTGCAGCGACATCAGTAGATGGAATCAGTACAAATCCCCAGTGTAGACAAGGCCTCAGTTGATCTGTTGGTTGATCATCTGATCTGCAAGGGAAATTCTTTCTGTGAATCATCAAGTGTTGGCTGAAAGTGGGTGGTCATTTTTATTATTAGAGAAAGGGGTAGTTTTTGCCTCCATCTTAGGGTCCTTGTCCTTCAGAGTCCTATCGAGGAAGCTCATTAGTGTTTGTTGTGTTTATCTGCAGCCTGAGTTATTGCTGTACTGCAATTATGTGAGCTTCAACCCAGCTTGGGGAATCCTCCATGTACACAAAGCCAGTGTCACTGTGTCTATGCCACATGCCCACCCTTGCAGCCAACATAGATGTTGTGGCTCAGAAAAAAGCCGGCATGCGCTATTGTGGCTTATTGGGGTCTTTCACAGATGGAATAAGAACATAAGAATGGCCATAAAGGGTCAGACCAAAGGTCCATCTAGCTCAATATCCTCTCTTTCAACGGTGGCCAATGCCAGGTGCCCCAGAGGGAATGAACAGAACAGGTAATCATCAGGTGAACCATCCCGTTGCCCATTCCCAGCTTCTGGCAAACAGAGGCTAGGGACACCATCCCTGCCTGTCCTGGCTAATAGCCATTGATTGACCATTGATTGACCTATCCTCCATGAATTTATCCAGTTCTTTTTTGAACCCTGTTATGGTCTTGGCCTTCACAACATCCTCTGGCAAGGAGTTCCACAGGTTGACTGTGTGTTGTGTGAAAAAATATTTCCCTAGTTCTTGTGTTATGAGAAGGAGTAAATAACACTTCCTTATTTCTTTCTCCACACCAGGCATGATTTTATAGACCTCTATCATATCCTCCCCTTAGTTGTCTCTTTTCCAAGCTGAAAAAGTCTTATTAATCTCTCCTCATACGGCAGCCATTCCATACCCCTAATAATTTTTGTTGCCCTTTTCTGAACCTTTTCCAAGTCTGGTATATATATTTTTTTGAGATGGGGTGATCACATCTACACACAGTATTCAAGATGTAGGTGTACCATGGATTTATATAGAGGCAATATAATATTTTCTGTCTTATTTTCTATCCCATTCTTACTGATTCCCAACATTCTGTTCGCGTTTTTGACTAGCGCTGCGCATTGAGTGGATGTTTTCAGAGAACTATCCACAATGACTCCAAGATCTCTTTCTTGAGTGGTAACAGCTAATTTAGACCCCATTGTTTTATATGTATAGTTGGGATTATGTTTTCCAATGTGCATTACTTTGCATTTATCAACATTGAATTTCATCTGCCATTTTATTGCCCAGTCACCCAGTTTTGTGAGATCCTTTTGTAGCTCTTCTCAGTCTGCTATGGACTTAACTATCTTGAGTAGTTTTGTATCATCTGCAAATTTTGCTACCTCACTGTTTATCCCTTTTTCCAGATCATTTGTTGTTGACTAGGACTGGGCCCAGTACAGACCTCTGGGGGACACCACTATTTACCACTATACATTCTGAAAACTGACCGTTTATTCCTGCCCTTTGTTTCCTATCTTTTAACCAGTTACTGATCCATGAAAGGACCTTCCCTCTTATCCCATGACAGTTTATACTTATGCTACTTTATAGCATCCATAAGCTACTTTAATTTACGATGAGGGACCTTCCCAGTGTGCAGCCTACTATCAGGGAGGCACAATCCCACCCTTGTCCCCCCCAAGCTGCAGCCAGGAATCTGGGTGTATATGACTACTGTAATGCATGAAAAGGAACTTGCATCTATAATACTCTTCTTCCAGCATGCTTTTTAGTTTTCTGCTTTTTAATTAGGCTTCCTAATATATCTATTCTTGTTCTCCCCAGACTGATTAATCAAGTGCATCATCAGGAAACTGAAATTCTACCATAAAACGATTGCTAATGTGCAAGGGGGGATTATTAAATTGCAGCTTTATTGCAAGAAATTGACAAAGATCAGGGATGAATGGTGTTCGTGCTGGAGTCTAGTAGCAACAGGCTCATCTGATTAATGAAGTGACAGTTTTATGCTGTGAAGAAGCAAAAGGACTTGACAAGACTCACAGTTTTGCTCATTGACTCGAACAGTTGGAATGATGTTTCCTAACATTCTCTCAAAGTTTGTCAGTAATATATTGTCCTTGTCATAATCTCTTCTGAATGGATTCTCAGATAGGAAAAAGCAGCAGTGAGGTGAGTGCCATCTAAGCCACTGGGAATCAGAAGTGGAGCTAGGAAGAGTTCATGGGAGTGTCCCTCTCCATAGCTCTCTGACTTGACACAGATTAGGTTTCAATCACGTGGAATTAGTGTTGCTTTTATTTTCTTGACATAGAACAAGGAACATGCGGGAAAAATGTGATGCATCTTCAAAAAAAAAAAAAAAGAAAGAAATCAATGGTTTTGTTGCATTAGGAGTTGAGTTGCAGAGTATGATATTATGAAAGTCCTTGCTCCTTTATACAGTGGGTCTGATGTGGTTTCTATGAGTAATCAAGTTTCTATGATTAATTGAGTCAGTTGTAAGGGTTTTACACCAGTGTCACTATACAGAGTTGAATGAAGTTATTCCTGATTGACACTGGTGTACATGTGATCAGACTCAGAAGTTAAGGCTACTTTGAAAAAACAATCTCTTACACATAGAACAAAACCCCCAGTTCACCTCAAACTTCTGGAAGGATTTTCAAATTTGAACTCTATTTGGATAGTGTGCTGAACCAAAACCCTGGATCTCCTAGTGTAGTTCATTATCAAACGCCTCAGAGAGAGGAGTCGGTCACATCACCTTTTTGTGCTTCATTTTCGCCCTCTGTAACATAGGGATAAAGATATTTTTTCCCCAATGATGTAAAGCTCTGTGAGCTCTACGGATGGAAAATGCCATATAAGCACCATGTATTATAGTCTAAATGTGCTTATCTATTCTTTTATGTTAGATACTTATCTCAGTTTGTGTCACCCAATATAGTGGAACCCCATTGTATTTTCCATTCTAAGCTCCATTTCTTCTTATAAGCCTAATTTATTCCCTAACAGTCAGTGGAATCCTTACTCCTATTTAGTAATGGGAGAACCTCAACATTTTCAGGACCAAATCCCATGCTGGTGTAAATCGGCATAGGTCTGTTGACATCAGTGGAGCTATTCCGATTTATACCGGCTGAAGATCAGGCTTTCAGAGCTTGGATCTGGTTTGGTAAAACACCCCAAAATTCAAATGTTTATCAAAATCATCTGGCAGTTGCAGAAATGAGCTGGAAATCTCACAAGAACAAGCTGTCTCATGGACATCTCTCTCCATCTGCCAAGGTCCAAATGTTGGATGCAATGTGTGGCTAAAGTCCCAAAATGATACAAAAATAATATTCATGAAGGAAAGATATGTTGTAATTCAGCTAGAATTTGTGGGCATGTTGCAAGAATTGCTGGGTGAGGTTTGTGGGCCTATATTATGCAAAAGGTCAGACTAGATGATCCTGGCCTTAAAATCTATGAAAACTTAAAATGCTGTTGGGATTCATTCCTTCAGTGAAAACATCTCTTTCTTTAACGTCTGTCCTATGACTCTTTATTTCTGATTTAAGTAATTTTCAACAATAAAAGTGAGGCGAAACCACCAAAGCTGTGTGGATTACAGGGAGTTTTGGAACAACACTCAGTAACATCCCTAGAAGTGAGGGCTCCTAGAGAAGTATGCCTGTGGATTTTCTAGGTCAGTCGCTGCTGGTCTGGGCAAGAAATACAAACTAACAGCTTCTTACGTAATGTTCAACCTCCTGCCACATAGTTTAAATTTAAACATGAAGGGCCTGATTTTCCGGTACTCTGCACCTTGTGCAGTCATTTACATGCCAAGTAGATTTGAAATACTAATAAATCAGAACAGTAGTGATTTACACTCACTTTGTATGGGGATAAATGGCTGCAAAAAGTACAAGGAAATGGAAAATGAAGCTCAAACTATTTTTGAGTGCAAAGAAGCAACTGAAAACATTGATTTTCCTTTACAGATGTGGCAGTCACACCTCAGGCTGCAGCCAAGTGTAACCCCAAGGTTGCGTGTCTGAGATTTGGCCCATAAGACAGTTCTATTGAAAGCAAATGATTAAAAATGTAAATTTCAAACCCCATAGAGCTGGTCCATGGAGGAGGATGTCTGAGCTTGGCAGGGTTCTGTGGTAATTATCTAGACCCAAGCACGGTTTTCATTTCAATGGGGAAGGTGTTTGGCAGCCACTACAACAAATTCAGAACAGACCACATCCGTTCACAAAGACTATGAACCTCCAGCTACAGGGGCTTAAAGTTAATGAAGTCACCCATCCATTATCTCCATTCTTTGGCACCAGAATGGAAGACAAACCTAAGGCTGTACTCAACTTTCTGGAACATGCTGGCAACTGCATTTCTCTGCAGCTCCCAACTGACTTGATGCACATCAGAATGTTTCCAGGAACCAGAGCACTTTGCAGCCAATAATGATTTTCATCTGGAGGGAACAGGGGATGGAGGCTAATTAAAAGAAACAAGTTTCTATGATTAATTGAGTCTATGGCAAAAAAGTAGAACATATTTCTCTGTAGTCGTTTGCTTGATGATGGGCTTTGCATTTGTTAATGGAATTCAGAGTTGCTCACTCTAAGCAAAAGTTAATTCTGTTTTTTACACTCAGGAGCTACTAAGCATTCAGCAAAGGCCTTGTGTGGCTGGTCTCATCTGACAATGGCCGCTAATATTTAGAAGGTCTCTGGGCAGGATGCTCTATGATAGCTTCATAGTTACCATTTCACATAGCCTTTGGAGTTTCTCTCCTTGGATCAATTTGACCATCTAAAATAGTGTGAAGAGAACTAGACTCTACTTCCTGGGAGGATGTTCAACTAGTGAATTTGAGCTGATCAGAAGTGGCAAGCTTTGCTTACCTTGGCAGCAGCTATAATTTTAAAAGTCCTGAATATAAGACCATGATTCAACAAAGTATTCAAGCTTATCTCTAAGCAGGTGCAGTCCTGCTGAAGTAGATGGGACTATTCACATGCTTAAAGTTAAGCATGTGCCTAAATGCCTCATTGAATCAGGTCTTAAATCAGGAAATGAGGATGAGTGTCACTCTTTATGAGTTGCGAACACCATTTCATTGGTGAGCCTCTATTCCTAGATGTAAAGAAAGGCCTAGAAAATAGTAGCAAAAATATAGTGGTGAGGCACTCTCACCTGGAATACTGTGTTCAGATACGGCTACTCTACCTTAAAGAAAAGCTATAGAGGAAATGTCCAGAGATAGGGGATGGAAATGATCAGAATACTGAGGAGACTTCTGTATGAGGAAATGTTGAAAAGACTGTTACTCATTTAGAGAAGAGAAGCAGAAAAAGGGGGAGGGGGCATGAGAGAGAGGGCATAGTGAATGGTATAAAGGAATTAGATCAGTCACTCCTATTTACACTTGCTTATCACACAAGAGAAAGGAAATGTTTAATTAAGTTGAAAAACAAAAATTTAAACCTGAACAAAGATAAATACTTTTTTGCACAACACAATCTGTGGAACTCACTGCCGCAAGATATCACTTAAGTCAAGAGCTAAGCAGCATTACATAAAAAAGTATTGCACATTTATATGTATAATGAGATCAGGCACAATTACATCACATATGGAAACAACAGGAATAAGCCCTTATGCTTGAGAGCAAAAGCTAACCACTAACTCCCAAGCAGCTGATTATTCCATAATAGCCAATTAAAGGGTTTTTCTTTCACCTTTCTCTGGAATATCCGATACTGGCCTCTGTCAGGACAAAAGAATAGACTAATCTAGTTTTCTGATTCCTTTGCTTCTAACACCTCATGTCTTGTTTTTCTGTCTAGTTTCTTATGCCATGCATATTACTATAGTATCTGAGTACCTATACATCTGAGATGTTCAAAGAACTAGGTATCCCTCTCCACCACTTACTAGGAAACACAGTACTATTCCTTCACAGCTGGTGGCTCCCAAAACCTTTTTAATAAAGATTTATTAAAGCTGTCATTTCCTGGCAGTTTATCATCTAAATTAAATTGGCTAATGAAATCAAAACATTTTATTAAACTTTATGACTGCAGTAATTATAAACCTTTCCGCACCAATCCAGCATTTTAGACTGATAGACAGATGGCTGAGAGTGTGTGTTTCTGACACATGAGTCCAGTATTAATTTATCGACATCTTATAAATAAATACAATATCCTACTTCACGAGAGAAGATATTTGCATCTGTACTAGGGATGGCCTGGAACTATCACCCTCATCTGAACAAAATCAGAATCTGGAGGATTTGCCTTTCTCACTGTATGGCAGCACAAAAACTATGTTCATGCACATGGATTTGCACCTCCAATTCATTTGGTGAGCAAAAAATGCAGATGTAAATTAGCAGAAGACAGGTGAATTGGGCACTTGGCTGGGATGCAGGACACTTGGATTCAACTCCAGACTCTGCCACTGGTTTGCTAAGTTACCTTGGGAAAGTCAATTCCCTTTCTTGTGCCTCAATTTCCTCATCTGTAATAATAAGAATAAGAATGGATGGAAAATATTTTTTTTGTCCCATGAGAATTTTTGAGATTTTGAAAAAATTCCCATTCCAAATCAGGATAAAAAGCTGCAAATTTGAAAATTTTCTCAAACTGATAAAAAAATCAATTCCAGTTAATAAAACCAATTGTTTTGATAATTCTGATTGATTTTTTTAACCTTTTTAAAATATAGATTTAGTTAAAACGAAAAGTCATTTCAAACTGAAGAACAAACCTTTATGTTTTAAAAATGTCAAAATGGGACTTCTGGCAATTTCAAAAACATTTTTAAGATATTTTTAAATCAGGACATTTGTCAAAACCAACTCTTGCCTGTGAACAGTTCCGCTTTTGATGAGTCAGCATTTTTTAAAAAAATAATTTTGTTGAAAAATTCCCAACCAGCTCTAATAATGCTGCTGATTTCCTCCATTAAAGCTCTTTGAGATCTGTTAATGAAAATTGCTATGGTAGAACTAGGTATTATTATTATTATTATTATCCAAAATGTACACATCCTTCCTTCCCTCCTATTCATCAATCAATGATCATCATCATCCCTAGCTGCTATCTAACCTTCCAAAGTTAGCCCAGTATGTACACACACACACCCCAACCACTTTTGGCAGGGCTCAGTACATAGATTCCTACCATAAAACCCATGCATGGCAGTATGAAAGTTCCATATTGAAAGCTGCAGATATGTTTCTCCATAGCTCCCCTGTGACAGAAGCCACAGTAGGGCACTCAGTCAGATCCTCAGTTTCACTTAGGGAAGAAAGTTGTTGGGTTTATGTCTTCCTCTAGGGCAGTGGTTCTCAAACTGTGGGTTGGGACCCCAAAGTGGGTCATGACGCCATTTTAATGGGGACACCAAGGCTTGCTGAAGCCCAAGCCCTACCGCCTGGGGCCGAAGCTGAAGCTCAAGGGGCAGCGAGGCTCAGGTTACTGGTCTCCTGCCCGGGGCTGAAGTTCTTGGGCTTTGGCTTTGGGCCCTGTGCCTGGGGCAGTGGGGCTTGGGAGGGCTCAGGCTTCAGTCCTCCCTCCTCAGGGTCGTGTAATAATTTTTGTTCTCAGAAGGGGGTCGCGATGCAATAAAGTTTGAGACCCCCTGTGCTAGGACATCCAGCACTGGAGGTACCACACAAGTGACTTAATGGCCCATTTGTCTATTCCGGTAGGGTAATCGCTGTATCGTGGTGTGCATGCAGGTTTGTACAACTAACGAGTGGTATACAAAATACAGTTCTCTGCACTCACTAAGAGAAAGATTTAGAAAGACCAGATACCTCTAACATTGCACCAGAACCATTGGAATACCTCCAAGCTGGGCCTCCAACCTCTGTGCTCAGTGGGGTGCAAACTTTCACAGCTACTACCCCGGTGCTAAGGTCTGGCGTGGGGTATTGCTGCAAGACACCATGTGTGAATATTGCAGACAGCAATTGCTAAGCATTAATGGACATTGGCAAAAGTGCTAGCTGCCAGATTTGTCTGGATGCGGAAGAAAACAGACAGTGTTTCATGCAATCCAACTCAGAATTATGGGGGATGCTACACATGGAGGCATAACCCAGTAACACCTTCTTTTAGAAAAAGATTCCTATGAAAATCTTCATATAGTTGACATGGATCATGAAAAGGGAGATTAAAAAAAATAGAAGCCAACTTCCACAAATTAAGCGGACAGCTGCACCCTCACTGATGAGCCCCCAATAAATGTAAAGATATCCTGTAGTTTCTGTTTGTGCCTTGGCATGCTGCTTTGCCAGACTTTGAGCTGACACCATTTGGCGCTGCTAAGCCCTGCCTTTATGCTAATTTCTGTAGTACAGCCCTTCCTGATTTATAAAATTTTCACTGAAGATCTCTCTCCTCATTCTGAAAGTCTGTTGGCTTTGCAGACTTCATTACAACTGCCTCTTGACTTTCTCTAGCCCTTTGCATGCACTCTGTGCACACAGCACTTTATTGTGGTACAGATGACAGAGTTAAAACTAACAACAATAATAACTGCAGAAAGCAAAAAGATTTGTCCTTAGATGAGCTTTGGGAAGAAAGCGGGCCTGACACTCTATTGCCCTGTACCTTGTGTAGTGATTTAAACCAATGCAAAATGAGTGTAACATGCAAGTCTCATTTACAATGATGTCCCTTTACGCCACTCTGGCAGTGTACGTGTAATATAATTCACAACTGCTTTAAGGCCCCTTTACACTGACAGTCGTGTAAATTGGCTTTAGTGTAAATGAGAGTCAGGCCCTTTATCACTCACCTTGTGCTTGTGTAAGCGATGACATAAAATGCTGGGCAACAGAAAATCAGGCGAGCTGATGAAGAGAGGCAAGGCTAAGGAAGGCTGCACCATGAGGTGCAGAGGACAAAGGTGTTGTGGCATAAGTGGTAAGCCTTTGAGAAGTGAGGGGAAAGTGGGTGGTGCTAGGTATACAAAGGGAGCTCAAAAGGCACTAAAAAGTGACAACTGTTTCACAGCTGGCCTGCACTGAATCCAGTGGTATTGAGAAATCAAAGGGCAATTTTGAAATGAATGCAAAATGAACAGAAAATCAGATGAAGGTGTCTGAAGTTGGAGGCAACATGGCATGCAATTCTTAGGCTCCCTCTGCATACCTTCCTCCTGCTCTCGGTTATGTCTGGGTATCAAAAGTGAGGTTTGATATCTTTACCTACGCATCATATCTTTGATAGTCTGTTTTTCTCTTGTGGTATAAATTTCTTCCCTAGAAATCCAGTTGGAAAACAGGCCAAGACCTTAAAATATATACATTTTAGCCTTAATAAATAAAGAAGAATAGTTCACACTAATGATGCATATTATGCAAGGTATTAAGGGATACTTTGCAGAATTGCTCTTCGCAATTAGCAGTGGAGTACTTATGAGTATTCATAATTCCAAACAAGGCCTACAGGGGTTATCTTGGCATAGATACGGCTGGCTGGTTATCCTGAAAAGGGACATATATTTTTATTCAGTAATGATCATATTTGTATTGTCAGAAGTTACTGATTTAATTTCTGCTTTTTTTTTTATTTAGGAATACTGATTTTGTCTGTGTTTGTGTGTCTGTAAAATTTATTATTCCTCAGAGTTGTTTGGCTGATAGCTCTGGAGACTGGAGTCCAAAAAAGTACAGAATTGGTGACCTCAGTGCAATTCAGTACCCTTTCAATGTGCGTCAGCCCTGAACTGGATGAATCATCTTCAAGGCTGAGGCTGGAATTAAGTCTCCAGGCCGCTCTACTGGGACTACCAACAACATTTTTATTATATAGACAATTCTGTGAACTAGACTAAGACCTATCAACTCCTTTCAAACAGATTACCAAGCTGCCCGATGACTAATCTTTCACTGGGTTGACATTCTAGTTGAAAGCTGGCTGTTGCTATCCACCTGTAACCTACCGAGAAAGCCTCTTTAGCCCATTCGCAAAGCCCTGAGCAGTCCTGTCACCCATCTCTAGAGTAAGGTATAAAACAGATCATCGCAAATATTGTGCCCACATTATGATCATAATGAATACAGTCAAATAACAAAATTCCTCACATGCTCAGTCTAGTTGCTTGTACTTGTTGGAGTAGGTTAATTGCTGAGGCATTTACAAATGAGAACCATCACTTGGTGCAAGATTACACTGTGTCTCCTTAACCTACATGTCTGCAGAGCACCTACCACAACAGGCCCCAAGGATATTTAAGGTCCCTGAGTGTCAGCACATTACAAAATAATAATAATAGGGGACAGATTGGGTAAGGGATTTATAATCTATCGCAAGCACTAACATTATGTCCGCATGTAAAAATGCAAGAGCCTGGTGATGGGCGATAGAGCCTCTTTTTGTTTACAACCCAACCCTGATCAGCAATGATTTTAAGTAGTCCCAACTTGATGACTCTTTGGTAGCCTATGGTGCTTCTCCTTCTAGTCCCAAGGGCAGGCAAATATCCCCAGAAGGAAACAACACTACCTAATTGTCACTAGGGACTTTGTTAATTAGATAGTAAGATCAATGGGGCCCTGGTCCGTGACTGGGGCTCCTAGGTGCTACCGCAGTACAAATAAATAAGAACAGCAGTGGCAACTTAGCAAGGTAGCTGGCAGTCTCAACAGAGTGGCTGAAGGGTGAATGGAAGAGATCTTGCATCCGTTGTTGTATCTAAGTCAGGGCTGGTATATACTGAAACGAGAGTCAGGAGTAGTTTGTACTGCTGCTGTCTCTGCATTATGCCTATGTGTATATTTTGGCTAATTTGTAGACTTTAGTCTCTACATGTGTTAATTTACCACCTTTCAGAATATATTAAACTCACATTAAAAATGCACAATAAAGAAAAAAATAATGTTTCCAAACAATTAATCTAATGCCTTACATATGTTTTAACCAACCCCAACCCTTTAACCAAAAGGATATTTTATCCTTGAAAATGTGGGTTATGTTACATTAAATTTAACCACAGATGTCTCAAATCATCTCAGGCTCCAGTGTGTATCCGTGCATTTCTTCAGGGTAATGAAGGTAGCTTAGAATTGAAAAGCTAATTCATTCACAACAGCTGCAGGTAAAAACCACAAGGTGGATTTAAATAAGAGCTGAAGGTGTGTATAGGTGGCAAACCATGCAGTGCTGAATATGTTAAAGTCCTTGACGAGTTAAATGTTAAATGAATTAATCACAAAATAATTAAACATCTCAGGCATATTGAACACAAAATAAGTGGGACATGCTTGGTTTTCCTCCACATGAATTCCTACTGATGAAGCACTTTCGGCTGTGACACAGAAATAAAATCAGGTCTCTTGGTGATTCAATGCAGATCCAACAATTAATTCCACATCTATGGGATTTTGTTTTAGATCTTTAGTTTTCTGAAAAAGCTTAATTTAAATATCTATGCAACAACTGATAACAATTTTCCCCATCTCCCATAGGGTGAGGAGGGTGAACATGTTTTAGAAGCAAACCAAAATACTTAATCCAAATAGATGCAAATCTTAAATTATTCTTTAGTAGAGGGGAATGGTTGGCTAAGGGGATTGGGAAGGGAATTCAGAGCCTTTCACCTCTATATAAGTCAGTGTTCAGAACTGGCTCCAGATTGATAAACAAATTCATTTGCCCCTTATCGTTGGTGTGCAACAAATGAGTTATAGTTTATTATTATAACGTTATACTTTTTATATTAACCCAGTAGTTCCTAAGTGCTTTTTTATTTGTTGGATGAAACAAACAAAGGTTTCAGATCAGGAACAGCATAGTAAGAGACACTTCCTGCCCCAAAGAGCATACATTCTAAATAAACAAGACTGGCAAAGATGGATGAAACAAAGAAGTGGGTAAGGGGGAAAAGGAGTACAGGGTAATCAACTAATGGGATGATTTAGCATAGACTAGCTGTGTGCACAGCTCCTAGCCAATCAGTAGCAGTAACCCCAGTAATCATAGCTCACCACCTGCCTAGCCATTGTCAGATGTCAGTTTCCTGTAAGCATTATGGTGGAGATGAGTTGTAAGGAGTGACTTGAAGGAGATAAGGTGGTGGCTTTACAGATCTTGATTTGAGTGTCTATTTCATGGGCTTTCTTGGGAGGTGGTATTTCTACTGTTTAATCTAATTTCATTTATTACAACACTTAAAAAATATTTTGATCTCACATTATATTTGAAGGCTCGGTTTTACCTTTAGCTGCCTGGTTAACTCTGCTTGGACTTAGGAGTCCAGAGCACCTCTGTAAAAGTGGGATGCACCCAAAATTAGATGCTGCTTTTGAAAATGTGAGTCCTGACATCCCCCTCCCCTCCAATGACTCACGTTCCCTTCTGCAGAGCATGCTCATCTCCATGACAGAACTTATCAGGGTCAGTAAAGTACTTTGAGACCCTTGGATAAAAGGCTCCAGAGAAGTGGAAAGTATTTTTTAATGTTTATAGATTTTAGCTCCAGTAATCAAGAAACACAAGTAAATAGATTTTGTCCCCACTTCAGAACAATGTTGTAAAAAGAAGCTTGCCTCCCTTCTCCAGTGTATGTTTGGTTGTGATAAATATAGTTCCTGACCTTTAGTAGAAGTTAAAGTGAAAAAAAGACGAGAAGATGGGCATGCTGTGAAGGCTATAGCCTATTTTATAAAGCATCCTACTGCATCGATCGGCTGTGCACGCACACCGGTGAGAGCTGCTTTGCCGCTCCTTAATAAACTTATTTCATTTTTACTTCAAGGACCCCACACAATACATTAACAACATCAACTCGAAAGAGCCAATAAAGAGTCTTGCGATGGATAGGCAGTAGGGAACTGTGCGCACCAGTGTCAGTGCTACTGGTTTGTTTGTTCCTCCTGGCTCCCCACAGGGCGTAATGCGATATGGACCCACCCTGACCCAGATAAAAAGACATTCTTAGCTGACCAACAGATAATTCCTTCAGAAGAAAAATCAGTTTTCTTTTAAAACAGCCAAAAGAAAGTGCCATCTGAAACTCCTTGCATTTGTTTCTGTTTTAACTTCAACTGCTTAGCCACCCCCTTCTTGCTAATTACTGTGGTTCCTGGGTACTGAATACAATATTTTAGGCTCCCCAGGAGAAACAATATAGTTTAACAGAATCTGGTATCTAGCTGGATTCATTCATATTCCTTCCTGCTTCCTTCCCTAGAAGGCACAGCAGGGCTGTTCTCTGTACTGTAGCAATTTTGGAAAGCCTTCACAAAGAGATGTCCCTTCCATTGTGGCATAGCCATCCTAGAAATGGTGATTCTTCCTCATTGCCTGTGGGAATAAATTTCACAATTTAGAACTCATCATTGAAAATTGTCTGTCCCCAGCATCCACGTGGAGGGTGTCATTGGCTTAGGCGTCCCTGATGAGCCATGTGACCAGATTATTCTATTCTTTTCTGGTTCGTATCCCACCCTCACCATGGGGGTGTCTGAGCACCTTCCAGTAGTGCACTGAGCAACGTGACCAACATCTGTCATCGGAGGCCTGTTCTTTCTCTCACTGTTTCCCCAGGGAGAGACAGTCTTTATGTTGCACAACCATCCGCATATTTTAAGCCAGTGAACACATGATGCAAGTCTTTGTTTCTCTTCCATTGTATAGTCTGAGTGAGAATTGCAGCACACTGCCATTATAGCTTCATGCGTTTTCCACCCCCACTTTTTTCTTTTAAGTGAATTTCATGCTGGTGAAAGGTACCTTCCTAACACTGGAGACAGAAGTCTTCTGATCTCCTCCAGAACTGGAACATCATAGGCAGCAGCAGGGAAAGTTCCTCTCACAACCTTCTACCTTCCTTAAATGCCGGTGTCGCTACAACTGTACTTCACCCCCTTCCTGGAGTGACCCCTGGCAGAGGCCAGAGCATTGTTCAAAAGCATCAAGTAGAGCCAGCTTTTGTAGCTGGTTTTGTAATGTGGAAACCTGCCCTGGAAATAGACGGAGATCACTATTTCATTTCCTACAAGGGTCAGATCCATCCCTCCAGGGTCCGATCCTGATGTCCTTCTTCAATTTCAATTTCACTTACTCCTTTTACTAGGGTTGCCCCCTCCAGGATTGTCCTGGAGTCTCCAGGAATTAAAGAGTGATCTTCAATTAAAGATTGTGCCATTTGATGAAACCTCCAGGAATATGTCCAACTAAAATTGGCAACCCTACCTTTCATGAGCAAAATTCTTACCAAATCTCACACCGAATTGAAACAGCCTAGAAGCAGCAACTTCTATTCATTGCCAACATGGTTAGGAATCAAACCAGTGAAAAGCATTCTGAGCAGTCCTGGGTTATCCACTCCCCAAACTGGCTGCTTTTTGAGTTTGCCAGAACTTTGTCTTGATGCCTATGCAAATAGCGAATACATTGAGTTGTTCTCAATGCAACAATACTGGGATGAGTAAATGAACTCACTAGCATCAGGTCTAGCTCTGTGAACTCCAATTGCCTTGATTTCTAATGTAAACAAACATACTGAAAATAGAAAAATTTATAAAATGTGGCTGGAATAGCAATGAAAGTAGTTACTTGATTTTTCTCTAGATATTTATTACAGCTGAAGTAGTAATTAAATTGCTCTCTGCAGAAAGCAGCTAGGTTTCTGATTTAATATCGCATGCAGCAATATCAGGCCTCATGTAACATGCTTCAATATCAGGCTTCATTTAAGGCTTGTAAACAACATTAAAAGTAGCAATAGGTGAACTTCAAATGGGTCAGGGGTTTCAAAAGTTGGAAAAACATTCTTGGGATTGACAGTGTGTGTGTGTTGACTGCTAGTTAGAGCAAGGAACTGAAAATCTGTCACTATGTGACCTCAGGCAAGTATCTTCCCCTGTCTTCAGTTTTCCATCTGTACAGTGGGTCTAATAATGATATCCTTTTCACAGATGCAAAGTGCTTTGAGATCATCAGAGGAAATATCTAAGAGAAAGGCAAAGTGTTGTCAGTTTTGCCTTTCACAGGAAATTTTTATTCTACTCCTGCAATTCAGTCACGTGCCTCCTTAAAGCTTGAGACATTTAGATAGAAATGTATATTCACGGCAGTAGGTGGAAGGAGAGCGGATGGTGACTGAATTAAAAGTCCAGCATCCGATAATGAATTCTGCTTCCTTTCCAACCTCCCGCCTGGCTAAACATTACATTGATTGCAACATTTGAAGTGTTGCCACATTCAGTAACGTGAGCTTCCCAGGATTTGATATTTAACTTTCAGGACAGAAGCCCAGATCCTTCCCCCACCCTCCGGCAGTGTGTTTACTGAAATAGGAAGTGTCATAAACAGCTTGTCTGTTTACTTTCCATCAATTGTTTTGGGGCATGTTAGGATAAGACAGAGCATGACCAGCATTCAGGAGAAGCCAGGGAAGTTAGCTTTCCTCCCCACAATATATCACCTTGTTTAATCAGAGTATTAGTAACTTGGATGCATTGTTATAGCTTTCATCAAGATTTTATCAAATTATGTTTTCTAATTGACGTGGCTTCAATTTTAGGCTTGCAGCTGGGTAATACATATAGAATATTGATTTCCATAAAAAATATAATTTTGAAGCTTCATTTACATAATGAACCATTCCAGATTACACTTCCTTTTTGTTACATTATGCATAACTTTTTTAAAAATATTAACACTTTGTCAGTGCTGGCAAATAACTTTGTAGTCACAAATTATCATTATGATTACTTATTTCAGGTAATGACCAAGTGTCCTAGGTGATCTCCAAACAGAAGAAGGAAGCAAGGTCCCAGTCCTGGTGAGGTTAAAATCTAAAGGGGATGGAAAATATATTTTAAGGATATGACCGTTGAGTGGATGGATAATTAAAGAAATATGTATGGAAATAGCTTAGATAGGTAAGCAGGTAGGTAGGGCTATATGTATGAAGATGGATAGATACATTATATAGATTATCTTGAGTAGACAGATGGAAAGATTACTTGGTGAGTTTGATTCAGCCTTGGGATATGCCAGAATCCACAGCCTATACCTCCAACAGAACCCTGTCCACACTTGAAAACCCTTCTCTCTTGAGGAAAACCTTGGAGCAGATGCCCCTTGTTTGTGCCAGTGGGATATGGAGTCTTTTTTCCTTTGTTCACCAGTTCAAATACATTCTAGGTTGGTGGTTTTTCCTGTTCATTGGTGGTTCAGTGGTCTGTGCGGAATGAATTGTGGGGATCTATGTTAGTTCCTAGGTAGGAACCTACCTACTACCTAAAAATAATCCCCATAACTGACAGCCTTATTGGGAATCTCTGCAAAGAGGACAAGAACTAAACAGGCTATGGAGACTTTGCAATAGCATGCTCACGAGCTTTTCAGTATTTGCCTGGCTTCGCTAGGATGGGAGGTCAGTTTATTTGCTTAGCATTAGTCCACCCATTTCTAGACAGGAATGACCCAGTAATGTTATTTGCCAGCACTGTGCTTATTATCATGAACAGTCTGAACTAGCGAACCGGAGCGGCTAACGGGAGTTTTGCAAAGGACTTCTACAGGTGAAGAAGGAGCAATTACGTGACCCTTGGGGTAAGTTTGTTGTCTGTTGTGTGTGTGTTTGTGACTGGTTTGGAGAAAGTAAATAAGGAAGTGTCATTTACTTCTTCTCATAACACAAGAACTAAGGGTCACCAAATGAAATTAATAGACAGCAGGTTTAAAACAAATAAAAGGAAGTATTTCTTCACACAACGCACAGTCAACCTGTGGAACTCATTGCCAGGGAATGTTGTGAAGGCCAAGACTATAACAGGGCTCAAAAAAGAACTAGATAAATTAATGGAGGATAGGTCCATCAATGGCTATTAGCCAGGATGGGCAGGGATGGTGTCCCTAGCCTCTATTTGCCAGAAGCTGGGAATGAGCAACAGGGGATGGATCACTTGATGATTGCCTATTCTGTTCATTCCCTCTGGGGCACCTGGCATTGGCTGCTATCAGAAGACAGGATACTGGGCTGGATGGATCTTTGGTCTGACTGAGTATGGCCGTTCTGATGTTCTTATTACCCAGTGTAGAAAATGTCCTCAGGTCAGGATCACATGGAGGAGAGGAGCAATCTGTCCAGTTTGTGGCCCAGTTCAAAACGAGACAGGCATTTTAGACAGCATGGCATGGTTGTGATTTTTAACCAAACAACAGAGACAGCAGAACAGCTACCCCCATGCATGCAAACCAGAGGGATTCAACTGAACAATTAATATTAATTAGATTCTAGTAAGAGGGCAGTAATAATAAAAAGAGATGGAATTATCCAGTAAGTATGCCAGGACATACTAATACCACTCTGTGTGAAGGAAATTTAGTATGGAAATCCATTTGTTTAACTTTGTTCTCAGTCATTATCGCTGTTCCCCTGAATCATAAAATGCTCATTATGAAATAAACCCTGACATCAGCTTTATTATTATGATCATAAATCTTAATAGCTGCTTCCTTATTTTAAAGCTATAGTTCCTGTTTCTCATTTGGAGATTCTAACTTGTCTGGGATTTAGGCATTATTCTGCTTGTATTGCCTACTGATGGATATATGTGTGTGTGGATATGCTTGTGTGTGCCATACATAGACAGAGAGAAAAAATAATGCCTAATTAAATTAATGTATATGTGTATATGCATTAAATATATGCACGCACAAATATACACACAGATAACAAAGAATCATACAGGGAGAGAGAGGCTACTAAACCACCTTACACTAGTTTTACACCAGTGTAACACTACTCAAATCAATACATTTACATTGGCATACACTGGTGTTGAGTGAGTGGTGAGTGAAGCCTAGGATCTTTAAAATGAGATTATGTCAGAAGGCAGAATGACTATTACCATTTTACCTTATTATATGGTCACAGATCCAATATTAGAACAGGGAGGGAAAACAGAGAAGGGGAAATGAAAGAATATGTGTTGCTGGTTCTTACACTATGCTGTAAAAAAGGAAAAGGCTAAAGTGATTGTAGGGAAGACTTGTCTTACACCAAATGTATGTAACTAACAAAGTCAAGAAAATGAATATTCATACATAGCCTGCTGCTTAATGAAGTGCTACAGTATGTTCTATGTGCATTAGTTCCAAGACTGAAAGTTTGAAATCCAACATATTTGTCACTTACATGGTCCCAATACTGAGGGGAAGGGAGCCTCCTGCTGGTACTAATCACATTCAGGGACAGAACAGTCTGCATTAGTGCTTTAAAATCCTCACTTTGCATGAAACACACCTGAATTACACTGTTCATTTTCTCTGTCATCATCTCAGTATGAAGCAATGCCACCACTTTTCACGTATATACATGCTCACTGAAGCACACGTGATTTGCAACAGGGTATGTCTGACACTATGCACCAAGTTTGCAAATGCAGTGCTCCTAGCAGCTAAAAGTACACGGGGGTGGATGCTTTGGGGTTAGAATTACAGCTGCAACATCATTTCTACAGACAGAGATTTGCATTGTCAGCCGTAACCTGATGAATGTAAAGTGTCTTGGATAGCACGATGAGAATCTCACCATCCTACCTGTCATTAACCACAAATAAAACTGACTGCTTCAGAGAGGCCATGTGATTGACTGCTTTATCACATTCAACTCTGGCTGTGTTCTCAACAAAGCCAAACATGATCAGACTGGGTCAAGGACTTGGATGGGAAACCTCCAATGGGGAACAAAAAATATTGTGTTGCAATAAATAGTGACAGTGATTCAGTAGGTGACATTCTTCCCTCTCAGTCAGTACTTAATCAGGCCCCCTTCATGGTGTTGGGTGCTGAGGTAAATGCAATCTTTTGGATTAAACAAAATCAATATTAGTTCGGCAACTAGGCTTTTTACACCATCTGCATTTTTAGGTGCCTAAATACCTTTGGAAATCTGAGCCTAGGTGCTTATGTCACTACTGTCATCATAAAGTGGACTAAGGTTAAGACAGCGGTCCTGACCAATAATTCCCTCCATCTTGTTGTTTTGGCATAAAAAGAAGTTAGCAAAGGGAGATTCCTGTTGGATATTAGAATAATCCTAAAGGCCATGGAGAAACTGGTGAATATGTGATTCCTAGGCTACCTAATGACAACATATTCAATCTGCTCCAAACCCCCTGATTATCAGGGCAAGTGCTGGAGTAGCTAATGTACAAGCAGGCTCAATTAACCCTAATTAGTTCAGAGTCAGGCTACAAAAGACTTAATTAGCAGTTATTAGGTACAGCTCGGAAAAGGAGCATAAATAATGTTTGGTAGCAAGCTGTGTTTAAGAATCTTGTGACTGATTGACACTAAAAAAAGTGGGGATGGGGTGGGTTGGGAAGAGAAACCAACTGAGTCAATATTCTCTCTTAGGAGCTAAATAGGAAATAATCCAGGCCTTGCATTCAAGGCTGTCAGCGGGGTTTTTGACAACTGTGTACAGATAAAATTTTTCAAAATCTGCATGTTCCAGAGGAGGTGCCTGAAAGTTTCATTTTGTGGATCTGGTACTTGATGTGTACGTTCTTTCACGCCACGCCTTGCCCTTTGGAATACCTGCCCACTGTCCATGTGTTGAAGTCTCTTCTGTCCTCTCTGTCCACCACATTTTTTCCACAAAACACCCCCTGTGCTGATCTCACCAGCAATGTCTCCATGTCCTCTTGCATTTAAACTGCTTTTGTCTCTCAGCATGGTGCCATTCTTGCAAACACTTGCAAAATTTTACTCAGGGGAGAGGCCCAATTCCATTAGCAGGAGCTGCTCTCATGTATAAAGTTATGTATAAGTGCAAATGTTTGCAGGATTGGGGCCTTAGATAGTAAATGCCACAAGGGTAAGGACTACTTCCGTTGAGATATGCTATACAGAGCAGAGTGCAGCAACATTGCTCAGTAAATAATAAAAATAGTGGACGTGATTTTTAATAATAATGTGGCACCAGAAAAAGAAAGTATGAGGCTGAGCTATTCAGCAAGCATACGACAAAGGAGATAAAAGGGCACTATGACATATTACATGGAATGAAGCACTGTGTTTGTACAACGCCTAACACAATGTGGATCTGGTCCATGACTGGTGCTCCTAGGTGCTATGATAATACAAATAATAAATGATCATAAAAATGTTATTTAATTGTGTAATAGTATAATGCCAATGTGCATTTTGCTTCACAAAACAAATGAAGTTGAATGATCGGCTAAGAGAAGCTTACAGAGCTAAAGCCTTAATATGACTTCAAAATTGGCTCCCACAGACCCTGTGCCCAGCAACCCCAATGGGATTCTGTATGGGGATTGTGCAATGCAGGATGGGTGTCTAAATGAAGAGATGATCAATATGGGGAGAAATCCACACAGACAGGGGAAATGGTAAAGCAAGGACCATATAATTATATGGCCGGTTGGGAAGTGACCACATTCATTTTGATGGTTATATATATATAAAATGCTTTTATACTGTGCTCATTGAGAATCCATATTGCTTAGATGGTTTCTGATGCTCGTTAAGGCCCTGGTTTAGAAAAGCACTTAAGCAAGTGTTTTCATCCATCCCTAATCAGATCAGCACTTAAGCACATGTTTAAATGAATATTGCCACCCCTATGCAGTGAAAAATCATGAGTCAAGCTCCCAAATTTCATGGGAGTATGGGCTAAAAAAATAAATCAATATTTTTAAAAATAATAAATATGGAGTTTTTTATTTATCTTCTGGAATTGTCATCACTGGGGATCACATTTTCAAGCTCTTCTCTGCAACCATGAAGGCTAGAAACTTACATTAAAAATATATATATATAATCTGAGATTCTCATGTAGCCACCTGAATCCAGGAGCTGGGACATTAAGAAAAGCACCCAATGTTGCTAAACTCATGAGAGTTGGCAACATTGGAATAAGGATGCTTTCCTCAGCCTGAAATCCAGTTGGCCCCAAAAAACACAAACAAAAAAAAGATTTTCTCTTTAGCATGGCCTATAATATTTGCCTCCTGCATATTCATCCTCTTGAGTTCACATTGCTTACTGTCTCATGTTGAGCTGTCTGAACATTATTTTAAGGTCTAAAAGGATTTCCATGAAAGCGAGTGATGCCATCTGCAAGACCGTGAGCAGATTTAGCTGCACTCCATTAATCTTGATGCCCTTTCTTAATCCTATTCAAGGTTTTTGTAGATCTTCTCCAGGCAGCAAAGGAAAGCTTTTAATGAGATAATTTTGCTTTTACTAGCTTTAGGTTTTAGCTTGATCTTTTCTGTTTCTTTTTTTAAAGTTCTAAATGCCGCTGTACTAACCACTAACCTGCTAGATGTGGTTAAGGGTTTCTTCTATGTAGCTATTCTTCTTCCCTTGCAGCGCCTCTGAGGTTCCATCACCTTTTCATAATCATTACAACTCATGCACAAAGGACCGCTGTTCTTAGCCATCTTCTACAGACCCACATCCAAGGTTTCATTACAGATGACCATCAGCTGAGAGATTGCTGCAGACCTCTGCTCTGTTGATGCTTGACTGTCCAGAAGTCCCTGCAGGTTTTTCCCCTACCGATAACCTCTTCTGAAGGGCAAGAATAACAGTGATGATAAACTGATGAGTCTGTGATTTGTAAAGTCTTCAGGCCTGATTCTTATTTACGTTGAGGCCCCTTTACACCACTCTGGTAGTGCAAAGGGGCCTTAAAATGAATGTAACTATGTACTGTTCATTTGTAAATATGTACTAGTCACATGCACTTGAAGGTCCCTTTTACACTTTCAAATTGGCACAAAGGGACCTTATTTTAGATAAGAACTAGGATGTTAATATTTCCCTATAAAACCCCATGCCTCCAAGCCATGATAGTCTGTATCCACAAAAACAACGAGGAGTCCGGTGGCACCTTAAAGACTAACAGATAACTTCTTGTGGAATATATAATTATTTCTGTATTAAGATCTATTATTTAACTGCAAACCTATCCATATGAAGGAGTCAGCTACAAATTTGGATTTAAACTCCAAATTTAATAAAAACGGGGGATATAATTGACCAAGGACAAGAAAAGTGTTCCATTGTTCAATACCAGCATATTTTAGAAAATGCTAGGAAGGATTGTGATAAATAGAGAAAGACCTTTAAATTCCACAGCTGGATCAGGTTTTTACAGCTCTCATCCCCACCAAGTTTTATGTAAGTAAAATTCAGGAAACAGTTGTCAATATTTTGCCATGTATCACTGGCATCCTGGTAATCCTGAACCTTAAAGCTGCTTCCTTAATCCTGCTCAATTCCACAAATCTCTCCTCCTCTGAATCCTCGGGCTTTTGGAATTAGTGGAGTCCCACTCAGTCAAGAGGAGCACAAAAATTTTAAGTCACAATATACTCTTTCATCCCACTCTGTAAACCCAGCTTTGTTGTGCTGCCTTCTACAGCCATGTTGGACATAGCATCAAGCATGTGTGTGTGCATGCCTGTGTGTCTATACTCATTCCATTTCATAAGATGTTCACCTTTCTGGATCATAAATATATAGATAGATAGATAGATTTTTTTTCTCAATACAATTTCTCGAAACCACTCTTGAGAACAAAACTGTGAGACTTTGTAGAAGCAGCTGAATTCTGTTGAAAGATAGCTTGTGGGGTTTCATTAGCTCATGCACTTGCCTTTTGCTAGAACAATAGAGGTGATATGATTTAGTTGGGGATTGGTCCTGCTTTGAGCAGGGGGTTGGACTAAATGACCTCCTGAGGTCCCTTCCAAGCCTGATATCCTATGATTCTATGATAGCTGCCTTCCAGGAACGGTAGCAGTCAGCTCTATGGAGATTCAATAAACTTAATCTGGAAGGGGCCCCAAATAGCTCAGTGAATTAACAGTGGCACATGGAGCCTGTTAGTCCTACAATAATATAAATCATAAGTAAATTGAGGGCCCTTAGAGGAGAGAAGGAAATGATCTCCCTCTCTATTTTCCTAGCTTAAGAGAGAACGGAACCAAGAGGCTCCCAGACCACGCCATTACTTGAAGATCCCTGGAGCTGGACTGTTTGAGTTTTACCAGAGTACTTCTCATTAAGATTATTTATTTGGCCTTCACTTTGGTTTGCTCCAGCTGCAGCCTGCTTGTCTACGATTGGCACTGCAATCTCCTCTTTAGACCAAGCTAAGGAAAGTCTTGCTCCTAACCCTTTGGAATGTGAGCCTTAAGAGGAAGGTCTGTATTCTCATTGACATTAAGAGGTCCCTTCATACTGCCCTGGAAGCATAAAGGAGCCTTAATGTGCGTGCAAATTATATGTACATTCACTTGAAGTTCAGTCTATAATGACAGTGTCATGGGGTTCACTCACCACTGCGGGGCTCCTCCCAGCTGCTCTGGGGATTAGCTCTGCCCAGATCTGACACCCCCTTCCTTCTCTCCTTTATAAACCCCACAGCCTCTCTCTATCTCTTCTCTGCAACTCAGGGGGCTCTCTCTCTTTGTAACTCAATTCCTGGCTTGGCCCTCCAGCCAGGTTCCTATGTGTTTTCCTCCTTCAAGAGTATTAAAGTCTCTCCATATAACCTGACTAAGGCAGTCTTCCCATTCATGCCCAGGTGATGCCACTTCCTCCATGGTTGATAGGGGAACTCAGACCTACCTTCTATTAAGGGTTCCAGCCCAGAGACTCAACACCTGCAGCCAAGAGCTACATTGTCCCCAACCTTACTGCTCTTTCCTTGGTCTGCATCCTTCTTTGCCTCTATCAAAAGCTCCTTCTCCAGCCTCCTCTGGGTATGCCTGTCCCTCAACACCCAGATCTCAGAACTTGTATTCTCCCTCTCATTTTCCCCTTTCCATTACTAAGCCTAGAGCGACAGCAGCCCGCTTTCTTATGTACTGCTTCCTGATTTTATAGCAGTTTAGCCTGCCCCTTGCCCAGCTGGGCTTCACTATCAATTAAAAGCTTATCCACATGGATTCTCCTCCAGGTGCAGCCTGTCACAGGGTTAATTGGCCCTTTCTGTCTACTCAGGCCTTGTGTGTGTGGCAGGCTTCCCATCACAGCCAGAGTGCTGTAAAGGAGCCTTAATGTCAATGAGAATAAGGCGTCTAGTACTTTGTTTCTCCATCGGTTGGTGCTCAGCATTAATTCCCTGGGCCAACCTGGTACTCTTGCACAATTACTTACCATTTCCCTATTACATACAATCTTCCCTAGGCACCTGCTGATGGATGGAAGATTGATTTGTGGAAATAGGAGCCCTGTTTTAATTTGAGCCGGTTCTCAACAATCTCTGAATTTCTGACAAGGCTGTTTAAGACTGGCATGATTGAATCATAAGACCACTTGAAAACAGCAACATATGCTTTATTCTGCATAAGTAACCCATCCTGTCATCCAAGGAAAGTTCTGTCAAGGTGTTGAGCTGATGCAAAGGATGTTGCGTATTGGCTAGGGATAGATTTGGGCTCTCAGCTAATCTAAACTGATGAATCAAAGTCCAGCAGTGAGACAGACAGTGGGTCTAATTATCTCCAAAGGGAGGTATTGTTATATGTGGACTCCAGCTGTCAAGCAGTAGTAAGCATCTCCTGGAAGGTACTTCCATTTAAGATCAGAAGAACCAGGCTGTAGCACCCTAAGATGGTATGCGATAAACGCAACATTGATTTGGTGGCTTGCTGCTTCCAAAACCCAATTATTTTTCCAAATGCAAGCCATGAATCTAAAATTTAAAAAACCAAATAACCTGAGGAAGGGAGAGTCTAAGGGCTTTTTCTAACAGTGCCTACTCAGGATCTGAGAGTTCGTGAGGGAGCATATTAAAGGGTTGATTTTCAAAGCAATACATGGGAGTTAGGCACCTAACCAGCTCTGACATTCGATGAGTTTGGGGCACCTAAAAGACCTTTGTGCCTTTGAAAATCTACCCCTATAGGAACTCCATTCTAACCGTACAAGCAGAAGACCAGCAGTCAGGACTCCTAGGTTCTGCTAATGAATTACGGTGGCAGCCTAGGTAATTCATTTCACATTCCTGAGCCTAGCTTTCCCCATCTGTAAAATGGGGATAACCCATCTGCCTCACAAGCTGCTGCAAGATTTAATTAATATTTATAAATAACTTTAAGACCATTGGAAGGTGCTAGGAAATTATTACTTAATTAATTTTCTTATCATCTGATGCTTCTACAGCTTCCAGCAGTCTTGAGATGAAGACAAGGATATTTTGAGCTCCAGTAGCCAAATACACCAGTAACTATAGACTGATGGTAGGAAGTAGGGACCGAATTAAAATATCATGAAAACCTTCCAAAGCAAAGTGAGGTGTACATAATAGGTATCCCCAGGGCTGGCTCCAGGCACCAGCTTGGCAAGCAGGTGCTTGGGGCGGCCACTCCTGACAGGGGTGGCAGGTCCAGCTATTCAGCGGCAATTCGGCGGACGGTCCCTTACTCCCGCTCGGAGCAAAGGACTTCCGCTGAATTGCCGCTGCAGATTGCAATCACGACTTTTTTTTTTTGGGCTGCTTGGGGCGGCCAAAACCCTGGAGCCGGCCCTGGGTATCCCATTGTAAAGACAAACTTATCTCTGTCAGGAATATTTCTGTGTAGATATTTAGGATAATAATAATTAATAATAAAAATATAATATTTAGCATTTCTATAAGTTTTTGTCTGAGGTCTCAACATAACTAGAGCTGATGAATCTTTTGGTTCACTGACAGTTTAAAAAATAATTTTAGGTTGGACGAGGCTACTTGGGAGAGCTACATAAACTTGATACAGATCTCTCCAACTTTACGGAAGCAGTGCACATCAATATTTTTGCTGCTATGCTTTTGCAGTATTAGTAAGCAATCTACTTAATGTTCAGTGTAACTTCAGTTATAAAATTTTAAACCAGATACAAATTTTATTCCCTTTTTTATTTCACGGACACCCATAAAAAAGAAGTCCTGTGATGTTAATGAAACCTATAACTTGAGTGAAATATGCAATGCTGACTGCTATGCACATTTAATTTTTATACTCACAATAAGAGTATATCAAAGCACCGCAAGAACACAAAAACTGCATACTGACAATAGGAAATAAATTAAAAGTTAACACTGTCCCATTATGATAGAGTAATGTGGCACAAATCATGAAGTCTGCACTACTATGCACTGACCTGACACTCCAGCAGTATTTAAGCACAAAAGTGTAAGTCAAGAAATGTCTGTTAGTTATTTGGTTCTTCTTTTATTTTTTATTAGCAGTATTACCTAATGTGGCACCTAAAGATCTCAACCAACATTAGAACTTCATTGTGGGAAAAACTGTGTGGCCATGGCCTCAGCTGGTATAAATCAGTGCAGCTCCACTGACCACTTACATGCTCACATACACATAATATGAAAATTTAACAAGAAGGCATTTGACATCATCTAGAGCTTGAAGATAAATCTCAGTATTCTTAAATTAAACTCCTCTTGGGATTGGTATTAAGGGAGAATTAGCTTTGCATTAATCAAGTCTTGGAAGATGCCCTGATAATGTCTTTGCAATCAAAATGTAATTACCAATAAGAATGTTTAAATTGCAGAATACTTTTGTTTTGTAATTGAACTGTAACACTTAAATATGCAGATGCATTGTTGAGAGTATAGGCAACAAAGCCCAAATTCATTTACTGCACCATGGGCTGTGGTTCAACACAGTACAATAACCCAGTGTAGAAATTCTTTAATAATTACATCAATTAACAACTTCTCTCTGATTTTTGTTTTCCTCCACCACTATCTGAAAGTTTATGGTTGAAGAATTTATTAGCAATTTAAACTATAGGCTCAACTTGGTGAGGCAATGGTAGTTGAGGTTTCATGGCACTGCTCAGGAGGAATTCAACATTGTGTGATATTGAGTCCTGTGAAAAAGATGATTTTAAGATGGTATAGGGAGGGTCTATAGGGGATTAAGGAAGTGAAAATCAGGACCCCTGGGTTTCGTTCCCTGCTCTGGGATAGAAGAATATCATCTGGTGAGGACAGATAGTCAGGAATCCTGGATTCTATTTCCAGTTCTGGAAAGGTTCTAGGTTCTCGTATCTACAGGGGTGGGGACTCCTGGACTCTATGCACAGCTCTGGAAGGATTGGGAGTCATAGTAGCTAGTGTGAGACTGGGCTGTGGGGGGGTCGGATTGAGGACCCCTGAGTTGTAGTCTCAACTCTATCAATGGATCACTGTGTGGCTTTGGGCCACTTTCACCCCCTGTAGGTTTAATTATTCATTCACATAGTTGGAATAACAACTTCTCCATCTCCTTGGTGCATCATGCTTAAGGCTGGGCAGAAAACAAGAATTTTGTTTCCTGCAAAATGTCAAGGTTTTTCAATTTGTTTTTGTTCCAGTGAGGGATGAAACCAAGACCTCAAAAAATTGTTCACCAATATATGCGTGAGAGAGAACATATACCACTACCAGAATAGCTTGTAGCCTGGTAAATAAGGCATGCACCTCCAATATGGTTCAAGTCCCTTCGGTAGATCAGGGACTTTATTGTGGCTTTCACGCATCCCAGATAACTGCCCTAACCCTCAGGCTATTCTCTTTCTCTTGAGAAATTCCATCCTGGATGTGGGAAACCTTCCCAACAAAAAAATAATCAAAACTAACACATTTCGGTGAAAAGTTTTCCTTTTGACAAATAGGCATTTTCCAAGAACAACAACAAAAAGTTATATTGAAACATTCCCAACCAGCTCTAGTCACGAGATTTAACGTTTTAAATGTTTTCATTGTCCTCAGCTGAAAGATGCTACACAAGTTGCAAAGTATTGTTGTTTGTTATTACATCAAGACAAATTCCTCCTTCCTGATGATTGAGACAATGCTGACTCTGAGGACATGGCAGTCCCAATTTAGCAGTTAGCCTGGGAGGGAGGGAGCTGCAAAAAAATAGCATCAAGGGAAACTTTTTGCTAACAAGGCTAAAAATGTTTAACTCAGCAGTTTTAAACAGTCAGTGCAGATGAAGAGGAGATGACTGGGAATGAGATACAGGGCACCTGAAGGCAAGTACGGGACATATAGTACGAATTATTTCTAGATATCTCAATGGGCTGGAAGCAATATACTAGGCCAACAAGCAAAGCCATATGGCAGCTTACCTAAGGCTCCCATCGCAAGAGCTGTGGAGACAGTGCATATTGCAGAGGTCACCAACAAAGTGCCCCAGGATCAGTCAGCAGCTGCAGCATAGACACAGAGTACCCTGTGCTAGTTTATGCTATAGATTGGCATTTGGTCCAGGCTTCAGAGAGTCCTCTTGTTGCCCTTGAGAAAAGCAGAAAAGGAAAAATGGGGTGGCTCGAAGGATTCAGAACAGAGACTGTACCTAGATCTGGCTCAAGTTGGCAATGTCTTGTCTTTATTGCTTCAGTTAATCTGGGGGGAGGGGGGTAGGGGAGCTGAGGAAAGGAGAGTTGCATTACAAAAATGTTTGTATGTAGGCCAAGAAAATGAAAAATGAATGCCTAAAGTTAAACCTCATCTACACACAAACTTGTAATAGTAATTAAGTTGGTTTAATTAAACCACTGTGTGGACACTTTTGAGGCTTGTCCACACACGGAGATATTCCTGAATAGCTGTTCCTGAAAATCTCCCTTATGTGGACAATCCTTTCCAAATAAGAGTGACAGGTTCCAGTTTAACTTAATCCACGTAATGGAGTTGTTCTGGAATAGCTCTTGCATTTTAAATTCACACTCTACCTTAATATGCATTAATTTTCAAGTGTTGACAGGCCTTATTTTTGTTTGAGTGGCTTATTTAGGTTTAGCTTAAGCCTGTTCCCTTAAGCTAAATCAGTGCAGGTCTGGTTTAAAAGAAAATAAGTGTCCATACAGTCTTTTGCACCGATGTAACCAAACTGGTTTAAGAACACACCTTACGTTAAACCACTGCAATTCTGCTTGTAGTGTAGTGCTTAAGCTCCTAATCCATATTTAGGCACCTAAGAAAATGACCTGATTTTCAAAAGCATCTAACAGCTCCCATGAAATTAGGAACTTAACTTTAGGCCTCCTCTTTTATAAAGCTTCGCATATTTAGGCACTTGTGTGAGTTCTAACATGCTGGAAAATTCCACGCTCTAAGTCCCATTTTGTCTGTTTCTCAGCTACTCATCAGCTGGTTGTACAGATGCTGGAATAGTTTGTTTATCATGGGGTCTGGAAGATTTATGGCTGGGTGCATGTTTAGGCAGCTTTTCCCTCTCTGCTGGCATGCATCCTGAGCTGCACAGCACGGGAACACTTAAACTCACTTAATGGAAAAATCTGTCCCAAATGCTCCCCGTGGTTTTCAGCTGGCTACTTTTCAGCTTCTGCCTTTGTTTAAGAAAGGTAATTACAAAGTTATTATTTGTAATGCGCCTTATATTTGGGGTCAGAAAGACAGCTGTTAAAGGGGAACATCATCTGTCAGGCAGGGCATCTGGTGACATTCCGAATGTAATTAATCAATTAGTGGAGTCTGCCATCCGGATGGACTGGCTGCATCTTTCTGTCCTACATACTCAGACTGGGTTGCTTGTGGTCCATGGGCTGCAGGAAAGCCTCCTGTTGGGAGCTGGTGGGAGACGCACATGGTTCATCTCAGCCTGAAATTGCTCTTTGAGGATCTTGCAGCTGCCTGTATGGAAAAGAGTGGAGAAGGGCTGGTGAGACGACCCATAAAATACCTTCAAGAATGCCAGACAAATGCACTGTCCATGCCTTTCTTAATGTACTTTACGTGTGTGTGTGTGTGTGTGTGTGTGTGTGTGTACATACCAGAAAAGGCCCCATTTTCAGCTGTCACCAAGATTTTTCCACAGTAGACTAGCCCATCTCTAGAGGAGGGGGAAAATCTATAGCTACTATAGAGTAACACTAACCCATGTGTAAAAGCTGAGGCTGAGATTTCCCAATTGGCCTAAGAGATTCGGATGCCTAATACACAGCAAATAACTCCTTTAGGTTTCAGGCTTTAGAAAATCTCAGATTAAAATTCCTACTCTCCCTTTCTTTCCTTGTACACTGTGGCCTGAGTCTCTCTGGCCCTGTAACTCATGCTGTCATTTACACCAGTACAAAGGGGATGTAAAATGCCACCCCCCCCATCAAAACGTTATTTGACACTCACTTTGCACTCAGTCTGAATGATTACATAAAGTGCAAGGCAGTGAAGAATCAGGATCTGCTTTGTTTTTATCGCTCCTCAAAGAAGATCAGTCAATGGAATTAATAATTGCCTCTGTGATAAGAAGGTATTTCATCTGGGCTTATTTCTGTTAAAGATGATATTAAAACATTGTTGAGGTCACTGATATTCATTCAACTGATAACCAAAAGTATAAAATATAACTTCATGAAACTTTCTTATTAAAGTCCTAAGTAGCCTATGGAAAAGCAGAAGTGTCTGTCTGCTGTTGAACTCTAGAAGTTCACTTCCAGGCTACTCAGGCCTGATCTATACTACATTACTAGGTTGATGCAAGGCAGTTTACATCAACCGAGCTGTGGATGCATCTACACTTGATTTTCACGCCTGCTGATGTAACTGCCCTGCTACGCTGACTGAATAACACCACCTCCCCAAGCGGCATAGAGCCACGGTCGATATAGTTAGGTCAACGCAGTATCAGTGTAGATCCTGCGTTGCTTATGTTGACTGTTACTGGTTTTCAGGAGATGTCACATAATGCCCCACGCTGACAATACAGTTGATACAAGTACTCCTGGTGAGAACATGCACCACCGACACAAGTAGGCAAGTGTGCACACACACAAGCGATTTAATAACTGTGATGTCTGTATGCCAATTTAAGTTACATCAACCTAATTTTGTCGTGTAGACATGGCCTCAGGTGTGTGGTTTCACAGGTATCTTCCCTTGTCTTTTTTTTTATATGGGTTTCAGTAAGTCATTTAAAAGACTGGAGTATTGATGCCACTGTTCTTCTGAGCCTGCTCAGCCATAGAAGAAGTCAGTCAGTAAGAGTCTGAAGTTCACTGGAGCTTTAATGAACAATTTAAAATGAACCCTAAAAAAGTCTATGGCATTCAAGAGAAGGGAAACAATGAAGAAAGAAAGTGGGGGGAAATTGTACTTTAAAAGTAAGGGAAGAAGACCCAGTTTTTTGAAAAATCTGCTTTGATGCGCATTATCTGCCAAACTGAAGGCTTTCTTTGGGAGGATGCGATTAGCAGGGCCGACTCCAGGCACCAGCCCACCAAGCATGTGCTTGGGGCAGTGCTTGGAAGGGGGCGGCGTGGTGGGGCGCTCCGGCCCGAGAGCAACTGGGCTCGCTGCCCTCCCCACGGCGCTCCGGCCGGTCGGAGAGAGCAGAGAGCCACGGCCGGCCTCGCCACCCTGCTTCCAGCACTCTGGCCGCCGGGGAGAGCGGAGCCACGGCGGGCTCGCCGCCCGGCGCTCCAGCTGGTCGGGGATTGCGGGCCAGCGGCCGGGCTCGGCGCCCTGTCTTGCCGCGCTGGGGGGCGGGTGGCTTTTTTGCCTAGGGCGGCAAAATCGCCGGCCCTGGCGATTAGTAATGGAATGCACTGGTATTCACCTCTAGGTCACTGGCTTACATAAGACCCAGGTCAGTAGTAACCAAGAAAGCTGTCTGTTGACTGTGCAGGTGTCTATGTCAAATGGTTAGAGTCTCAGCTCAAATCCCGGGGGGATGGGATTTTATGGAAACCAGGGTTAGAGCTGGAACCACTATTGGTACACTCTGCAGAGAGGCCCAGAATGGCATGGGACGTGGAACTTTTCTTTCATATGTAGAGGTCTCTCTTTTCTATACGGAGGGCAGGGTTGAAGGAGCACGTTGGCAGAGAGCTGCTGGGAGAAAGCATGTCTTGATCCTGGTCACTCTGTAGCTGCAATGGGAATGAAGATAGGAATTCAGCTTTGTTAATCTGGGACACTTCCCTAGCCTACAAAAGTGACCACAAGATTTCCAGGTTTTTTTAGTACAGAGAAAACTACCCTGTGCAGGGGCCAGCATAACATCTATGCATCACTTACATCCTATTCACCCTCTCCAGGCTGAATTCCTGTCCCCACTGAAGTCAGAAGAGGGTTTTGCCATTGACTTCTATGGGGCCAGGATTTCAGCCTTAGTGATTAAACGGAAGCTAAGTAGTGCATAGGCCTTGGCCTGGCTTCTAGCACAGTGGTGAATTTCACTTTAAAACATTGAAATATAGGCATTCGGGTTCCCAGTACTCAAATGATGATGAGTTGGGCAAAGAGCTTCCCAGAAATAAGCTGAATGCACCTGTCAGCAATTTCACAAAGCTCTTTTTCTAAACGGATCCATAATTAATAAACATGTAAGATGGTGTCATCTTTAATGATCACTGACTTCCTCAATTTTTATTTTATTTATTTGCTGAGGCCTTCTCTCTTCAGTGACTACTTCTCCCCGCTAAAGACCCCAGCTTATAAATGGGATGTGACAAGCTGAAATAGAGCCTGAAGTGATGGCTAGCATTCATGAATGCATTGTGCTGCTTAGCAGCTGCAAGCACATAAAGGAAGCTCCAGCAGAACCCTAAAATTTATCCTGCATGTGAGTGATAACTGGAATGAGGGTTATTTGTTATCTGCCTTCTGAGTGACTCCTACCTATTCTCTCATCACCTCTGCATGTCTCTGCCTATGGAGGGATGGCACTGACCCATGCAACCTTCACTACAGTAAATAAACCTAATTGCACATTCTAGAGCAGTGGTGGGCAACCTGTGGCCCATCAGGACAAGCTGCTGGCGGGCTGCCAGACCGTTTGTTTACATTTGTACAGCTGCCCGCAGCTCCCAGTGACCGCGGTTCGCTGTTCCTGGCCAATGGGTGCTGAGGGAAGCGGCGACAGTCTGTAATGTCCTGGCTTTACGTATCTAAGTCAGTGAGTAATGATACCTTATTGTGCTCAGCCCACTAGTGAGATCACTAGTGTTGGGTATTAAAGTCATTCTCTTTTAGCTCAGGAAGTTGAGGGCTATGTTTTTTGAAAGACCAGAGTCCTGGTCCTAGTTCCCCAGTGGTTGTGTATGCGAATGTCATTTATATACCCATATCGGTTATCTGCTGCACATGATTTCGTTACACATTGAGTCTAGAGAATTAGGCTAATGAAGAA
This sequence comes from Trachemys scripta elegans, assembly GCF_013100865.1. Classification (NCBI taxonomy): domain Eukaryota; kingdom Metazoa; phylum Chordata; order Testudines; family Emydidae; genus Trachemys; species Trachemys scripta. The sequence goes on from NC_048299.1 coordinate 154,080,951, forward strand.
ACATTAATTTGCTCAAGGAATATTCTGCAGCATTATTATTTATTATTTGGATTATGATAGAGGATAAAAGGCCCAAATGAGATTTGGAGCTCCATTATGCTAGGTCATGTACACACATACAGTAAAATACAGTCCCTGCCCCAAAGTACTTACCATCTAAATAGACAAGACAAAGGGTGGGTGGAGAAGTGGCTTGCTGAAGTCACACAGCAATTCACTGACATGTTCAGGAATAGAACCCAGGTCCCCTCAGAAACAAGACAGACAATGGAAAAGGAATTCTTATTATCCCCATTTTACAGATGAGGAACTGAGGCCATAGCAGAAACAAGTGACTTGCCCATGATCAAATAGAGAAAACAGAGATGGATGCAAATCTGTTATGTCCCAGTCAGTGCTCTAACCACAAGACCATCCTTAGACTCTGCAAATGAGTTGGTGCCTCCAAGAAGCCCTTTTGGAATAATATCTCCAAACTTTTTCTGTCAGCAATTCCTCTGTTCTTCCTAGGCACTGGGTTTTTCCAACACAGTGCTATGATTATTATTTAATGCCATTAATTCTTCTCTTAACAGTGTGTTACACTATTTGACAGCAGTATGGTAATATTGCTGTCAAAGAGAATCTATTCTCTTTTCAGAATGTTAAAAGAAAATGCCTCTCTTTGCAAAAACTACATCTATTTTTTCAGGCTCCTAAGTCTCAGAAAGGGGAGTAAGTATCTTTTATATGAAATTCTGCACCTCCCTCTAATAATTCACACTCAGATGTCTTTTTTTAAATGGACCTTTTAATTGAATGTTCTCTCTTTTTTCCACTGTGGAGTTGTGGAGGAAGGGAATATGTTTGTGTGAAAGATACCAGAATATTCATCAATTGACCATTACAGATTTTTGCCCTTTACCTCTTACAGGAGCTTTTAATCTTCAGAAATAATTGCCAGGCTTCTTCTAACATTTATCAAGAAACAGATAAACTTTAAAGTAATACAGAAACAAAGTAGACTTTGGTGCTCAAGTTAAAACAACAATAAAACCTCAATATGCACAACTAAATAAGTCTGCTTATATTAGCTATAAAGAGTCAATACACGAGCAGCATACCTGGCAAGATTGCCTCAGCAAGAAATGCTTTCAAAACAGAATCTATTACAGTACATTATAACTGCCTTGCCCAGGGAAACAAGATCCTAACTGTTGTTCTTTGAGCTTGGAAGCACCATGTCATTATGCACTGAAATGGTAGAATGTAGGCTTTAGCCTACAAATGACCTTTCAGGTGCTGGAAAGAAGAGACTCATTAAAGTAAAAGAACAGGTCTCCATTCACCAAACTCTTTTCTTTTTGCTGCATGAATGCAACAGAAACATTATATTGATTCTAGCTGGGTTTGACATGAAATTTGTGTGGGTTTTTGTCTAGATGTATTAGCACCAACTACTTCATTTTTTTTTTAATTCTGCCCACTACAGCATATGTCCATTTGTGTTCACTTGAAGAGGAAAGATTAAGGGATATTTAAAAGCTCCAATCACTAGGCTCTTAAAACTGCTGTGTACCTTCTGTTCAGGCTAAAGAAAACCGAGGGGAGATAGGTTAGCAGTCTACCAGCACATAAAGGGAGGCAATAAGAAGCAGAGGGGCTAATTATTATTACTGGCCAACTAGGGCAGAACAGAAAGTTAATGGGCTTGGAGACAATTGTACTCTGCAGAGTGACTCAGTAAAAAAAGCATTGTGGGGTTCTATATTTATCATCTTACAACGACTCCACTTAAAATTTGCTCAGCTTACAAGTAAAAAGATGGGCTCAGGTATTTTCGCCTGTATCAGTCACCCATGAAAACTCAACTTGGGATTTTAAAGTCGAGCAGTGTTCTTTCTAATCTAGATGTCACTACGAGTAATAACCATTCTCAATCTGATTCTCTTTTGTATTACTGTAGTTCTATACTGGAATTCCTCTGACTTCAATGGAGGTAAAAACCGGGGTGATGGAATACAGAATATGGTCCTTTGTATGCAGCACGTTTTGCCTTCAGTCATGCTCATGCAACTCCATTATAATCAGGCCGGTCACATAGCTTATATTGATGACAATTTTTGCCTGCAGGTAAGCACTTAAGAGCCTGCCTAACTCCAAACACAAGGCTAAGAGGTTTGCTGAACTGGGGCTTTAGTTAACAATTCCATTGAAGATACACCAACCACTAGCTTCCAGTGGAAGGATGGGTATAAGTCAGAGAGTTAAAGGTGCAACTACTCAAATTTGCACCTGCTGCAAAATACGAAGTCACACATTTGTGGGTGTAAATGAGACCTGAAAAAAATAGGCAGCTGAGCCTTAGCCCTTTGAAAAATTCCCCCTCAAATATAGATAATTTTTACCATGATGGACCCATTGGGATTATTGAATTGCTGTGGGATTATCCATCTGCATTTCTGGTAAAAATATAAGCCAAATGATGCCCCTGGTGTAGGACCTAACACTCGTTTTTTTTTCTTCTTAACATCTTTAGACTCAATAGGATCATGTCGGAACAAACTCGTCCTCCTCCCAAAGGTTAAAAAAAAATTAGCAACTCTCTTGATAACCCTGAGGGCTTGGCAAAGGCAAGGCAGGTAAGGCAATGAGATGTATGTCAAATTTCAACTTCTTTTGTCTAGCCGTTATATTCTGTCCCATATTCTACAGTCCTAATGCAGGCAAAACTCTCATTGATTCCAGAGATAGTTGTGTGCATTGTATCTGCCATAGGGTTTTCCAGTATATCACCCATTACTTTAGTATCTAAGGCCCCGGTTCATCAAGGTACTCAAGTATATGCCACATACTTAAAGTTAGGCATGTGGCTGAGTTCCCTGCTGAATCATGGTTCACGTGTATTAGGGTTACAGGAGCTATTGGCAGCTCATTCGCCATGTATTGTTGAGCCACCTGTTGGATGCTGCTCATATTTCTGGCACTGAGAGATGTGAACTCTTCATGAGAAAGGAAAACTGACTACAGCAGGTAATGAAACCCAACACCTCTCACTAAACTGCCTCATTCTAATATCTCAGCCTCTAATTAAACCTCAACTGGGTACTAATTATTTATTCAATTATCATTCGTTATTATTTCAGGGGCCATCCAGGCTTCAGGAATAGATCAAGTCGTATTTTAAGGTCTGTTCAATAATGTCTTTCGGTTTGGTTTTTTAGCAGATGCATTCTGAGAGGGGCAATCCCTTCTCTTTTTGACACCCCAAAGTTTAGCCCAGGAAAAGGATCATCTACCAAATGTCAGGTTTTTGCTTGGGGCAAAATGCAAACAAACAAACAAAAAATTTTCCCCCAGTTTACTGGGGCAAATTCATTCCTGATCACATTCTACTGATTTCAATGGAGTTAAACCAGGATGAATTTGGCCTATTGTTTTAAAAAATCCCCCCTTCTATATGTTTTCTGTTCTTATATTTTATTCTTCCTCCATCCCCCAAAACTTTTTGAATCTCACTTGTCTTCCCAGTCTCCAAATTAATTTCCATTCTAGGTTTCTCGCAAAGAATCTCCGAAGCCCCTGCTTTGCTGAAATCTTCCACCAATCCTTTCAAACACTGAAGCCTCAACTGCATCCAGATGTTTACTGATACCGTCAAAGTCTCTAACAAATAAGACTGGCACTGTGATGTGTCTGCACTGTGCTAAGACTCTGGGCAACTCAATGATTGTGTGTGTGTGTGTGTGTGTGTGTACATTCTGACTAGGTTCAATTCACCAAGTTTAGATTTCCAGCTTTGCATTACTTTTGCTTCTCTCCCATACATTGAGCCTGATTCTCCCCTGTATTGCTCTTTGTGTAGCCACCTACACCTTGGCCAAGTGGATGCAACATGCTGCCAAATTAGAAGTCTCCTTTCACTCAGCTTTTTGCTTGTTTTGCACAGGTGCAAGGCAAAGGAGAACCAGGCCTGGTGTCTTGCTCCCAGCTTCTCCTGCTTCTCCATTGCCAGCCTCCTCTCTTTCCCCTCCCATCCTCTTGCAGTTGTTGATGTGAGAGCTTCTACCTGAGTAGCTCCTTCTGTCATGAACAATCCTTCTTGTATATCACTGATTCCACCTGACTGAACTTCTCATCTGAAAACATTCCTTTCCTCCCTTGCTAGTGTTTCTTAAACAATATAAAGGATGAATTTGTGGTTACAGCACTGGGCAGGGACTCATGAGATCTGGGTTCAATTCCTGGCTTTGCCACAGACTCCCTGTGTGACCTTAGGAAGTCACCGTGACCCAGATAAGCTAGCCCCAGTGAAAATGTCTCTGGTGAGGAGTTGGAGACAGAGTTGGATGGCAGGAGAATGAGTAATCCATCTGGTGGAATACAACCTGTCTGAGATCACTAATGCATAGTAACAACCAGGACATGACCTAGCAACCAAGCTGTCCACTCTTCTCTTCAGGTGCCTATAATGAACCCTGGTACCTGAGTGACTAGATCTCTTAAAGGGTTACCGCTTTCCAAATATTTCTTTTCCCTTCCATTTGAATACATGCCCATTAGGTTTTTTTTTTCTCCATTCACCCCCACCCTTATGCTACATATTGTCTTTCATTTTCCCAACTGGAATTTCATTTTCTTTCTTGTTCACGTAAATGTGATGAATTTCTATGTAACAAAGATCCCGGTTTCATGCAAATGACCCTATGCAAGAGGGAAGAAAAATCTATGTGAGACAAACTCCAACTTGAAAGGTGATATGCAGCTACTGGAAATTCCAAATGCCTTAATTTCTCACTGAGGTCAATGGGAGGGGAGGGATACTCAGAACCTCTATGGGGTGTTTTAGCACCCTACAGTATCATACATACGTCCTGATCTCCTGTTGAAATCAATGAGAGTCTTGACTTCAGTGGGAGATGGATCAAGTGCTACTCTGTGAGTCCAATCATTTCTAAAGGGAGTAGGCAAGTGTAAATTGATGTCCCTCCATTGACTTCAATAGGGTCATGTTGATTTACACCAGGTGGGGATCTGGCCCAATGTTGTTCAAAGTTTTCTATCGAAGGCCATTCAGCAGCTCTTTAAGGATGTATTGACTGAGACTAGCCTTGGTCTCAAATTTGATAGATCCAGATGAACTAATGACTGTATGATTAAATTTTAAAGGGGGAAAAAAAAAAGAAGAGAAACAAAAACAGAATTTAAAAGGGCAGTTTAAATAAAAATGTATGAAATTCAGTGCTAATGTCAATATAAATGCAAAACAAAAAACCCAGCTGGACTGAAATATCTGAGAAAGAATCCGTTATTTCTTTTAAAGTCTTCAGAATGGCATTAATCCAGTTGCTCGTAACAGACGGGTTTTTTCCAGTCATTGTTCATTTTAAATGGTTTTAACAGCCCTGGAAGTATTCATGAATTCAGGTTTCCTCACTCCCCTAATCATTTAATTAACCTCTTCACCCAAGGCATAAATCAATACTAATACTCCAAACGCTTACCATACTGATAGTGATTTTCATGTGGAGGCTGACTGCTGAAAATTAGGCATTAGGATGCCTGCAGGAAAGCGGCAAACTAGTTGTGTGGCGTGAAGCACAGCTAACTCGTAAACTGCAATAATGAACGGCCTTGGATAGGATGGGAAATCCATTCATTAGGGTTCCAGGAAAACATGAGCGCAGGACGAGGCCACAAAATGATGCGGCATCAGAGAGAATAATCATTTGAGTGGGAGCCACTATGTGGGATATGAGTTCCTGTGGCCCTAAGGATCCGGGGAGGTGGAGCATTGCAGCTGTCACAGAGGTTTGCTCACAAAAGGAAAAGAAGTTAGAACCATATCAACGTGGTTCTTTTTTTTTTTTTTTTTTTTTTTTTTTTGGTAGAACATTTATTTTTGGAAACAAACCCTTTACAGAGTTAATTCTTCTGTCCCACTAAGGCAACCAATTAATTAATTAATTATTATTATTATCATGTATTTGTACTATGATAGCTCCGAGAGGCCTAACTGTGCCATGCACTGTATATTCAGGTAATAAAAGGCAGCGGTTGCATGGAAGATTTCTAATTTAAATAGACAACACAGACTAAAAGGAGTATTATTAACCCCCCTAAAGGGATTCAGACATTGCTTCACTTAGCATTGCAATGCCTAACTGACTTAGGAACCTAAATCCACTAGGATCCTATTCGCTTTCAGAGATTCCAAGACCAGAAGGGACTAGTCTGATCATCTGGTCTGCCTCCTGTATAGCACAAGCCATAGAACTTCCCTGAAATAAGTCCTGGAGCAGATCCTTTATAAAACATCCATTCTTGATTTAAAGATTGTCCGTGATGGAGAATCCACCACAGCCCTTGGCAAATTGTTTTAATGGTTAATTAATCTCAGTGTTGCTAAAATTTAAGCCTTATTTCAGTCTGAATTTGTCTAGTTTCAACTTCCAGCCATTGTATCACGTTATACCTTTCCTGTTATACCTTTCAGCTGGATTTAGAAGTCTAAGGCTAGGTCTACACTAGGGAGGGGGGTCGACCTAAGATACATAACTTCAGTTATGCGAATAGCGTAGCTGAAGCCGGCGTATCTTAGGTCGATTTACCTGGCCGTGAGGAGGGCGGCGAGTCGACCACTGCCGCTCCCCCGTCAACTCCGCTTCTGCCTCTCGCTGCGGTGGGGTACCGGAGTTGACGGCAGAGCAATCGGGGATCGATTTTATCGCGTCTGTGACGGGTTGGATCACAGAAACCCCCTTGGGAGCTGTCACCCGATGTGCAAAGACTACCCCTGCTTCTGCTTTCCCTGCCAGCTCAGGACTCCAGCACCCTGTCTTGCTGAGCCAGACACTCCCGTCCGGCTCCAGACACAGATCCAGGGTCTGAATCTCCTGTCCCAAAGCTGCAAGTTTACCTGAAAACAGCTCACAGTAGTGTGCTTGTCTTTAGCACTCAGATGCCCAACTCCCAATGGGGTCTAAACCCAGATAAATCCGTTTTACCCTGCATAAAGTTTATGCAGGGCAAACTCATAAATTGTTGCCCTCTATAACACTGATAGAGAGATATGCACAGTTGTTTGCTCCCCCAGGTATTAATACATACTCTGAGTGAATTACTAAATAGAAAGTGATTTTATTAAATACAGACAGTAGGATTTAAGTGGTTCAAAGTAGTAACAGACAGAACAAAGTAAGTCACCAAGCAAAATAAAATAAAATGCGCAAATCTATGCCTAATCAAACTAAATACAGATAATCTCACCCTCAGAGGTGCTTCAGTAAGTTTTTCTCAGACTGGACACCTTCCAGGCCTGGGCACAATTCTTTCCTCTGGTACAGCTCTTGTTGCAGCTCAGGTGGTAGCTAGGGGATTCTTCATGATGGCTCCTCTCCCTCTCTGTTCTCTTCCACCCCTTTATATATCTTTTGCATAAGGCGGGAACTCTTTGTCTCTCTGGGTTTCCACCCCTCCTCACTGGAAAAGCACCAGGTTAAAGATGGATTCCAGTTCAGGTGACATGATCACATGTCACTGCAAGACTTCATTACTCACTTGCCAGCACACACGTATACAGGAAGACTCACAGGTAAATACAGCCATCTGCAGACAATGGGAGTCATCAAGATTCCAAACCATCATTAATGGTCCACACTTTACACAATTACAATAGGCCCTCAGAGTTACATTTTATATTTTTAGTTTTAGATACAAGAGTGGTACATTCATACAAATCAGATGATCATACTCAGTAGCTTATAAGCTTTGTAAATGATACCTTACAAGAGACCTTTTGCATGAAGCATATCCCAGTTACGTTACATTCACTTATTACCGTATTTTCTCTAAAACTATCTCAATTACATTATATTGACTTATTATTAAGTTTTTATAAAACCATATAGACTGCACGATGTCACAGCGTCTACACTAGACACGATAAATCGATCCCCGATAGATCAATCACTACCCGCTGATCCGGCTGGTAGGGTAGACATACGCTAAGTGTCTAAGTGACTTTTGAAAATAACTTAGGTGTTGCAATGCTGAGTGCAGCAACACCTAAATCTCTTGATATACCTTTGATGCTGGCTTTCTGGTGACTAGGGGTGGGGGGGCGGGGAGGGGAGGAGGCACACCACATTGCTTCTTCTTTCTCCCACCATATTCTGGATGTTTATTTACCGATTGTTTTAAAAGCTCAGCCTATGAATGGGGAATGTCAGTGACTGATTAACTACCACAAAATGTAAATGAGGAATTAGATAGGATCAAAGGCAGCTTGGTTTGTGTGTGGAAAAACACTACTCTCTCCTCTCTGAAAGCCATTTCCCCCACCACCACATCCACCTGTGTCAGACCCCGGAAAGGAATTCCTCCTTGCCTGGGTCTCTTTATTTTGCTTAGTACAAAGCTGATGTCCCTTCTCTCCTTGTCCCTGAAGCTCAGCTGGTGTTAAGTTGGCCAATGGCACTATGCTGATTACACTCACTGAAGAACTGGACCATAGAGTTCAAGGGAGTTACACTGATATAAATTGGGGGTAACAGCAAAAAGAATATAAGAGAGCCCCTGTGGAGCATATAATTTAATTTATCAAAACAAAGAGTGGGAGGAGAAACAGAGAGGGGAAAGTAACAATGCCACACATCAAGTAAATGTTAGAATCGGAATACAAAGCCAGCAACTTTTCTCTTAGGCTACACTGCTTCTTACAGAAAGGAGATATTTGCATAACCCACCAATCTCATCTTCACTTCAGCCATCTCCATTTCCCCAATTTAAAAGCATTCTAGTTCCCCGCAGCCAAACATCATGAAAGGAAAATGTACTAACTCAACTGACTGAGAGCCAAGGGGCAGCTCATGGGAAACCTTCCTGTTTGCAGCAGGGAGGATGTTTCCTTTCATTTAAAGTTAGATTTGAAATCAAAATGCCATTATAAACATGTGTGTTACAGAGAGGTAGAGGAACCAAATATAGGCCTTGAATGAATGCATACGGAAACAGGAGGATAACTTTGAAACGTGGCATTTTAAAAAAAAGCAAAAAGTACCAGAATATCAAATTGGATATTTTACCTTGAATCAACATTTAAAAAAATATATGTAAAGAAATATTACAAAGTACTTTATCATATGTTTGCAAAAATTTAAACTGCCGTTAGCATTTTTTCTTGTTTTTTTTCTCCCCAGGGTTGTGTGTTTTTTTTTTTTTTTTTTAAGATCATTTGCTTCAGCTGCAATCCATATTATTTGCCTTAGGGATGAAATTAAACTTAAATTATATTCTTTTCCTGCTCGGTGCTACTTTCTTGGAGGTGATATTAAACATCATAGTTCCAAAGGGACCGAAGTTAGTCCTGACGCTTGCAAGTATAAGTGAGACCAAGATCAGGCCCATAATATTACAACAAACTTTAACTTATTCTTTGATGCTCGGAGTGTTATGTTAAAGTCACTTTGTTCAGAGAATGAGGGGAGACTCTGCATGTGTGTGTTAATAATACCAAAATATAGAGCATGTTGTCTGGCACTATTCCTCCTATAACTGGAGTAACCACTGTAATTTTATGCCACCACAGTGCGTGGATCTACATTTCTCCACCCTAATTACACATTTGCAGCTTGTGTAATGTTGTGTAAGTATGGTATGATAGCAGCCCTCTTTAGCTCCTTATTTTTTTCTAAAATACTTTTAACAATCCCCTGATATTTAATTACATACTAGCCATTTTTCCTTAAACATATATAATGCCATATTTTTATTTAATTCAAAATGCAACCTCAGTAGCATGGCTGAAATTTCTAACATATTCCCTGTTAGAGATGGCTGAAGTATAGTGTAGCTCTTTTTATCCTGAAAATAAACATGAACTGATTGTTTGCAAAAAATAATCAAATGATCGAGAATACATAAATTAGCAAAAAACAATTTTTTGCCAATGGTTTGTTCCCACGCTGCTTTAGCCTGTGAGTATTCACTGTTTGTTGCTTGAACTGTCAGTTTGGCTACCCAAGTCACATGGTATTGGTTCTTTTTTTCTGCGTGGGTGGACCGAGGTTTTAAATCAGGAGTCTCTTTTTCTGTACATAAGATATGTTGAATATTTGTAATTTTTTGACAGATCTGTTATGTGAATAATAAAAAGAGCTTTGCAAAATGGTCACAGAGCACTTCTGGTGTGTATACTCTTGCAAATATTTATCTGCATTAGCATTCCTGGTGGGGTTTTTTGCTCACTAAGATGTCTGAGTAAGTGAATAAAAGGGGTTGCCTATACAAGGGAAGTGAATCGGTGAGCTTTATTCACATGAATATCCATACTGTATTTGCTCAGCTCTAATCTCCGTTGTCTAAGGCCCTGATCCTGCAAACACTTATGCATGGGTTTAACTTTACATTGATTTTCCTTTACTCGAGGGAGTAAAGTTAAAAGTGTGCGAAGGTGGCTGTAGGAATGGAGTCCATATTTCCCAGGAAAAGCTATCATCACCAATGTGACTCCACGCAGACCCTGAGGTAGTTAATTCTGACCCATTCAATCACTAAGACACAGAAGGTTGAGATGGGGTAGACAGTTCATTTCCCTGGCAGTGTAGAAGACCCTGGCTAGTGTCCGAACCCACATCTCCAAGGGAGAGTCTACAATTTTAATACATTAGCTTTTCTGCCAGGACTGTCAGCACAGATACCAAACATGCCAACTGTGATGGTGTTTTTTGGGATGTACAGTGATTTCTAGTCTTCCCATGTTGGCCAAGTAATTTTAATTGTCAGGATGTTCTTATCCCTTCCTCTAACTAAACATCTCATAATTTTGGAACTTGTATCCTTTCCCCATATAAATGTCCCCTGTTTCCTAGACCTGTTTTACACCAGTATAAATCTGGTGGATTTAGTCCTGAATTATACCAATGATAAGCAGGGGTGAATCATGCCCCTGTTTCAAAGGCCTGATGTAAACACACACCATGCACCAGTTTTACTAATGGTGTGATTTTAAACAGATTTAGTTAAACCAGTGCAGAATGTTGAGTGGACATTCTTATTTCAATTTAAACTGGGCTTATTTTGGCTTACTTTACTTCAGTTAGGAATTGGTTAAACTAAACTGAAATAAGCCACCCAAAAAGAAAGAGAGGGGTGTTTGTACCAGTTTTACTAAAGTAGTTTCAAGAGAGAACTAAGTGAAAGTGATACAACAGGTGTAGACAAGGCCTGTGTGCTGACAGCCCTTACATTGAACGAGTGGGGTCGTGATTATTTCAAATTAAGTAAAAGTGACTCATTTACATATTTTTAATACAACATCCTAATATTCCTCTTTTTTTCCTGTCAAGCTGGTGAGATCTCTGCACTGATCGGAGCTGCTAGTTCTTTTTAATCTTTTCAAGCAAACAAAATTGTTTATCTTAGCCGAGCTAAGTCAGTTCAAACTTATGCAAAAGCTGTTCTAAAAATGCCTCTCCTTCTACATTCAGCCCAGATTCCTCCATGGGGAGCTGCCTGAATCTGTCTCCCAGCAGATCCACAAATGTCACCAAAACCCACTGAGTACTGACATTTCCAGCACTTAGCTAAGCTTCACAACAAGCAGCTCTCAAGATAGTTGGGCTTGTTGATTTTGGGGAGGATAAATTTTAAACTGCAGTAGGAAAATCACATGACATTTCCTTCTTTTTTGGAAGGGGGTGGTGGTGGGGAGTTAAACATGTTTGTAAAGAACATGTCCCAAATATTTCTAGGGACCTAAATAATCTTTGTAAATGCTTCTTGTGTACAAAGGAAGAATTTGTCAGAGCAGAACAGAACACTGGTGCATGTGTTATGTATTATTTATTATTTCTACTACAGTAGCCCTTAAGAGGACATGGTCACATTGTGATAGCCACTGTACAAAACATAACAACGCGATGTTCCTTGCCTTGAAGAGTTTACCATTTAAACTGAAGACAAGAGACAACAGGTGGAGATTACAGAAAGAAGTGTGGGGATAGGGGTACAAGACTGGCTTCAGATGAATGTTAAAATGTCCCATAAGGAGAGGGAATGTGGTCTAGTTGATAAGACAGAAGACTGGGAGACCAGACTTCTATTTCTGGCTCTGTTGCTGACCGGTTGTGTGACCTTGTACAAGTCACTTCACTTCTCTGTGCTTCAATCATAAATCAGATTTCAGAATGCCAGCTGCTAATTTGTTATGAATCGATAGCCAGATTGAACTCACAACAGAAGAGGCCACAAATTGCCTACAGAGGCAACAACTGATCATATGTTTTTAACTTTCCTTTTCTGTACATTTTGCTTATTAACAGCAGGGGAAAAAATCCATCATTTTCTGGGTGGAAGAGAGGCATGGAGCCCATCTGTGTAAGAATTTATTGCAAGCCTGATAATGACAGCATCATATGGATGAGTTCACGGTTTGGAATGGAGGGCAGTCTGGAAACCATGGAAAGCATAAATAAGATTTTGAGAGAAAACAACACCCCTAAATAAGGATTTAACAAAAATCAAGCTAGAACAATACTGAGATATCAGGTTACCCTGGTGTGTGTAAGTTCAAAGAATAAAGCAAAGAAAGAGTTCATATACAGGTGTTTGAGAGGTAGGGAGCACTGATTAAATGTATCTATGTTTAAATGCCACCCATCATCATCATAAATTAACATGTAGATGTTTTCTCTTGAGGCAGGGCTACAACTAGAAATCAATAAATTGATGTCAGAGGTGAATGTAGCTCAACATGTCCAATGGAAATCATCACTTGTGTTATTGAGACCCTATAAAAATCCCTCCTGCATCAGGGCATAAACGGATCTATGATTAATGGGAGTTAGGAGAAAATCTTCCTTTGGGGCCGGTCATCCCCTAACTGTGTACTATGGATTTCTTGTATCTTCCCCTGAAGCACCTAGCCCTGGCCACTGTTGGAGAAGGGCTGATGGACAAGAAAGACTTCTGGGCTGATCCAGTATGGCAATTCCTATGTTCCTCTGTCTTTGCTGTTGTTCTGCTACCTGATGCCAATCTCTTGTTTTGCCAAGGATAAGACTGAAAAGAAACAGGCTTCTGTAGGAAGCAGCGGAGTAATAAGGGCTCTTTTAATGCACTCACTACGTTAAGAGGAACATGAAGAATGGAAATGAAAACTGAGATTGGCCAATTTAGGGAACTTTAATTACCTAGCAATACCTGGGATATTTATTTATCTGAGTGACTATTATAAAATTCCTGTCACCTTAGCAACTAGGCACTTATTTACAAATTTTGAAGAACAAAGTGGCATAAAGCTACCCACACAGTATGTAGCATTCATGGAAACAACTTCTGCTGCCATCAGAAATGTAACCCCAAAACAACTGGTACAGGCATGTGGCACAAGAGAATAAAAATACCTGGAATAAAAGTTCTCTTTGCCTTTGCTTTCACTGAATTTACTGATTATTGTTACAATAATGACCTTGATTTAAGGCATTTCCGAGAAGTTGACAGCCAACTGGGGTTAACTGGGGATCAACTCTCGCAGGCGATCATTAATCCCCAGTTAATGCCATGGGCCCAGACTATGATTGCCTTAAGTGAAATTGAAGTTCATTAGCAATGATTACCCTCAGAGGGGTGAAATGAGTCAGTTTATGAGTTACCATTGGAGGAATTATCCAACACGGAGGAACCTTCACCTCATATTTAGAGCCCAGGCCTAGGATTCAGGAGAACTTGAATTAGATTCACTCTGTGACCTTGGGCAAGTCACTAAGGACAACATTTTCACAGGATGCCACTTGAGCCCAAATCAAGACAACTTGTGCCTGATCTTCAAAGGTGCTGTGAGTGCTGAGCACTTTCTGAAAATCAGGTCCTTTCGAGATGAAGCCAGCTTTTGAAAATGTTGCCTTTAATGTCTCTGTGCCTCCATTGTAAAATGAGGAAAACAGCTACCTCACAGGATTATGATGAAGCTTGGTTTGTTAAGGATCTGATCCTCAGTTCATGGGAAGTCAGTGAGGATTGATCCCTACATGAATTTTAAAATTTGTGAATGGAAGGTGCCATGGAAGGATAAAATATATTACAGCCACAGTGAGAGATAAGTTTTATCTGACGTGCTCTAGAACCACAGGGCCTGACTCTGTTCACTAATCTATAGAGAGTCAACTCCACTGAGTCACATCAGCATAAATGCTGGTGTGAGATCAGAATCATCCTCCTACAAACAATAGCTGGAAGGGGCCTGATAGGTTATTGAATGATCTCTCCAGGCCAGGCAGGATTATATCCTCCATGATGTCTTTAAATCATTTGTCTAGTCCAGGGGTAGGCAACCTATGGCACACGTGCCAAAGGCGGCACGCAGGGCCACCAAGAGCAGGTTCGGGGCCCCAGTGAAAAAGATTTTTCGGGCCCTCCCATCATGAGACCGCACTGTCATACTGTCAAATTGCAGAAGCAAATGTTCGTATAGAGTCAGAAATACTCGGAAAACAGTCGACAAATAATGATACTACCAAGAAAGACAAAAACATAATGAAACATAGTCGGGCCCCGGGCCCCCTTCCGGACCTCCAGGCCCCAGTAATTTGTACCAGCTCCCCCCCCATCGGCCCTGGCGGCACGCAAGCTGATTTTCAGTGGCACTCACGCTGCCCGGGTCCTGGCCACCGGTCCGGGGGGGCTCTGCATTTTAATTTAATTTTAAATGAAGCTTCTTAAACATTTTTAAAACCTTGTTTACTTTACATACAACAATAGTTTAGTTATATATTATAGACTTATAGAAAGAGACCTTCTAAAAACGTTAAAATGTATTCCTGGCATGCAAAACCTTAAATTAGAATGAATAAATGAAGACTCGGCACACCGCTTCTGCAAGGTTTCCGACCCCGGTCTAGTCTTACAAGGTAGCTCCAAAGTTGCCTTGTAACATTTATTACTCAGTGGGTATCAAAATGTTGTCTCAAGCATCCTGTTGCCCTCATACGCTCCCTCATTGCTTCAGAGAACCTGATGCATCATTAGCAAACTGCTTTACAATGCGAAGCAGCAGCAGCAGGCACTATGTCTTCCTTTATGACCCTTCTTCTACAATCAGATGGAACACAGGTGGACCCCTGAGCCCATACAATACCCCATGTCTGACAGAGCCCCATGTTTGTATGGCACCAGCACGGTGGTGGTGCTCAGTAAATAATAATATACAAAAATATCCAAAACAACTAAGCAACCTCCTACACACCCAAAAAGTTACAGTAGAGATTTGATCTCATGCATTCACTAAATCTCAGGTACAGAGATTGTTAGTTTTAAAATTGGCAGTTCTCGACAAGTAGATTTTTGAGGCATCTTTTCAGAAATAAGCTTTGCAGATATGCTACAGATAAGCTTCAACACATGCAATTGAGAACTGGTCAAAAATTTTCCCTCAATAATTTTTTTTTTAGCAAAAAATAGTTTTTTTTGACAAAATGGGAATTTTTGTGAAAAATGTCCATTTTCATAGGGAATAAGAACCACCAATTTTTTTCCTGACCAGCTCTACAAGTTGTAGCCATAAGAAATAAAAATGTGGACTGGCAACCAAATTGAAACCACCAATGTGTTGGGAGTATTTGGCTTTGGCTTTTTAAAATAATCTGTATAGTTATTTATATGGCTACGGTTATCGCATTGACTGAACCCATCAAAATCATTAATGAATGAGTGTATCCTGTAAGGAAGAAATAATTCTCTCCATTTTACAGATGGGAAGCATCCACAGATAAAGTGACTTGCCTAAGGTCACACAGAAAGTTTATGGCAGAGCTGGGAAATGAAGTCAGATACTCTCCTATCCCACTGCACTACCTTAACCACAAAATCATCCTTTCCTCATGAGCAGAAAGACCTTCCCAGCATTTGGGGGTTTTCAGACATGGGGTTTGGCTTGAGGCCGATTTCTGCTATAAACCTCACATTTTCACTTTGTGCCATTCCGTACACAGGAAGCTCATTGAAGCATATTATGCACCATGAAGTTTCACCCAGTGTTGTATAAGATAATTTCTTGCAGTTAATAATAGCGTCATCTGGCATCTCTTCAAGAAATGCAGAAAATTGGTGAGCTTGAAGGGACACCTGCTGGTGAATGGTGACATTACAAACAAGCTAATCCAGCCTTATGTTATGGAGCATATTATCCAAGTATTGACGTGTGTGTATGTGGTGGTGGGAACTCAAACAATATTACAGTCTCTGTGTATTCACTGATCAATAGACTGGCTGGAGGAGAGGGACTTCCATCAAGGAAATGCAATAGGCAATTTATTTCATCCAGAATTCAGCCAATAATTGCATTTGGGTGACCCAATTCAGCTGGGTCTCTGGGAAATCTCGCAATTTGGACGAGTCAAATTCTGCATCTGCAAAACAGCATGGTACTGTTCAGTCAACACCAGAGTGCTGCCGATCCTGTAAGGTCCAGCCAGCCACCCTGTCCAATCACTAGAAAGGAGAAGATTAGAAAGCCCTACAAAAAATGACTAAGGTAAGTGTGAGAGTGCAAGAAATAGGGAAGGTGGAAGCATAGTTCTAGTTGGGACAACAAGGACCGGAGAGGAGGGCAGTTTGGGGGAGCCAATATGATATCTGAATCCCATACACACTTGGTCCAGGGATCACTGGGAATCAGGAGAGCTCAGCCTGTTCTTGCTACGGAGATCAGGCTATAGGAGATTGGACCAGGACTTGGCACGAGAGAAGGCACGGTGCATATTTTCAGATTCATGGTTTGTATAGAGGGTACAAAAGCTCTTGATGAACAGGTCACTGAAACAGCATTACCACCTCAGTCCAGCAGTCTATTCAGTTCACTCACTCATGGTACTGCCCACCCCTTTCCTTAAACCAGGGTAATCTCTGTAGGGCAAGCTGCTCTCTTTGCTTCCCTCTGTAAAAATCTGAGCACTTTATTGCAACATGATGCTGTTTTGCCTCATTAAAACGTTGCAACACTAGAGGGGATTATATTCCCTTCCCCAATTAAATTGGACATTCTTTGTAATAACATCCCATAGTACCAGTCTAGCCACATGCCTTCCTCTCCACGTGATATGGACACTGGATCCAACTCTCATCTGCCCTGCACTGTGTGTTATCATTTATGCTGGTGCCTGCTGAGAGCAAAGTAGGCATCAAACAGTAGCAGTTTAGACTATAAACTGTGAGCCAGGTGGCCTAGTGGATTGAACACTCAGCTGCAAAAAGGCTCCAGTCCTGCAAACACGTACACATCTGCGTGACTTTACTATCGTGAGCAGTCGCATTGAAATCAAGGGAACTACAAGTGGTATTAAAGGTAAGCCCACACACAAGTGTTTGCAGGATTGGGGCCTTAGTGTTAAATAAAAATACTACCCACAGGCATAACGGATTATACAATATGTAGGGGGCAGAGAAGCAGCCCCACACCCCCTAGTCCCTCTTCCACAGCATGAATTGCTATAATACTCTCCAGAATATTAGAATAGCTATTAGTGATATCAACTGCCTTATAGCAATCTGCTCTACAAACAAGAACAGAGGAAGGTTTTTCTTCCTCCATCTTGAATTGCCTTCTATTTCCAACAAAGACTACAGTCAAAGCGACTGAGACTTAGGCTATATATGCACTGGCACTTTCGTCACTCAGGGGTGTGAAAAAACACCCCCCATTGACAAAAGTTTTAGCGACGAAAAGCAGTGAGGACAGCGCTTTATCGGCGGGAGCCGCACTCCCAGCAACAAAGCTACTGCCCTCCTTGGAGGTTGTTTTACACGTCACCAGGAGAGCTCTCTCCTGGCAGCAAAGAGCAGCCACAGAGTGCACCTTACAAGGGCTGCGGTGGCACAGTAAGGTGCACAGCATAGACATAGCCTAAAGTTTGTCCTATCTGAAGTAGCGGCATGAATGCGCATGCTCAGGGCCGGCTCCAGGCACCAGCTTGTCAAGCAGGTGCTTGGGGCGGCCACTCTGGAGAGGGGCGGCACGTCCAGGTATTCGGCGGACGGTCCCTCACTCCGCCTCGGAGAGAAGGACCTCCCGCCAAATTGCCGCCGCAGATCGCGATCGCTTTTTTTTTTTTTTTTTTTTGGCTGCTTGGGGCGGCCAAAACCCTGGAGCCGGCCCTGCGCATGCTACTTCCTCCTCCATGCCAAAACCACATCCCCTAGTGTTTCTTATTTATAGACACCCACCTCCCCATTAACTCCTAGTTAAAGATTACACCTGCGACCACTTTACAGCAGAACTGTTCACTGCAGCCATTAACTGTATTTAAGCCAAATTCTACCCTCTTTCACAATGCTGTGATCCCACTGGCATTGCAGTAGTATGGCTGAACAAGGATGAGTGCCCTTTAGGTATGTCTACACAGCAATAAAACACCCTCTGCTGATCAGTAGCAGCTGACTCCAGCTTGTGGGGCTGTAAAATTGCAGTATAGATGTACAGGCTCAGGCTGGAGCCCAAGATCTGAGACCCCAAGAAGGTGTGCAGACTTCACTGTACAGCCGATGATACCTGTCTACAGTTACTGACCACCTAGAGAAAGCCCACGCCCATTCTGAACAAGCTTTGAGTCAATGTGGCTGCAATGTGTATGGGAATTCTGGTTTCTAATTTGCATGCCAGCAGGCATCTCCATCTCAGAGCTATTTCAGAGCAGTGATAGGTAGTGGCACTGGTGAGATCACCAGGCATTGTGTTATGAATAGGGCTAGAAAGCTAAGTAAGACAGGGTGGGTCAGTGATTGTAGGGGAGACATCACACAGGAACCTGGGCTATTTTTTAGAAGTGGTATTGGTGATCCAAAAGGCGGAAGCTTCCTTGCTCTGAGTATCCATCACTGCTTGCCCAAGAGGGGTGTGTGTGCTGCTGCAGGTGGATGGTAAGAAAGAGAAAACCTTGGTGTTTTCCTGTTTTCACAAGTGTCGGCTTTGTAAGGAAGACAGAAGTGCTAGGACAAAACTCCCTTATTCAGATCTGCCAGATACTGAATATCAGCTGTTGCTATTAGCCAGATAACAGATGTGAATCCAGCTAATAACAACATCACCCTAGTTTGCTTTCCCCAGCAGGTAGGGTTGCTGAGGAGGGAAGGCAGACCCAACAAACAGAGCTCTTCAGATGACAGAAATTCCATTTAACAAAGGAGGTCAAGGTTTCGAAATCTGGTTTCATTCTGAATCAGAGCAAAAATCAAAAATTTCAAAATTTCCCGCAAAGGAAAATTCTAGGGGGAAAAATGTTTTGGGTTGTTCAAAAGGTCCTTTGTTATGATTTTGACTTTGTAAAATTTTGTATTACATTATAATATATATTATAAAACAAAATAAAAATATTCAAAATGAAAAGTCGTTTCAAAATTTTTAAAAATTGCTTTGAAAATGTCAAAATGTGAAGTTTTGACATTGTTGGAACTTTTTTTCTGTTCCCCCTCCCCCCAGATGAAATGCCAGTGAAATAAACCCAGTTTGGGGAAACATTTTCATTTCAGGAGAAATGCATATTCCAGCAGAATATGGTTCCATCTAAGTTTCTCCAATTTAGCTTTATCTACAAAAGTGCAAGAACCCCATGTGATTTCTTGGTTTGAATCTCTTCTCTTCTAATGGAATATGGATTCTAATTTCCCATGCACAAGTGTTTGGGGAGCTCTAGTATGGGTGCACTAGAGGATGGGGAAAGATATGTGCAAAGGACAGCAAGGGTTCTACAGTCTGGCGAACACTACCAGTGGTAGTCCCAGAGAGGTGGTCCCAGAGAAGCCATATCTGGGTGGAATGAGGGAGAGTCATGGCCTGGATCCTGCTGCACACCACCAAAGCTGTGCTGGGGAAGCAGGATCTCACATCTGTTGTACAGGTGTTGCAAATCTCAATTCATCGCACTCCCACAGAGAGGGGAAGTGACTGGCCCAGGGTCTCACAGCAGGTCAGTGGCTGAGCTGGTGACTAGAACCCAGGTCTTTTGAGTCCCACTGTATGACCTTAGCCACTAGACCAGTGGTACTCAGCTTTTCCAGACGACTGTATCCCTTTCAGGATTTGTCTTGCGTACCCCCAAGTTTCACCTCACTTAAAAACTACTTGCTTACAAAAGTCAGACATAAAAATACAAAAGTGTCACAGCTCAGTATTACTGAAAATTTGATGACTTTCTCATTTTTACCATACAATTATAAAATAAATAATTTGGAATATAAATATTGTACTTACATTTCATTGTATAGTATATAGAGCAGTATAAACAAGTCATTGGCTGTATAAAATTTTAGTTTATACTGACTTCACTAGTACTTTCTATGTAGCCTGTTGTAAAACTAGACAAATATCTAGATGAGTTGATGTATCCTCTGGAAGACCTCTGCATACCCCAGGGGTACGCATTCCCCCGGTTAAGAACCATTGCACTAGAGGATGGGGGAAAATATGTGCAACAGGACAGCAAGCCTGGCAAGCACTACCAGCGTTGGTGGGCCCAGAGAAGCTATCTCTAGGTGGAATGAGGGAGGGTTATGGCCTGGACTTTGCTGCACACCACCAAACTGCTGGGGTAACAGAACCTCACACTAGCACTCCCACAAGGAGCTACTGCTTAGATGCTTTGCATCTTCTTTCTTCCCTAGTGCACCTCTGCCCCTCTACAGGCATAACTGAGACTGTTACCTTGTGGTTAAGGCACTGGACTGGGACTCAGGCTATCCGGGTTCAGTTCTCTTTGCTGCTGCAGATTCCATTCATAATCTTGAGCAAGTCAGGTAATATCTGTGTGTTCCAATTCCCCACCTGTGAAATGAGGATAATGATACTTCCTTTATCTATGTAGATTACAAACACTTTGGGGAAGGCGCTGTCCCTTATTATGTGTATATACAGCACCAAGGACAAGGAGAATCTGGGCGCTCCTGTAATTGTTTCTTCATCCTAATCCTAAAAAAGTCCTTTGCTTTTTGAACACTCGTTAAGTCTGCCTGGGTTGGCCTCATACCAAACCTCCTTCCCTCCCTCCCCCTTTCATCTATTTGCAAAGTCAGAATAAATCCTTCAGATGTGGTTTTTATTTTGAAAATAAGTGTCCTTCTGATCTCTTCTTACTCAGAGAGACAAACAAACAAAAATCAATGCCAGCAGCACAGTGCCCACAAACAACCCTAATGCAACAAGCCTGTGTGTGTGCATGTGATGGGGAAGGAGGAGATATTAGAGGGGGGAGGAAAGGTTTCAATTTCATGCTCCCAGGAGGTGGTTATTACAGGCAAGAGTGTGTAAAACATAGATTTTTAAACTGATGGAAAAATACTGTGCCAGTATCTCATGTATGGGCTTTGCTCTTCGAATATCCTTTAGTAGGATGCCTGCTCGCTATGTCATTCACACTGGATTACACTGTTGTTTTTTCTTCACATATTCAGTTGAGTGCATTAAAGAAAAATCCATTTCACCATCCCTGAGGTTGCAGGATTGACCCTTGCTATTGCTGAGACAGTGTGACTATATGACACTCATCAGAATCCATCACATAACAGCTGTAGACGAGGCAAGGGCCAGGGTTGCAGGTGGTCACAGCACTGTGATGGAGAAATGAGATAGGGTGGATTAGGGGATGAAGACACAGCATGTGTCTAACTGGATTTATAAACTGCCCCCATTGCCATAGTATGGAGTACCTCATAACCACTATTTAATTTATCTCCACAGCACTCATGAGAACTAGATCCATATTATTATCCCCATTTTATAGATGAGGCACTGAGGTACATTAAGATGTGGGGACAGATTTCCACATGCTTAGCACCCACACTGAGGGCCACCTATCAGAAAAGCTCAGCTCCCATTTTGACCCCTAAAAGGGCTAGATTTTCAAAGCAGCATGCACAGTTCTTTTGCAAATCTGACCCCAAGTCATTTGTCCTGTGTTGCACCTATCTGTAGCAGAGATCTGGACGGAACCCCGCTCTCCTGAGTCCTTGCCAATGCCTAAACAGCAAAACCAGCCTGCCAATACTACCAATCCTTCTTTCCCATCCCATAATGGAGACACTTGGTGGTTCATATGAGTTCTGTATAGAGGCATGGAGCTGAAAAGGCTTCTCTAGAGGATAGCAATGGCTTCTGCCTCTGATGGAGATGAGAGGGACCACAAAAGTACTGAGGTCAACTGAAAGGGCCAAGGGAAGTGGGGAGGACACAGTGCCAGATCAGAAGGGTAACAGGAGGGAGCTGGTGAGAGTAAGACAGGTACCAGCTCATTCGACCTCTGGTGAAGGGAGGGAATGTCTGTCAAGGAACAACAATGGCTACCCTCTCACAAGAAGGGAGGGACCAATAAGAAATCAGAGTTAACTAATTCCAGAGGACAAATGAAACGTGCAGGGAAAGGAATGGAAACAAAGGTGTGATTGAAGACTGCCAGTGGGGGACACTGAGCAAAGAACTGCAGACAACACCCACTGCTTCACATAAGGAAGAAAAGGTGCTGGGCTGCAAACTCTGGAGACTGAAGTTCTCTATCAACAGCAGAGGTACCTCCAGGGGAGCAGTAAAGCTACCTTCTTTTACACACTGACCCCTGACCCCCTCAGTGTATACCCACTCTGGGTATGTCTACACTACACACTAAGCCCAGATCTGAGGGACCTGGGCTGGTGGACTTGGTGTTTCCAATCCTGCACTTCAGCATCCACACTGCATTGTTAAGCTGGCTTACAGTCGCTGGACCTGGGTCTCACAGCTATGCTAACATGTCCATACTGCACTGCACAGACCTTCTGAGTCGGGTTTGTGGCTTAACCAGCATCCACACTGCACAATGACAGGGCTTGACCCGAGTCACAAGGAGACTCAGGCTTTGACACTCACCCTTAGCAGGGTCCTAATACCAGGTCCTGAGTACTTGTTGAGCCAAGTCAGACAACTACCAAACAAGGAATGGATTCCAACCTTCACCTTGAGGAGATATGACAATATTGTATAACAAAGTCTTGTTGAGGTACTATACTCATTCTTTGCTGCCCTCATTGTCTTCACTGAATGCCCGTGTTATGAAGAGAAGCAAAACAATCTTCATGTACCAAAGGTGAAATAATATTAGGGTGACCAGACAGCAAGTGCGAAAAATTGGGACAGGAGGCGGGGGTAATAGGCTTCTATATAAGAAAAAGCCTCAAATACTGGGACTGTCCCTATAAAATCAGGACATCTGGTCACCCTAAATAATATCCTTTCTACCTATGTACTTCTTGTATAAACTCTATCATGGTATCTCAGCATCTCACAGTAATTAATGGATTTTATCCTCACACTACTCGTGTGAGGTAGGAGCATTATCCTAATTTTACACATAAAGAAACTGAGGCACGAAGCAGATTAAATGACTGACTAGAGTTGGTTGGGAACGCCCTTTTTTCCTATGTGAAAAAAATTGGGCTTTTTATTATTAATCACTTGAATGCTCAAAACTTTTGGTTTTGGATGAAAGACTGAATGTTATCAAATATGATTTTTTCATGCAAAGTTTTCGTGAAAAAACTTATTTTTTTCAGTGAAAAAATGTTTTGTTTCAAACAAACAAACAAACAAACAAACAAACAAAAAAAACAATAAGCTCTATGTTGTCAGATGCTACCGGTGTGGTGCTTCTGCTTTCTCCTGTTGATATCACTCAGCTGCGTGCGTGTGTTCCCTCTGTGTGCTGCCCCAGCTCTTTGCAGATAGCTGACACAGCAAACCCGACGAGAACCCCCAATAACCACAGAGTCTAGTAAGGTACAAAGGCACCTCGGCCAGGTTTATTGCGATCTCGGACACAATTGGAGTTCCCCGCAGATTACTTAGTCTACGGGGCATACTACGAGAAAGTGCCTCTTGGCAAGGACTCGGCTCAGTGGCAGGAGTTTCCACTGCCCCCGTGGCCGGACAAAGACACCACCCCAGGGATACATTTTTATACACAGGTACAAACAAGTTACACATCACTCCTGATGTATTGAGGTGCAACCCCTCTACGTAGCAAGGTACAACCCCTCTACGTAGTAAGGTGCCGCCTCTCACCTTGTACATGTTGGTTCGATCAAAACAACTCTATTCATCATTTTACCCTTTTGTCCCTGTCATTGGGATGGGTCGGCCTGTTCCATGTTATCAGTGGAATGTTCCCATATATATGTCTTGGTACCATGTTTATACTTTAACTTTGCTGGGTGAATATATATTTATGCAACATCAGCCCTTTCCTTGCCAGCTTCTGTGAGCAGGGCCTGCCTCTGGCTCACAGCTTAACTTCTTTTATGTTAGCAAAGTCTTGACCATTACTTTAGTTTAGGCCTCAGGCCTCATACTGGGCCTCTGATACCAAGGTTTATATCTCAGGGCCTCCTCTTACTACACTCTAGATTTCCCCAATGTTACGCAAGTAATTTGTAGCTGATCTAGGAATTGTTTCCTGGTCTCCTGAGTTCTCGTCCAGTGCCCTATCCACTTCTACAACCACCTGGCTCTTGTATAGCGCTTTTCATCAGCAGATCTCAAAACACTTTACAAAGGGAGTCAGTATCATCTCCATTTCACAGAAGGGAAAACTACACCATCCTTCCTACTCCTCTTTCTGATCAAGACGAATCTAACTAGAGACAGTTCAAGTAAAACATAACAAAACACAAACAATCCCCCCTCCAACCCAAATCTCAAACCGACCATTCAAATTTTTGTAAAAAGTTGGCTTAACATGCTTTAATTATTGTGCTTCACTACCTGCCTCATCCTGGTGGCAGCTCAGGCTGGATGCATAAATCATGACATAAATGTTCTATTTGCAGCATGACAGTGAGATTCTGGCCCATCCCAAACCAGGAAAGAACTGGAAATCCTGGAAAGAAACCTGCTCCTACAAAAAATTCCAATCCAAATAACCAACCCTAAAGGTTCAAAACTAGAAAGAGGGTGTTGACCCAAAGCCCCCAGATCTGAACATCCCTAAATTTTCTGATCCAGATACAAGCTATGGCCTGAACTAACCCTGCCACGCACCATTCAAATACACTCCAAACTTTGTATCACATATCTGAACTTGGCAACTTGGCCCCCTCTCCAGCTCAGCTGAGCATGAGCTAAGATTCTGTTGGGGTTCATCCTTCATTCTAATAGAACAACAAGGCAGATCTGCAGCGTTGTTTCAATTGACAGAGATCAGAACCCAATTCATGATCAAATTAAATCAGTTTTGTACAATTTCAGTCCTGGAAATGAAAAAACATGAGGAAAAAATGCCCTTTGTTAATCATGGGGCATCCTCCTGCTTTGATTCAATCAAAACTTCTGAGATAAAAGATGATCTTTGAGAGCATATCAGAACCTCGTGAGAATTTTTTTCCCCCTTCTCTCCATCTTTAAATATTTCCTAGCAAGCCTTACAATGTTGTTGATGAGCTGATGGTTAGCGGATTGTCAAAGTTTTGATTTGAAAGATGGTAATTGCAAGCATAATGCTGCCATGAGTATAACAAAAGAAAAATAAAGTCAAAACACTTTCCGGAGGCTTTTCTTTCAAAATATAGGGTTTTTTGGGGAGGGGAGGTTACAAAGCTTTTCAAGTCCTTTTGCTTCAAGCTGATCCCTGTAATTAAAAGAACTGATAAAAAAAAAGCTGTCTTTAAATGAATCTGTGCATATTAATGTTCATTAAAATGTAATTCCCACAAAACAGGACATTTTAATCTATCCATACTTGGGAAAAAAGAGGAGAAAATTAGATCCCCCCCTCCCCCACATGTATCCTTAGGCCATATGTGTTAATTACAATTTAGTTGTATAAATGAGAAAATTATACATTTGCAAGTAGTTAACTAGTTATTAACTCAATTATTCTTCAGAGAGTTGGGGGAAATTGTACTCACAGCCATTATAGCCTATGTATTAATATTTTGCATATGCCTTTATTCTAGAGAGAAGGTAGCATCCAAGGATCTAAAATTGTTTTACAAATGTTAGTTAATTAAGCCTTATAAATTAGGTAGATTAATTTTTATCTCCATTTTGCAGATGGGGAAACTGAGGTTCAAATGTCAAGGTCACACATGACCAGATTTTCAAGTGCTCAGCACCCACCATTGGGGACAGATTTGTCCAAAGAGCTCTTCTCCCATTTACAGACCAAAATAAGGCCTAGATGGACTCACTGTGCTCAGTACACAACATTGCCCATTGCGAAGTTCATGGCCAGATTTTCCAAACAGCTCGGCACTCAACATGCTGAGAAAATCTAGCCCCAGTTATGCATACTGAGCACTTCTGAAAATCTGGACCAAAGTGCATTGGGGAAGAGCTGAAAACAGGACCCGGGACCCCTAACACCTACTCCTATGTTCTAATTTTTCGGAAACACTTCCTTTCCTAGTTTCTCAAGTAAACAGCACACTGTTTTCAGTCTAGCACTGAGAACCTGTTTCAGAACAGTGACAATGTGAAAATTCAGCACCAGCTTGGGTGGGAAATCATATTAACATATCCTGCCAGCAGTTGTCTTCACCTGTCTAGCTACACTATGAAATGCTAAAGCAGGGGTAGGCAACCTATGGCACGCATGCCAAAGGCGGCACGCAAGCTGATTTTCAGTGGCACTCACACTGCCCAGGTCCTGGCCACCGGTCCGAGGGGCTCTGCATTTTAATTTAATTTTAAATGAAGCTTCTTAAACATTTTAAAAATCTTATTTACTTTACATACAACAATAGTTTAGTTATATATTATAGACTTATAGAGAGAGACCTTCTAAAAATGTTAAAATATATTCCTGGCACACAAAACCTTAAATTAGAATGAATAAATGAAGACTTGGCACAACACTTCTGAAAGGTTGCTGACCCCTGTGCTAAAGCATCCTCTCAGTGTGGGCCTTGTTACATAAAAATGTAATAAGCCAAATTAATTGTTCTTGGATGGGTGCAAGTAAAACGGGTGGGGCTATGGGAACACTGTATAGTGTCGTATTAAATTAAATGGAATATATGGGCCAAAGGGGTTAACATAACCCAGTTACTCTCCAAAATATAAATAAAGTTTGGAGTTTGGTATTTAGAGATCTCAGCCTGCTTAGTCCTATGGGGAACACACTATTAGTTTTCATTAAAATGCTATAAGAGTTTGGTATTATTATTATTATTTAGTCAGGGGCTTTTCTATGCCCTCCCATCACTATACTGCCTGGGCTCCTCACATTAATGAATTTATCCTCAAGTTATCCCTGTGTGGCAGGAAGTTTTATTAACCCTTTTTCAAGAAGGGGAAGCAAGGTACAAAGATATTATAATTTTTGGCCCAATGGGCCGACCCTAGGGAAAATGGTGCCGCGGGAGAACTTGTGTTTTGGTGCCCTTTCTTTTAGTTTGAGACCAGCAGCGTGGGGCACAGGACGTGAGGACCAGCTCCTAGCTCCAGAGCCCAGCCAGGCTGCATGGGGAGGAGTTTTGGAGCCTGGGCCATCCCCAGCTATACTCCTCTTGACCACCTAGCAAGAGGAGAGCAGGTGCCCAGCCACCGCCCATGCCCGCAGGAAGAGGGGACTCAGAGGCTGGTCCGTTTGCTCCGCAGTGGTGAACCCTACTGCTTGCGCCTCCCCTCCAGGCTGGCAGCCCAAGGCGGCATCGCCTGCCCCCCACCAGGCTGGCCAGAGCCTCTAGCCCCAGGCTTGCCCACACTCACCTCCATTCCAGCATCCCAGACCTGCCAGCTTGCGACACTCAGAATGTGCCCCCCTGACCACAGTGCCCTGGGCCATTGCCCACATCGCCCACTCGTAAAGCCGGCCCTTCCTGCCACCTTTAGTCCTGTTGAGTAGAACTTTCCTCCACAGGTGGCAAAATCGGGCTCAATATTAGTAGGGGGTGACTTTTTGTCTTGATTTTGTGTAATGATCAGGATAGGTTCATCCAGCTTTCTATCATGCTTTCTTTCCACCCTTGACCAAAAAAAAGGGATATTGTAATTTCTGTCCCTACCAAGCCATGATTTCCCTCGTACAAAACGAAGCCCCAAGCAGCAGCTATTTTGGCAGCAAGAGGAGTCCAACTTGCCTTGTAAATAAATGACAGACATCGCTAACTGGCAGGTTCCAGCTCCATGCAAAAACAATGAGAATTTGGCTGGGCTCCGTGAAGTTGAAGCAGAAAAGAAATACCAGCAATTTGAAGGACATATGCCAAAGTGCTGAGCTCCCAATGGGAGTCACTGTAGGCTCATTATTCATGTCCTGTTAGTGGGTACTGCCAAAACAACCAAACAAGATTTATTCTTCTTGGGAATGTTGGCGTTACTGGTTCTTTACCTTTTGGGAAGGCAAAACAGGGAATTGGCCCAGACCCAATCCTGTCCTCCTATCCTTTAAACAAAAAGAACAATCAGCTTCCAATGAAACACATTTCTTCATTACCTTAATCTAAAGAACACTCCAGAAATCTGTGGTAGAAAACCTTTGGTAAGTAGAGAAATTAATGTAGAATAGAGTCTATGCTAGATTTTTTTACGCCCCCCATGCTATCTTAGCACCTCACAGTCTTTACTGTTTTTATCTTCACAACAGCCTCATGAAGTAGGGATTCCCCTCATTTTACAGAAGTGGAACTGAGGCACAGAGAGACTCTAAGCGTATGTCTATACTACCTGCCGGATCCGCAGGCAGCAATCGATCCAGCAGGGGTCGATTTATCGCATCTAGTCTAGATGCGATAAATTGACCCCCATCAACTCCTGTACTCCACCGCCGCGAGAGGTGCAGGCAGAGTCGATGGGGGAGCGGCAGCAGTCAACTCACCGTAGTGAAGACACCGCGGTGAGTAGGTCTAAGTACATCGACTTCAGCTATGTTATTCACGTAACTGAAGTTGCGTAACTTAGATCGATCTCCCCCCCAGCCCCCCAGGGTAGACTAGGCCTAAGAGTGTGTCTCCATTGCACAGTAAGCCCAGGTACTGAAGACCTGGTTTGAGCCCAATCTCTCCCATAATGTCCCACACACAAATCTATCTAACTTCGGACAGCAAGCATTCAGGACTCAGATTCTAGGACCCTCCTGGGGAGTGTGTGTGTCTGTGGGGGGGGGTTCCCCAAGTCCCACTGTGACTCGGGTCCAAGCCCTATCATTTTGCTGTGTGGACACAGACCCAAGTCAGAAGGTCTGTGTAGTGCAGTATGGACTCATTAGAATGGTTGTGAGACCCAGGTCCAGCAATTGTAAACCCAGTGCGCAGTGCAATGTGGACGCTCAAGCCCGGGCTTGGAAACACCAATTCCAGAAGCGCAGGTCCCACAGACCCAGGGTTACCATGCAGTGCAGACACATCCTAAGTGACTGGCCCAAGGTGTCGCAGGAAATATGTGGAGAAACTGGAAATGGAATGTGGATCTCCCAAAGTCAAGGCAGACACTTGTACCATTGGACCACCCTTCCTCTCTAGTGACTGAATAATAGTTACTCCCTCACCACTCTCTCTATATTTTTGTCTCACTCACTCTCTCCTTGTGTCTGTCTTTCACTCTCCTCTGCCATTTGATGTCTTTGTGTTGTTTTAGGGAGCTCCTCAAATCAAGGCATTGAGGGCTTGAACCTGAACGTTATCAAACACCCTCAACTCTCACTGTAGCCAAAGCACCTTGCAGAGTTTAGCCTTGATAGTGCCATCCTAACTTCCAGCTTTATTGATCATGCCTGTACTGCCCAGCTACCCATACAGCACAAGCTAAACTCTCTGGTCCAGATCCTTGTCCCGTGTAAATTCACATCACTCCATTGAGATCGATGGAGTGATGCTGACTTATGCCAGCTAAGGCTCTGACCCCCAAAATGCAATGGGTTAGGTATAAAACAAGAGATTAGTTCTCCAGTGGGAAGTCTCTTTCTTTGGTCTTTTCAAACTCCTGGTCAGAAATGCAGAAGATTACAAGTGTGTGTGTATATATAATCTTCCGTCTCATACAGTTACATTGCCCCTGATTCACCACATGCAGTCATTTGCACTTGTGTGAAGTGGGTGTAAAATACTACTGGTCTAATATGGTAGCATGTTTCATCTTCTTTGCCCAGGTACGAAATAAGTCAGTGGAGCTGCACCAATTTACACCAGGTGAGGATCTGGTGAAGTGTGTCAGGATGTGTCTACACTACACAGTTTAAGCCCAGGGTTCGAACTGAGGATCAAGCCTAACCCCTCTTCTGTTTACACACAAATTGTAATATCCTAAGACTCAGAGTCCCAAGACCCTTCAAGGGTGGAGGGTCTGAGCCGGAGTTAAGGTGGGACCCAGGATTCAAGTCCTTTTGCTTTGCAGTGTAGAAACAGCTCGACTGGACTCATGTTCTGGGAGTCTGCCAAAAGTATCCCACAATTCCATGATCCAACTTCCTTTGTCCTCTGGATGGTCAAGTTTGCTGGACAGTCAGGTTTTCCTATATTGCACCATATATAAAGGCCTGGAGGGGCTACATTTTGGGGGGGTGCTAGGAAGACTGCAATATAGGTGGTTTGACGTGGGCCAGCATAATGCAGTGTAGATGCTGGAGTCGGAGATTGGGACCCAGGGTTCAACAATCCCTAAACTGGTGTTACAAGTGAGTATAGACGTTCAAGCTAACAAGTTCTACTAACACGGGGCTTACACCACAGTGTAGACATACCCTCTTTGGCCCCAATCTCTCAACATTCAAAATATTACATATCCAGTTTTGTAGGGAAATAGACTAAATCTTTTCTTTCTTTCTTTCCTTTATGTTGCTGCTTTTGCTTTTCAACACACACAGAGTAATATTTTTCACAAATGCTACCCTTAGTCTAACGGGTATGTAATGAACTGTTGATAGATGACAGCAATCATGACTGACTGCTATTATATCTTGTTCTGTGAGTGGCAGGATGAATAGTGTGAATTCATTCCAGAGTGAATGAATTCCTTCAAAGCACCTTTCATAAAACAGGAGCCTTCAAAGCAGGGTTATTGTTTCCAGCAAAGCTTCAATATTGGTCTAATTTATTTTTCAGGTGCAGGGTTTATGTCCTTGGTGTAAGTCTACTGAAGTTCAGTGGAGTTACACCAGAGATAACTTTGGCTCTTAGATTTCAATATAAAGAGGATGTCTTAGAAAAACAATAGCTTCCTTTACAGCATCGACTAATCATACTGCATTGTGGGGTATAATGCATGGTTTTATTACTGTCAACTGGTGACCACACAGTAGAATGGAACTTAGCCCATTTTTTGAATCCGCCACCGAGTAGCTGGATTTTCTGCTTGTGTCTCTTTTATGCTACTGGACCTAAGAATCCACCAGAATCCATAGGCAGCAGCAATCTGAGGAAAGCCAACAGAGATCCACCCAATAGGTCAACCAATAGAAGCTGCACTGAGCCAGTCTTACAAAAGAGTTGCCACATCCCAGGATAAGTTTGTCTGAGCCATGCTAGGATATTTTCTACATCTTGCAGGATATGATTCCATCCTCATCACCTGGCATCCATTCTACCTCTCTCCTACTAAGCAGGGTAAAATACCAGCACAAGGCTGGTATTATACCACTTTCACGACCGATTCCAGCTGCATTACATTTCAACCGTTTCCTATAAGATAGATACTTTAATTTCACAAGGTTTTGAACTGTGGCTTCATTTAATAAGGGGATTTTGGAATAGACAGTGTGTACTGGAGCCCTGAGACAAATGAACTAAAATAATGTCTGTCTGCTGAGCAGATCACATTAGCAGTGCAAGGCAAGGGAAATCCATTTGTAAGTTCCCTTAATACACTTGGACATTTTCTGTACCTCTTATTTGGAAGTAACTTTACAAGACAAAAATAATAGGCAGTAGGTTTATCTGAGGGCTTTCCCCTCCCCTTTTCCCCCTCCCCAAATTTGGCTCAATTTCCTATTGCGCCTGGTCGGGAATTTTTTTTGCAAAATGTGTTTGGGTTGGTTTTTTTTCGGGGGGGGGGGATATCAATTAATCGAAAGTGAAATGTCCCAGCAAAGTATCAGTTTTGACAAAACTTTCAATGGGCTGGTTTCTCAGGTCCAGGATGGAATTTCTAGTCACGAGACAGACCCACCCCAGAACAGACAATTGCCCAGTGATCAGGACATTCACTTGGGATGTGGGAAACTCAGATTAAAGTTCCTGCCCTGTCTGCTTTACATCTCCCACATCTCTAACCACCATGCTGTTCTGGTGCTGGACTTCCCTCAGTCTCTCCTGCTGGAGCTGTTCCACTGTGAATACATCATTCATTGGGCCATGAAGAGAGACGGACTCTTTAGCCTGCTAGTCAGGGCACAGAATCAGACAGAGCAGGGACTTAAACCTGGATCCCCCTACATCCCAGGTGAGTGCCCTAACCACAAGACTATGGGCTATTCTGGGGTGGTCTCTCTCTCTTTGTTTTTTTTACAAAGAACCTCGGAAGGTATCAGATTCATCCCAATGAGTAACAAAACCACATGGTGAAACCTTTATGTATATATATATGTAGGCAAACTGAATTCTTGTTTTCCAGCCAGTTCTATTGCTATCTCACCACTCTTTAGCCCTCTGAGGCCTGAGGGCTTAATGCTACTAGGTACCAGTGAAAGTTGAAGGATGCTCTGCACCCTGAAAGATTAAGCTTTAATCACTAATTCCCCGGTGCTGCACTGTCCCACTCAGTGGGCTCAACTGTTCACTGATGTGCACCGGGTACAACCAGATATTCTTGCTCCAAGTGTCAAACTTCTGCTTAGTTACTTGGGTTGAATACTGTCTTCCTCCAGAAGCAGTCCCAGTGCTTCCATTTGGGCTGTTCCTGAACAAAGATACTATTCAGTGTGAGTAAGGGGAACAGAATCTGTCTTGGGATTAGTGCAAAACTACACCAGTGCAGAGGAGCAGCATTTTATACCCACTGTGCACAGGAATCAATGATACACAGTGCAAGGCAGTGGTGAGTGTTTCTAAATGGAAAGGAGATCATAATAAATGCCCTTCTCCCAGAATGCACTTCTATCCAACACTTGTTCTCAGAAAGTCTGACAGGAAAGAAAAATAAACATGGGAGAGAGAAAAATCAACCTGGAAACCCCCCCCACCCCGAAATTAAATAAAAGAACGTCTCTTGGGCCCCAGTCCTGTAACTGGCTCCATGTGGGTGGAACCTAACATGCTCATGGATCCCCATTGGTATCAGTGGGATTCTATGCAGGTAGAGGATCCACCCCTGCATATCCAGTTACAAAATTAAAGCCTTACTTACTAAGAGCCTATGAGCTTCCTGTGCAGGGCCTCTGCTTACAGAAATCCCATTGCAGATACTTGCTCTTAATGGACTGAACAAATGCAGGTCGAGCTATTCAAACGAGATATGTACAAGGCACCTTTGCTTCTATTGTCTGAGGGAAATTGTGCATTGCAGGTCTTCAGCTGGTATAAACTGGCATAGTTCTAGAGGCTGCAATGAAGCTATGTTGATTTAGAACCTAGGAGGATCTGGCTCAAGGTACTTCTTGAAAAAGAAGAGAATATGGCTTGAATAGCAAGCTTCAAGTGAAATCTGACAGTGAGTCAGTGCTCTTTAAATTGGTATCATCATTGTTCTTAGTCTTATCAGATGGATGGGGAGTGGGAGGGATTTTTACTGTGTAATTTAATTGAATATGGCTGTGTGTATGGATTGAACCTCCTTACTTAGGGAGCTTTTTGGTATTGCTTCCAGGGCCGGCTCTGGCTTTTTTGCCGCCCTAGGCAAAAAAGCCACCCGCCGCCCCCCCCCCCCCCCCCCCGCCAGCACGGCAGGGGAGGGCGCCGAGCAATCCCTGACCGGCCGGAGCGCCGGGGGGAGGGCGGCGAGCCTGCCGCGGCTCTGCTCTCTCCAGCAGCCAGAGCGCCGGGAGGAGGGCGGGGAGCCCCACCGGGGCTCTCCGCTCTCCCCGGCGGCCAGAGTGCCGGGAGCAGAGCGGAGAGCCCGCCACGGCTCTCCGCTCTCCCCGGCGGCCCGAGTGCCGAGGGGAGGGCGGAGAGCCCCCTGCGGCCGGAGCGCCGCGGGGAGGGCGGCGAGCCCAGTCGCGGCCCCGCTCTCAGGCAGGAGTACTCCACGCGCTGCCCCCCTCCAGGCACCGCCCCAAGCACATGCTTGGTGGGCTGGTGCCTGGAGCCGGCCCTGGTTGCTTCCAATGTCAGATCGCAATGGGTTCACTGCAGTGAGGGATAGTAAGAACAGCACTGGGCTGGCAACCAGAAAACCTGGGTTCTGTTCCCAACGTGGCCATTAACCTGCAGTCCTACCATGGGCAAATCATTTGCCCTCTATGTCCCCTCCCACTCTTTGTCTGTCTTGCCTCTATTTAAATGTTAAGTCTTCAGGCCAAAGACTGTCACTTACTATGAATTTATACAGCACCGAGCACAATGAAGCTGTAATCCCAGAAGGCACTACTAGAATACAAATCAGAATTGCAAATAATCCCGGTTTTATTCTAGGCTAAGTGGATTAACGTTTAAAAGCATTTCTATGGTGTGGCTGCTCTAGCAGGCCAGAGTCCCTTTACATAAAATCCATGAGCCACAATCTATCCAAGTAGTTATGTGACCCCTAGACCATAGGATCTGCGCCCCTCACAGTCTTTTGGAATGTGTTTATCGTTCCCCTAGCAGTAGTGCTGTAGGGCCATCATCACTGTTGTACAGATGAGGAATTGATGCCTCGGCAAACTAAAGCCCAGATTTTTATAGGTACTCAGGCAGTGCTGTGCTCAGCATAGCACCGCCTAACTGATTTAGGAGCCCAAATTCCATTTTCAAAAGGGATTTGGACACTTAGGTGCCAAAAGTCTTAAGGGCCCACATTACTTCTGAACATGACTTGGGCACCTAAATCAGTTAGGTGTTGCTGTGCTGAGAGCAGCAACACCTAAAATCTTTTAAAATCTGGGCCTAAATGACTTCCAGGGTGACACAGGGAGCCTGTGGAAGAGCGAAGAACTGAGGCCAAGGTTTTCACATCCCAGACTATCGCCCTAACTGCTGGCCTAGCCTTCCAATGAAGGGTTTTGTAACCATGAAAA
The DNA here is from genome assembly GCF_013100865.1 of Trachemys scripta elegans. Classification (NCBI taxonomy): domain Eukaryota; kingdom Metazoa; phylum Chordata; order Testudines; family Emydidae; genus Trachemys; species Trachemys scripta. The sequence continues at coordinate 154,116,026 of NC_048299.1, forward strand.
GACCCCATTTCCTCTCAACAGATTAAACCCCTTCTTGCTGTTGGGACAGGAGTGGATTCAATGACATGTGCCCACGAAATCCAGGCTCCAGTGTGGTGGAGGCAGGGAACAAGGCCTGGCTAACATCCTCCTCTTGTCTCCGGTGCTGCTGGGGAGTCACTCCGTCCTGCAGGATGCCTCATGGGGTCAGGAAGGATTCCATCCCCCCTATGTTGAGCTCCATATTACACAACTTGCCAGGTGCATTTAAACACCACGGTTCATTATGAGTGACATGTCCCACTCTAGCTGATCCACAGAGGTTTATGAATCTGCTACAGCTACTAAAGAACAGATTCACTGCTTTACTTCACATGCTAAAGACTCATGCTTTTGGTGGCTAAAGTGCTGCATACAAACTCCCCTACCAGCCCTGGTGGAGTCATCTACTCATTATTGATTTATTCACTTTCTTGAAGCAACACGTATTGGCCCCAGCCACAGGCAGGATACTGGCCCTGTCGAGACGGGGGACTATTTGTCTCCCAGTTTCTGTGTATAGGAAATGAGTCTTTAATTTCAGCCTTGGAGAAAGTAACATTTTCCAGCCTGCCACATATAATCCTGTTTGTTTTCAAGGCAGCGCCGATCCATATTGATTTAAGTAGCGCACCAATCCCTCCCTCCATTTAATTAGCATTTCTCTTTCCCACTCTCTCTCTCTCTCTCTCTCTCTCTTAAAAACAACAGCAGCTCAACAACACAAGATCAAACAAATTCAGATTCCTGTGCACTATGTGACGCTTATTAAAAATTCATAAATATCTCAGATATTTCTTTCACAGCTCTGCTGTGTCCATTATAGAAGCCAGTAACACAGCAGCCAAGACAGTGTTGCAATAAGACTAACTCTTTGCCTTAAGAAATCAAGATCCAGTCTATGTAATAATGATCAGAAAGACAAGCTATCAAATTGGACTGTACCGATGAACTGTTTTCAGGTATTGCATATTGTTCACATTTGCATGGCACTTGAAGCATTTTTTACAATGCTTGTTAATACAATCTAATATAAATCTTGACCTTCCACTTAAAATACAGCTATTTATTATACTGGTTATCCAGATGCCACATTTCATCCTCTTTTTGCATGCATGATGTGGATCTGTGTTCCAATGGTGTATCTTTACATATTTTAGAAAGGATACTACTGGAGCTTCTCTCTTATTCCATACCACTTCCCCCTATGGAAATAACTTTCTAGCATAAAAATCTAACTATCTAATCTACCTATCACATCCAAAACCAAACCAAACCAAACCAAAAAATATTAAAGAACATTAAGGTTGCAAGGTCAAGCACTCAAGAAATGTCAGAATTAAAGTTGCTCCTGCAACTTTAATTCACCCTCCTTGTGAGTATGTATTATAATACAGTCTTTAATTGCATGATCGCATAGTGTAGTTTCCATAAGACCCCGGCCTCATTCAGTACCCCAGATGGACTGTGCTTTGGGAATGAATCCGGGTTTTTAGAGGCTGTTGTTTGTAGGACCTCTGCTCTGCTTCATTTCTGGCAGTAGTTGGACGGTGTGCAGTGAATGATGTAGTAAACCGCAGGAAGAGAAAGGATGTTTCTCTAAGTTAAGACTGTCGAATGTCACCCTGGAGAACTGGACTCTATCCCTGCTTCTCACAGAATTCCTTTGTGATGCTGACCAAGACATAAACCAAACTTTTCTCAGGTAGTCCCAGCTCAGTCCACATTTAAGTGCCTCTTGAAGACCCAGCACTGATTGTAAAGTGCCTAGCAGGTAGTGGATGCATGCAACTGTACATAAATCATCATAATAAAAACAGCACAGGCAGCTACAAGGGAGAATTTGGAACCCAGTTCAGATCCTACGGAAGTAAAAGGGCCTTGCCTGTATGCCCAAGAATTTTTTGAAGAAAACTTTTGCTGGATAAAGTTAAAAAACATATTAGAATTGCAACGGCAGGAAATCTGCCAGATTGCATCAGAGTGGAGCCTTTTGTTCCTGCAAATGAAGTGACAACATGTGATAAAAGTCTGCCACTTATTAGATTCATTGTTGGTTTTGTTTTTGTTTTAAACATAGCTTCCAGACGGTTTACTTTGACCATTCTGGATCTCACAGGTTTGAAAAATTAAGCCTGATACTACTAGGCTGAGTTGGTAGACTGTTCAATATTTCTTCTGTTTTTTTTGCACAGAGCAGAAATGCTACATCTGCATTCAACAATTTGATCTTTACTGATATAGTTGGATGTGAAACACACTCCTAAGTTCTATCTGCATGGCTGACTGGTATGCTATATAATTCTGTATAAGGCTGCACAAATCTTGATTTCCCCTTGGCACAGTGAACGCCAAATGTATATACAAATTGTATAAGATCTGGGAGGGACAAATCCTATTTCATACACCAAGTCAAGACATTCCATATAGAGATCCCAGAATGCATTGCAGAACAGCACTGGTTCTGCTGTAGGTAGGGGACCTCTGCACCTAAAAAGGAGGAAAGGGTTAACTCTTAGCATTTATGGCCTTGTTTAATCTCCCATTCAGCTGTATGGTGAAGTCACCAGCAATGACACCATTAGTGATTGTTATTTGTATTCCAGTAGCCTGGGCTGGCTCCAGGGTTTTTGCCGCCCCAGGCAGCCCAAAAAAAAAAAAAAGCTGTGATCGTGATCTGCGGCGGCAATTCGGCGGGAGGTCCTTCGCTCCGAGCGGGAGTGAGGGACCATCCGCCAAATTGCTGCAGAATAGCTGGACGTGCCGCCCTTCTCCGGAGTGGCCACCCCAAGCACCTGCTTGCCAAGCTGGTGCCTAGAGCCGGCCCTGCCAGTAGCACCTACAAAACCCAATCAAGGATGGGGCCTCTTTGTACTAGGCTTTGTACAAACCCATAGTGAGAGATAGTCCGTGCCACAAAGAGTTTATAGTCTAAATTGGCAAGCCAGACATAGGGAATATTATTCCCTTTTACAGATGGGGAACTGACCACAGAGAGGTTAAGGCACTGACCTAAGGTCACACACAGCATCTGTGGCAGAGTTCAGACTTAAACCCAGATCTCCTGAGTGCAGTCCAGTACATAGACCACAAGATATACTGATTCCGCAGTTAAGGCTGCAGAATATTGTAGCATTTCTCCAACTGCACACATCTCCCCACTTAAGTTAATGCAGACAGACACCGGTGGGGGAGGATATGATTTTCAGCAGTTCTGAGCATCCCCAGCTCCCTTTGTCTTCAATGCTGCTGCAGGCACTCAGCACCCCTTAGCATGAGGCCTGAGTTTTAACATGTATTTGAGTGATTGCTTGCTTAGCCCCTTGCATTTGGAGGCCGTAGTCATACAAAGCAAGCCAGGCCACATATTTTATTGAACGAGCTGCCTTTTCAAATTGTTGCATCTCCACACCCCTCTGCTGCAGACACTTTCAAAACGCCTTCAGACTGCTATGCTGTGCCAGATAAAACTCACTGGGAATTAGGATGTTTGTTTCCCACTGTGTGTTTTGAATCTCAGAAGATGAAAATAAATAAATAAAAAGCCCTTGAGTTTCCTTCTGAACCACTTCTTAAGACTGAAGCGAATAGTTGGAAGAGCTTGGTTCACTTCCTCCATGCAAATATCAAGATTAACAGAGAGATTAATTATATCCTCATTTTTCTCCTTACAAAGGATACAAGGGGTCTTAGAATAACAAAAATACTCCAGATTAATATTGATAATGTGGTACTGAGCAGTACAAAAGCAACTCTTTTTTATGTAGGAAGGGGAGGAAAAACTGTCAAGAATGCTTTAGAAGCATAAATATATATTAAATGAGGAAGTCTCATAGGATGTGCTTTTTCTGTCTGGGAAAGGGAGCAGTAAAGTGTATTGGTCTCAAGGGATGAAATCAAGCAACAAGATTCAAATCCAGATCTGCATATGGAACATAACAGTGCCTGGGATTGTTCATATATGGGGGGTTCATTTGGCTCATCTAACAGCCCCAAAGTTCAGGATTGTTTGGATCTGAGGTCTTGGGGCAGGTATGTGTATTTTATTAGGGTGACCACATAGCAAGTGTGAAAAATCGGGACAGGGGGTGGGAGGTAATAGGAGCCTATATAAGAAAAAGACCCAAAAATCGGGACTGTCCCTATAAAATCGGAACATCTGGTCACCCTAATTTTATTAGCAAGTTATGCACATTAAACAGGGATAGGTGGAGTTGTTCAGAAACAAAAATCTCTCACCACCTTGCCCAGACCTTTGCCCATTGCAGAGCCAAACACAAGCCAAACTTCTGAATTGTTGAAATAGAATGAGAGAGAGAAGCTGTCTTACAGCATATCTGCCCTGGGATGGAGTTGGAAGTACTAGAAAGTTCTGAGGTTTTAGACCAGACAGATTTTCACAGTCTGGGATTCCCTTTTTGAATATTTGTCTGAATGGGACACAGACTTCACCCAACACTAAATAATATATATACAGCTTAGGTACACTACTGTACTGAGATCACAGAAGTGTTGCCAGTTCTTGTGATTTTATCTTGAGTCTTGTATTATTTGGTGTATGCATTAAAGCCTCAGCTACTGGAGATGAGAACCTCAGACATTTTTTTTTTTTTTAAGTAAGTTACCAGCCCTTTATGCTGGTAACCAGCCTATATGCCTCCGAAGAAGTGAGCTGTAGTCCACGAAAGCTTATGCTCTAATAAATTTGTTAGTCTCTAAGGTGCCACAAGTACTCTTGTTCTTTTTACCAGCCCTTGTGGTTGTGGAGAAAAGCTTGAAACATGAGGTGAGTGTACCCTAAAGGTTCAAAAACCAGACAGTAAAGGAAGAGAAGCCAAATGTATTTTTAAAAATATCTTATGTAGGGTTACCATATTTTGTGCCTCCAAAAGGAGGACACTCCACGGGGCCCCGGCCCCGCCCCCAGCCCCGCCCCAGCCCCGCCCCAACTCTGCCCCTTCCCCAAAGTCTCCGCCCCCTCCCCTGCTTCCCGCGAACATTTGATTCGCGGGAAGCCTGAAGCAGGTAAGAGGGGTGTGGGGGGAGGAGGCGCGGCCCAGGCTGGCCCCCCCGGCGTTTCCAGCCTGGGTCGGCCGGGCCCGGGGCCGGCATCCCAGGGCCCGAGCC